>NC_133120.1:58823973-59146326 GCF_033568475.1 Henckelia pumila | reverse complement strand
AAAATTCCAGCCTGTGAATTTTGAATTTGCAGTCTGGTTTAACGGATCAAATTCGTTAATTCTCTTCGTAGAAACTTCTGATAGATTTTCTAGTGCAATCTATCAGAGGGATTAAACTTCTGTTCGTGGACCTGATTGAAGAATTGTTCGTCCATCAGTTCCTGGGATATACAACAAGAGCAGAGTAATCTGTTGGTGTCCATAATCTCGTTTCGAGATTCAAGGTAAAAATTTAATTGTTATTTAATTTTTACACGCACAATTTAATCGTAAAGTTTTGATACCCATGATATGGAATTGTTCCATATAAAATTTTTAAAACTTCCGCTGCACCGGGTATCAATTTTGATTATCTGATCACCGTTCTCCAACACATTCTGGGAAGATTCATATTGTTTAACCTTCCAAGAGGTCTCTCCTATTTCTGCTGGAGCTACAGCCTCAACTCCGTAAGATAGATTGAATGGTGATTCTTCTGTTGATGCACGGGGTGTCGTTCAGTATGCCTATAGTACGCTTGGTAAATCTTCTACCCACTTTTCTTTAGCATTACCCAAGAGTATTTTAAGATGCTGCGAGATTGTTCGATTAATAAGTTCTATTTGGCCGTTAGCCTACAGGTTGCCGACTGATGTAAAAAAATGATGGATAGACATGACTTTGCACCATTCTTTTATCTTTGCTCTGGAAAATTGAGTTTCATTTTCTTAGATCAATTCTCGGGGAATTCCAACCCTGTACAGTATTATTTTCCAAATAAAACCGATGACATCTTTTTTGGTGATTTTTGCCAGTGGCTCCGCCTCGACCCATTTGGTGAAATAATCTATTGCAACAATAAGGAAGTTTCTTTATACTGTAGCAGGAGGAAAAGAGCCTACAAGTTCCATTCCCCACTGGGAAAAAGGTAGTGGGCTATCCAATGGTTGTAGCAATGTTGCGGGCTGGGGGTGAAGATTGGCTTGTTCTTGGCATGTCTGACAACATTGGACGAGTTCCAAAGAATATTTCTTCATAGTGGGCCAAAAGTATTCGTGACGTAATGCTTTGGCATCTAGTGATTTTTTCCCTAAATGATTTCCACATATTCCTTCGTGAATCTCACGGAGAACGTAATATGCTTTACTTGGTTCAGGAATGGCTGGGAGTAACCTCTCTTGTATAATTCTATATCTATGATGAAAAATCTTGCGGCTCGCACTTTTAGCTTTCGTGCAGTGGTAGGGTCTAAAAGAAGGTTGTCACATGTCAGGTAGTTAACAATTTCATCTTTCCAGCTAGATTCATGTTCTTCTATTGCAAAAACATTAAAACCAACCTTCTCGATTTCTTTCTTACTGAGCGTCAGGAATGTTATCTTTCGACTATCAATTTTGGCTAAGGAGCTTGCTAGTTTCGCTAAACGATCAGCCTCTTCATTTTCATTCTTGGGTACTTGTTTTATCTTGTAGTTCTCCAGCCGGGCAAGGAGCTCGTTAACTCGAGTCAAGTATGTGCGCTACATTTCTTCTTTGGTTTCATAAGTGCCATAGACTTGATTCAATATTATCTGGAAATCACTGTGAACTATCAACGTTGTTGCTCCTATCGAGAGAGCCACCTTGATGCCAATGATGAGCACTTTGTATTCAACTTAATTGTTTGATTCATTTGAATTGAAATCTGACAGCATATTAGAACTTGTCTTGTTGAGGGCTTTTTAGCACAATTCCGGCTCCACTTCCATGCGATATGGAGGATCCATCTACATACAGTGTCCAGGTTGAGGCTGAGGATTCTGCGTCAGCAGTTATCATTTCAACGAGAAAATCTGCAAGAACTTGCACTTTAATAGTCGGGTGAAGCTGGAACTCAATTCGATGGCGCATTTAACCATTCTACCAAACGCCTCCGGTCTTCCGAGCACTTACTTGAGCTGATGATTGATCAGTACCACCATTTGATGAGATTGAAAGTATGGACGTAACTTTCTTGTTGTAGTCACTAAAGCCAATGCTAGTTTTTTTATGTCGGTGTACTGAAGTTTTGCTCCTTGCAATGTTTGGCTTGTGTAATACACGAGTTTGTGCTCTCTTCCTTCTTCAACTACCAGTACAGCACTAACTTCTTTGGATGATATTTCTAAATACAGTAGTAAAGTATCTCATTCACGAGATTTGGTTAGGAGTGGCAGTGTTGGTAGATATCTATTCAAATCTTCAAATGCTTGTTGACATGCTTCGATCCATTGGAATCTATTTCCTTGTCGTAATATTTTGAAGAATGACAAACCTTTGCTTGCAGAACGAGAAAAGAAGCGGTTTAAGAGGGTGTTTGGCTAATCTTATTAAAAAGACCTTATAAGCTCTTAGAGCTTAAAAGCTGTTTTACGAGCTTATAAGCTGTTAGAACTTATTTTAAAAATAAGTTGTTAAAGTGTTTGGGTAAACTTATTTTAAACAATTTAAAGGTGTTGATATGTTTGGTATTATAAGATTTTTTTATTGTCAAAATTACCAAAAAGGGTATAATTATATTAAAATAAAGTTTCGAGTTATACATATACGAAAATAGTTTTAGAATAAACATATATTAAAAAATAAAATTGTTTTAATATTTTTCTTTTAGAAAAATTTATGTGATTTGTAATTGTTTTTAAAATAATATTTAATATTTAATGAGTGAAGGATAAGATGGAGATTTATTAAAATAATCAAGGATATTTTAGAGAGATAGAATATTAAAATAAGATCTTTTTGAAAAAAGTACCTTGATCGCTTATTTTGATATTAAAAATAATTACTTGCAAGCGTACCAGGTCAAGTTATAGTAAGTGGACAAAGAGTCCAAGTATCGATCCCACAGGGACTGTTGTCAATTCTCAAGAATTAATTATTTAGCTTAATCTAGACAAAAATAATAAATAGGAGGAAATAAATTAAATAAAAATTTAATTATTAAAAATAATAAGAAATAAAATAGCTGAAAGATAAATTTAATTAAATTGAGACAACCAAGACACACGAAGTTACCGAACAATTTATGCAAACAAGTGGCAAATCTAAGATCCAGATTTAATCTTAAATCACGGCGAATTATCTTATCTTGTTTAACAGTCTATTTCTAGAACATGTTAAACCTATTCAAGTTATGACGGATTAATTTTCATAATTCTAATCAAACATGAATGCATTCAATATTTGTGATAATTCAGTTTTCACCTAAAACCGCATACTAAAACCGAATACTATTTCTAGTCGGTTTAACCATATGTCCATTATTGGAGCGATCGAAATCAATTCCTCCTCTGTCGACTTGGAATCAATTAACAAGCAAGTAAATAGTTGATCAGATTATTCACAAGAACAAAATATAAATCCAACAATCAATAACTTTAATAAAAATCTAAAAATCCCAAATCAAAATCCACATATTCAACATAAAATTGTCTGGCCCAATCTCGCAGTCTTGGTTGAAGAAAAACTACTCAAATAACGAAAATATAGTTCAAACAAAAGTTTAATAATCAAAAGAAAAAGGGAAGAAAAACTCTAATGGAGCATTTTGCAATCTCCAAGCCTCCTAGCCGTCGTCTCTCTTATGCGATTCCAACCCCCCTCATCTGATATTTTATATCTTATTTATATGTCTTTGAAAGCCCATAAAATAAAGCCCGGAAATTTAAGAATTTTAATTTCCGAAATTTTATTTTTCTGATTCTGCGTCATGCACGGACCCTTGATAAGGGTCCGTGCCCACCTCCGGGTGCCCTCTACCTCAAATTATATTTTTCCTCGTGACATGTCCAGACCCCGTGCCATCTCCGTGCATGGGTCCGTGCATATATATGTGCCAGCGCGCATTTTTCTTGAAAAAATTTATATCTTAAGTTCTAGACGTCGGATCGAGCCGAAATTTGGAAAGCAGCTTTAAAACATCTTGAAATTGATTTTGAACGGTGGAGATTGGATTTAGATCTATCTATCATTAAAAATAAATTTTTGACCATTGCTGCTCCGTAATTCATGCTTGTGGCTCTTCTCTTGCTCCAAAAATCATGATTTCTTCAATATTTCTACAAAAATCAACCAAGAGAGTGAAATGCACACGCATAAAATAAATAATGAATAAAAATTATAAAACAATATGAATGCATGCAAAATAAACATAAAAATAACACAAAATAATGCACACAAAATGCACTTATCAACTCCCCCATACTTAAATCTTGCTCGCCCTCAAGCAAGACAAACAATGCAACAATAACACAACAAAAACAACAAAAATAAATTAGGAAAAATTCATAAGATTTCCCTCAGAGAAGTCACATGCAAAATTAAAAACCACAAACGCCCTCAACTCTTCACGATACACCTTCGGTTTAACGTGAACGTGTGTGTGTGTAATGTTGTTCCAGTTACATGCAACTTAAAAAAATCCGTTTTAAAACTGCTTAGCGACCTATGACATATCAGTGCAAGTTTCTCAATCAAGTGTCTCTTCCTCTCAACAACCTCTAGCACAAACACACCTCCCTTGAGAATAATTACGCACCGTCGGATTTTGCACCCGACATTTTAAAGCTCCAATAATTACCCGCAAACTTAGCTATAACTTTGATAGGATTAAAATTTCAATCCCCTCGTCTATAGCCCGGATGGAGCTACAATCCCATGAAACTTGCAAACTTAGCTATGGAAAAGTGATTAGGATTTCAATCACTATCCAAGCCCGGATGGAATTGTTATTAACAATTCATGCTATTTTTAAGAGAACACCCCCATTTTATCTGCAGACTTAGCCATAGACTAGATAATTAGGATTTCAATTCCTAGTCCACAACCCGGATGGAGGTGATTTTTTCATAAAGTTTGCCAATTTTAATTTTTCAAAAATTTAGGTGCGCTCGAGATCATAAGTGCAATGTTATACAATCATTGAAACTCAAATAACACAATCAAGATCAACAAACATTTATTGTCGTGCAATGGTCAAACAAACATAACATCATCAATTATATCGCTACAATTCACCGGTCAAACATAAGTGCTTAAAAGAATATTCACGGTTCAACCTACGGTTTTTCATGTCAAGTTAAAGGAAAAAACAAAAAAAATTTAAAACAAATCATGACTTCATATCATCATTGGCTCCCATTCATTATCCTACTTAATACACATGCACACAACTACGAAAACGTTATGAATGCAACACAAACACGACAAACAACCACAAAAAACGACAAAGATGCAAACAAACATGAAACAAGACAGATGCAACACAACACAAAACATTAAAATAAACTAGTTTATCCCCCCATACTTATCCAAATCATTGCCCTCAATGCTTTAGAAACAATGAACAATATGCAAAAACGAACAAACACATAATGAAAAAAAAAAAATAACACTCCCCTAGTCATAAAAATCCTTTTCATCTTCCTCGTCAACATCTTTTGGGGTGACAGCATTAAACTGGGTGTAGCGGGTGCAACCTATTGGACATGTAAAAGAGACGGATAAGGCGTAGGAGCAGCAAAAATTAATAGAAATTGCATAAAAATAAATAAACAAAAAAGAGGGAAAGAAAACACTGGGTTGCCTCCCAGTTAGCGCTAAAGTTATAGTCTATAGCTCGACTATGCAGTAGCAACCATCAAAGAGCGGTTGCCGCCCATAGTAAGAATCATATGATTCTACATATGAGTCTTGATTGTGTACGCCCTCAAGCTTTGCGTGATATTGGCTTTTTGAGCTCGTCGGTCCAACAACACTCGGCATGAACTGATTATTTTGGAAGGACTAGGCTGAAGCTCATAGAGAATGTAATACTATGGTGTTGGCGTCAATGGTAAGAACGGATATTCTAATGGTGTGCATGAAAAGACCATTGACAAGGACAAATCTTTTGCCTTGTATATTTCTTCCTCCTCCAATGTAACTTTCGGCTCTTTGTCACATTCAAATTTCTCAAACAAAATTTCTTCTTGATCTGGCTCAATTACGGTCGCAGGATCACACTCCCATGCAAATTGATCAACACAAATCGCTTCATTCTCTTGATTGATATCAGGAACTGACTGCATCAGAAGCTTCATTTTTTCATCCAAGAAACTCAAAGAATTGATGTGAGTTTCTAAAAATTTTTGGTTGATCTCTGACTGTCTATTAACAATGTCCTGCAACTGATTCAGAAATTCTTCAGAATACTCTCCATTCTCCACGTTATGCTCACGTGGTTGATTTGAAAATTTTGGGTAGTGGGGTGTTGGAGGATATTGGTGACTCCAACCCTACAGTGAAGAATCTCAATGCCAATGATAGTCGAAATCTGTCATATCATTTAACAAGTGCATCACACTGTCGTAATCTCTCTGAAATAAGTGACTGCCAGTTGACAAAGCTCCATAATCCACCCAACTTCTTATTGGCTCATCCAAACAACCATAGAAAATCTGAATTAGAGTGTAGTTCGAAAAATCATGGTATGCCAAATAATTGAATCTCCTCCAAGCAACATAGAATGACTCCGAGTATTGCTGTCCAAAACTTGTGAATACCCGTCGATTATCCATCTCCAAGCACCTCACAAGTAAGAAAAATTAAAATTAATAATTAAAAATAAAACAAATGCAAGAAAAAAAATGTCTTGTCTCAAACAAATAATCTATCCTAATATTAACTGAACAGTCCCTGACAACGACGCCAAAAACTTGACCGCTTATTTTGATATTAAAAATAATTACTGGCAAGCGTACCAGGTCAAGTTATATTAAGTGGACAAAGAGTCCAAGTATCGATCCCATAGGGACTGTTGTCAATTCTCAAGAATTAATTATTTAGTTTAATCTAGACAAAAATAATAAATAGGAGGCAATAAATTAAATAAAAATTTAATTATTAAAAATAATAAGAAATAAAATAGCTGAAAGATAAATTTAATTAAATTGAGACAACCAAGACACACGAAGGTACCGAACAATTTATGCAAACAAGTGGCAAATCTAAGATCCAGATTTAATCTTAAATCACGGCGAATTCTCCTATCTTGTTTAACAGTCTATTTCTAGAACATGTTAAACCTATTCAAGTTATGACGAATTAATTTTCATAATTCTAATCAAACATGAATGCATTCAATATTTGTGATAATTCAGTTTTCACCTAAAACCGCATACTGAAACCGAATACTATTTCTAGTCGGTTTAACCATATGTCAATTATTGGAGCGATCGAAATCAAATCCTCCTCTGTCGACTTGGTATCAATTAACAAACAAGTAAATAGTTGATCAGATTATTCACAACAACAAAATATAAATCCAACAATCAATAACTTTAATAAAAATCTAAAAATCTTAAATCAAAATCCACATATTCAACATAAAATTATCTGGCCCAATCTCGCGGTCTTGGTTGAAGAAAAACTACTCAAATAACAAAAATATAGTTCAAACAAAAGTTTAATAATCAAAAGAAAAAGGGAAGAAAAACTCGAATGGAGCGTTCTTCAATATCCAAGCCTCCTATCCGTCGTCTCTCTTATGAGATTCCAACCCCCCTCATCTGATATTTTATCTCTTATTTATATGTCTTTGAAAGCCCATAAAATAAAGCCCGGAAAGTTAAGAATTTTAATTTCCGAAATTTTATTTTTCGGATTCTACGTCATGCACGGACCCTGGATAAGGGTCCGTGCCCACCTCCGGGTGCCCTCTGCCTCAAATTATTTTTTTCCTCGTGACATGTTCGGACCCCGTGCCACCTCCGTGCATGGGTCCGTGCATATATATGTGTCAGCGCGCAGTTTTCTTGAAAAAATCATATCTTGAGTTCTAGCCGTCGGATCGAGCCGAAATTTGGACAGCAGCTTTAAAAATCTTGAACTTGATTTTGAATGGTGGAGATTGGATTTAGATCTATCTATCATTAAAAATAAATTTTTGACCATAGCTGCTCCGTAATTCATGCTTGTGGCTCTTTTCTTGCTTCAAAAATTATGATTTCTTCAATATTTCTACAAAAATCAACCAAGAGAGTGAAATGCAGATGCATACAATAAATAATGAATAAAAATTATAAAACAATATGAATGCATGCAAAATAAACATAAAAATAACACAAAATAATGCACACAAAATGCACTTATCATACCTCCCCCCCCCCCCCCCTTACATTTTTAAAAACAGCTTATTAGCTGTCAAACTGTTTATTTTGACAGCTTATAAGCTGTTTTTAAAAAAATTTACCAAACACATTTTCAGAGCTTAAAAGCTCTAAAACAACTTATAAGCTGTTTGAAAGAGCTTTTAAGCTCTGCCAAACATCCTCTAAGGCTGTTATTCTTCCAGTAAACTCCTGTATTCCTTTAACGCTCTGTGGGGGCTGCATGTCTATAACAACTTTAATCTTTTCGAGATTCGTCTCTATTCTTCTTTGTGAAACCATGTAACAGGGTAAAATTTGCACCTCGCACGCCGAAAGAGCACTTTTCGGGGCTCAACTTCATTTGATATTTTTCCAATATTTCAAAACACTCGGAAAAGTTCTCCACATGTTTGTTTGCTTGGATGCTCTTAACTAACATGTCATCTATGTATACCTCCATGTTTCGTCCAATTAATTTTGCAAACATTTTATTAACCAATCGCTGATATGTAGCTCCGACATTCTTGAGTCCAAAGGGCATTACATCATAGCAATAGATTATGCGATCAGTGATAAAAACTTGATTTTCTTGATCATTGGGCTAGGCCTATTTGATTGTACCCTTGGTAAGCATCAAGGAAGCTAAGCAGCTCGCAGCCTGCAGTTGAATCGACAAAGATATCTATGCGAGGCAACGGAAAAAGATCTTTTGTACAAGCATTGTTTAAATCGGTATAATCTATGCAAAGACGCCAATTTCTCCGGGTTTTGGAATCAATACGACATTTTCTAGCCATTCTGGGTACGAATCCGGTCTGATATATTTCATTGTTAAAAGTTTTTCAACCTCTGAAACAATATGTTTGTTTTTGTCTCGACCGAAATATCTTTTCATCTGCTTGACTGGTTTCATTCGCTGATCCACATTAAGATGATGAAGTGCTAATTCTGGAGGTATAACTGGTAAAGCCTCATCACCCCAAGCAAAGACATCGACATTATGCTGCAAAAATTTTGTCAAAGTCTTTTCCTCTTTGACTTGAAAATATGATCCGATCTTTAAGATTTTCTTTGGATGTTCTTGCACTATCTCTATGTATTTGAGGGTTTCTGCGGGTTTCATTCTCTTTGCTCTTCCGATTCTCCCTCGATAAAGTGTATGTTGTTTCCATCCTTATCATACTCAAGTTATTGCTTCTTTCTTTTCAATGAGTTGTCACAAGGACCTGACTGTCTACGACTTCCCGTAGAGTTCCTTAGGATAGATGTATGGAATTATCGCAAGCCGACTATCTCCGATCGCCTCAATGATTCCATCAGAAATTTGAAATTTCAATTTTATGTGATACGTAGATGTTATTGCTTGAAACAGATTCAGACTTGGACGTCCAATTATGACATTCGAAGGCGAAGGGGCCTTAACAACTAAGAATTTCACCATTTTGGTGGTTTTTCGAGGATATGATCCTAGAGAAAGTGGTAGTGTGAGTTTCCCTGCTGGTTCAACTATCTATCCCGCAAAACCGACAAGAGGAGTTTTCACTTGCATTAGTTGTGTGTTGCTTATTCTCATTTTCTGGAATTCCTTGTAAAAATGATATATGCTGAACTTCTGGAGTCCACTAGTATCTTTTTCACCCAAAAGTTAGAAATTGTGCAGAAATTATTAGGGCATCGTTGTGTTCATCTCGAAAGGTTTCCAAGTCTACATTTCCAAATGACACCTCTTCACTTGGTCTTGAAATCTCATGTACTATTTGGGTGAAGACTGGGCGTGAGTATGGATGATCTCCTCTGGTTGAACGTGCCAAATTTTTCCAAGCATGATTTGTATCATCGCAAGCAGGCCCTCTAGCTATGACAAATATTGTGCCTCCTGTGGGCATATTCACTTCTCTCTGTTTGGGTTTTTTACTTGTATCCCCTCGCTCTTTATGTTGTTTGCGCTGACGGTTTTCGTCGTGGTTCTTGTTATCTTGTTGTTGACTGCGAGACTTATCCATGTAATCGGCCAAGTATCCTAGCTTGATTAACCTTTCTATCTTAGCACGGAGGTCGAAACAATATTCAATAGTGTGCCCTTTATCCTTATAGAAACGACAATACTTCTCCAATCGATGTCGTTTAGGATTCTCCTTCATCGGGCGTGGGGGCTGCAATAAACCCTGTTGTTCAGCCACAATCATTACGTTTATCCGACGTGCATTCCAGGGGGTGAACTAGAGTTCGGGGTTTGAGGCGTTCTCCTATCATCTTTTCTTTTATTTTTTGGTTTCTCTTCCTCCCTTCTTCTCTTCCCCAGGTATCGTGGCTCGATAGACTCTTCTATGTGGATGTATTTTTCTGCCCTTTCCAGTAATTCTTCTAGGCTGGTTGGGGGCTTCCCTACAATTGACTATTTGAAATTTCTGTGTCGGAGGTTCTGTTGAATTATTCCTGCTAGCAAGTCATGGTTAACATGAGGAACTTCATGGACGGCTTGTGTGAACCGTTGTACATAGTCTCGTAAGACTTCTCCTTCCTTTTGAATAATTGTAAACAAATATGCTGCGGTTTTCGGATACTTTTTGTTGATTGAAAATTGATGGAGAAAATGCTGAGTTAACTGTTCCAGGTTTTCAATGGTTCCGAAAGGTAATTTTTTAAACCAAGACAGTGCGCACCCTGACAGAGTGGTTCAGAATATCTTGCAGTAAGCAACATCACTTATGTCATATAAATCTGCTTTTGCATAAAATTTTTTGAGGTGATCCGTTCCTTCATATTCTGGAAGATTGGCGATTTTCATTCCCTTGGGAAATGATTCATCTAGGATAGCAGTAGTGAATGAGCTGTGTCTGACAGGTAGAATTTCCAAGGATTTTTCTTCTTCATTCATTGGGGTGCTCTGAGCTTGACTCTGAGTCTCATCCTCTCTATGGGTTGTCTTTTTCTTGGAATTAAGTGGTGAAGTTTTTGCTTCATTTGTTGTTTTCTTTTGTGCTTCCTCTTTCAGGTTAGCGGTGGATAAACCATTTTCGTCGGCTATCTTCTCGGTCTTGTCATTTTGTTAGGACTCCAAGAATCTTGCCAATGCTTCACTCGCAGCGCGGGCGGCGGTCTCCTCTAACATGGTTCTCAATTCTGCCTGTGTAATCTGCAATGTCGATTGATGTGGTAGTCCATCGTTTTCAGTATCTTGATAATTGTGAGGCTGATTATCCATTCTCAGTGACGAGGTCAACAGTTTTCCACAGACGGCGCCAAGCTGATGTAGCCAAAAAAAATACAAGTACTGGTATGTAAGGTCTGCAGTCGGAACCTTGCAACGTAGAGCACCCACGTAGCGTAGGTGAACCTTGTAGCGTAAGGTAAACACGTAGTGTAAGGTGAATCTTGCAACGTAAGGTAAACACGTAGCGTAGAGTGAACCCTGTAGCATAAGCTAAAACTTTGTGGATCGTCAACTGCGTCACAAACAATCGTCAGAGGCACCGGGCGGTCCTCCGGTGTAGGCTCTCCGACGCTCAAGTCAACAAAGAGCACAATGATAATCTTCCAAAATAACAAAACTAAGTTAAAGAGAAAATTGAGAATGTACCTTGGATATAAGAGAGACACATCTATTTATAGATATTTTAGGAGTGCTTCGCGGGCTTGGGTCCTTTTGTATTGGGCTCATAAATTTGGACTTATTTTATTAATTAACAAATTGGGCTTCCATCCCATCACAAACCATAATGATATTTTTAAAATATAAAATAATCCAAATGCAGTAAGGTAAAATGACGTTAATATACATCAGTGTAATCGATGAAGTTGATTAAATGTAAAATTATGTGGTTTCTACTTTTGAATTTGAGTTTCTGTCACACCATTTTCGAAGGATGCAAAAAATAAACAACAAAAATCGGATAACTGACAAAAGTGTAAGGTTTATTTGAACAGCACACAATCCCGTCGCCGATATAAAGTCTAGCTATATTTATTTGAAATTGTTCAAATATATATATTTGATATATTTGCTTCAAGTTATGAAATTGTTCAAACATGAATTGTGTGATGTTCAAGTGATGAGAATTCAAGATTGCCTCTTATTTAACATGTCTTTATATCGCTATGGACCACATTGATAATGAAAGTTGAACACATTGGAAAAATAAGCCAAAAATCATGCAATGGATAGTTTTGTGGACATAGTGACCATCAAAGCTTTTCCATCCTTGACGTAAAAACAAATAATGAATACAACAAAGTGATGAACATACTTTAGCATTAGTGCTTGGCCCAGTCCCTATCTGTCTTTACTCATCTTTCTGTCGTTTTCTATATCCCAATTGAGCAATGTCCCTACGAACTGATTAATTATATTATGTGTAGCTATATTCATTTGAGTTGGGTTTCAAACCGACAAAAGTGTAAGGTTTGAGTTTGTTATAACAAAATTCAGAAATAGTAAACCGAAAAACAAAGTTAAGTCGCAACCCATATCGTAGTCATAGTTGCATGAAGGTATTACGAAAGCCTTGATTCAAGCTTAGACAACAAAAGTCAGGTGGATAGAATTTATTGGACAGTGAATGAGAATTGTAACATAATACAGAACAATGTGGGTATGAAAGCATACCAAAAAAATTAAATGAAACATTGGTCATCAACAATGTGGGTTTGAAAGTAATAAAAGAAAATTGACTGAAACATTCATCATTAATCATTATCATTAATCATTAATTAAAATAAATTTTGAGTGTTAAGCAAATTAGAAAAGAGTCCTGTACTCTCTTCTTTTCCTTTAAAACATCACTTTCATTGGTGATATCTTCCCTTGGGTCTCCCCAACTTCTTCACCTTGAAAACACCACCTACTTGGTCGGTGGAATTAGAAAAGAGTAGAGAACTTAGAACAATCGAGAGTTTTAAATTCTGATTATATATGTGATTATGCAGGGTATTAAGCAAATAATAAAAGAGTAGAGAGGTTAGAACAACCGAGAATGAAACCTTGGATGCTGAAGAATTGAATTTAAAGCATCAACTCTTGTTGGTCTGTCAGAGTTTCACCCATGAAGATTTCTTCTACTTGTAGTCGATTTTTCATTCTCGTCGCCGTATCAGTTTAGTGCGTTGAATTGAAGACGCAATGAATTTTGAAATGAAGGGGTTGTACCAATCAGATGTGGTTTTGGCGAAATGGAAGCTAAAAACCAGTGGTTGTCTATAATTTTCTTTTTCCATATCAGCCACGATCGGTGAAGAGCACGACGATGGTTTTGTTTCTTTGTTTTCGGCCATACCAAAGTGAGGGTGATACCACGTGTGAGGGTTTATTTATCGGTTTGGGCCATACCAAAGTGCAAGCCATACGTAAGGGTTTTTTCAACGGTTTGGGTCAAGCCAAAATACAGGACATAATAAACGTACAAAAGCAATTTTTACGATAGGCTAAGCCTTTATAAAATAGAAAGATATATATGTTTAGATGTTAACCCTAAAATGAATGATTTTGATACTACTCAAATGGTAGGATCTCATTAACCGATCGTTAGATCCATGATTTGGACAATACCCTAAAAATAGGATCTCATTAACCAGTAAGTAGATAGGAATGGAAGCAAGCATAGCTTGACTATACCGGGAGTTAATGAGATCTTACCTTCAGAGTATTGCCCAAATCATGGATCTAATAATCTATATTTTAACACATAAGAATAATTAATATTGGAGAGCTAACGTGACAAATCATTGAACCATTAGATTGATAATTATGGTAATAGACAATTATGATAATAGACGTAAGGTAGGTTAAACTCTACCAGTAGAAAGATACACGGATAATACGCCGATTAGCAACTCGATTACGAGAAAATGTAGACACTGAGAAAGGAGAAAACAAAATAATAATGAATACATAAAACATTAGAAGTCGGTACTCATTTCATAAATGCTGCATCATCAACCACGATCTTTCTCAGTAAAAATCAAGTATCTGCACATTTATCCCATGAAGACCATACCGTATACTTCAAGGATACAAACCTTGATCCCTATTTTTAACGCAACTCGACAAAAAGTCACTTGGGAAGGAGCTTCCACACCTCTCGCACATTAGAGGAGCCATCTGCAACCTCCGAAACCAGAGAAGCAGCAAAAGTACCTAAGGAAAAAGATCATGGCAGAAGCCTGAATATACAACGGCAAATCTGTAACAACTTATAGAGAAGGCTTCCAGATTGCATATTATCCATGATGAATCAAGATAGGCTCCTGCCCTAAAAGGAAAAAAGCACAACTCCTAAAAGCAAAACTAGGCTACCGAATTCAGAAGATGGGGAAAATGAATAGAAAGATAACTAGAACATCACCGAATAGATTCCGCTTACCATCGTTCTCAACAACAGAAAGAAAGCGCCTTGATCCACCTCCAACCCCAAAATAATACTTCTTTGCAGCCATGTACACAACTCCTCGAGGATTACATAGACACTGATCACAAAATAAAGGAAGTTCAATGGGAATAGTATAGCAAATTTAATTGCGTGAAAGCTAAATCAATGCACCTTCTTTATCAGTCTGTATAGATTCGGAAGAGCAGATATTGAGTAAACTGTCTCTGCCATGAGAACGATATCATAGCTAGATGCTCGATCTAGTTGAGCCAAATAACTAGCTTCATTTTCATCTTTACAGGCATAAGGGAGGACACAATGTAGTTCTACCCAGTCACCTGCAAAGAAGCGAGTATCCCAATTGTTGCTTTCATTCATATCTATAGCCAAATGCTCAGACTTTTTCTGAACATTAGCATTCACGTTTGGAATGGTGAGGCATCGCAAGACCTCTGCATTAAAATCCTGGAAATGAACAGATGCTGCACCCTATCCAAAACAAGGAAATAGTAATGGAATTCCGACAAAACAAATCATCAATAAAATGGCAATGCCAAATGCAAATACACCTCTAATTTACCTTTTGGCAAGCAAAAATACCAGGAAGTCCATGCCCACATCCAAGCTGAAAGCCAATAAGCCACAAGAAGGGATTGGAAAACAACGAAACAACAGCATGATTTGATAACTATATATAAGTTTTCTGGAGTATGAAAATGGAAAGGTAAAAGGATAGTATTTCCAAAGTGACAACGATAACAGTAATGTAACTAACCAACTCAAATTGACCTAAGAGCTTCATTCGGATCATATGGAAAATGGTTTGGTCATTAGAAAAAACAGAGAAATATAATCCAATTCCTAGACAGAAAGAAGTGACACGATAGTTTTAATAATTCGGAAAATCTGCCTTGAACCACTGCATAAAAGGCCAATTCCGCTATAAGAGGATGGATACAAAATGTACATAAGAGTCATATGAAGTGTTCTTATCTCCATAACCCACAAGTACAATTTCACCTAACTTAAAAAACTTAACTCCATCTGTTGGCTTCACGCCTTCACCAACGCTTTTATTTCAAAACCGTTACCCAAATTATCGATCATCAGTATTTACAGGCAAAAAACAATCCCCTAAACAAGCACTGTCATGCCTCCTAGCAAGCTGCCATGAATCACAAGCACAATTTTGCTGCCTATATGCTTGCGCTTGAGACATTTTGGTGCATGCTATGAACACAAGTCGAGTAGACCTGACCACGGGCCGGGTCCGGTTCGACAAAAGACCGACCTTAACCAGCCCGCCCTTGGCCGGTTACGGTCCGGTTCGTGGAACCGGCGGTTAAGTCCGGGTCCGGGCCGACCAATTTATTTATAAAAAAAATATTTTTAAAAATATTTAAAGAATAAAAAATCAATTAAAAAATAAAGTTTTGCACAATTGAACTTATAAAAACTCTATCAAATATTTCATTATGTGAATAAAAAATTATTACATTTATTCGATAAAAAAATATATAACATTTCAATTTTAAACATTTTGTATAAATAATCTATCACATTTTTCATTATATCCAATCACATTCTCTCGCATTTCATTATATATTCAATATATATTAATATTTTTTTTCAAAAAAAAGGGTCGACCCGGCGGGTCGACGGGTTTGGCACCCGTGAACCGTAACTGGACCGCCCGGCTAATCGGCCTGTTGACCACGGGCCGGTTCCGGGTTAGACCCGGCCCTTAGCCAGGTCTAAAGTTGAGGATAGTGACTTGGACATTCTGTCTATCATACAAGTGCAAAAATGACTGTTACAGCATGTGTCCAGCGATCAAGCAAAAATGGAGGATAATGGGGAAGACAGTAAGACCATGAGGGCAGTAATCATTGCGCCTGGAAGGAGGGTTCAAGCAACTTCCTGCAACAGTAGATGGTTGCGCACACTGTGGTGGCAATTTCAGCACATGCAGGAAGTTGAATGGACAAATTTCTTATAGGTGCTGACCTCATTTAAAGGAGTCATGCAGATAGTTGCATACTTGTGTTCATTACGAAGAAAAATGTGCAGGCGTACAAATGGTTGCAGGACAATTATTCTTAAATTTCAATCTACAGTACATTTGCATATGAGCATCAGGCAGTTTGTGATATACCAAAAAACCAGTCTAAGCTACATGAGGCAGAATTTGAGCACATTCTATACACATCTAAGAAGTTTCTTTGTATAGCAAACTTATCGTTCTGTGGTGCGTTTGGCTGCAAATTTAAATTTTTGTATTGTTCCTATCCGTGATCGAGGACTTTGTCCTTTGAAGTCAAATAATGCTAGTTTTTGTTGAGAACCGAAAATCATGAACTTCTGAATTCTGAACACCATGCAACAAGGACTTTGTCCTTTGAAGTCAAATAATGCTAGTTTTCTTATTTGACGAATTTATAACGACGAAACACGCAAAATGACAATAATATTTACAAAGCATTGTTGAATGCCAGGTTTTTTTAAGGAAAATTAAAACTAGGCTTTGATCCCTGATTTTGTTGAGAACCGAAAATCATTTCCACCACATTTTTTATTTTAAACAAAACAACCTCTAATTCATTAACATTTTTTCATATATAAATGAAGTAGGGGATATCATGAAAGTTTATAGGATTCAAAGAATGTATTTATTCATTTCTTTTGTCCATTAATCAATCTGGATAGATCTAACCAAACAAAGGCACAAGAAAAACAAAAATAGAGTTGAATACGTGGATATAAGGGTGAAAAGGGATTACAAAGAATCATCCTAATTATAGATAATAGAAATGTTGAATCACCTTAGCGATATAGCCCCACCTCTAAAACTCGCTTTCCTGCGAATGACAACTTCCCTTCTTTAATGTCGGAGCTAAGGGCGGTGATTAAATCCAGTGAGCCCTCCCATAATTTCAATCCTCCTGTTCCCATTGGCAAAATGACAGATTTAGCTACTAGAGAACACCCGAATCACATGTTTTAACAATACAATCTCACAAACATAAAGTTACACCAATTATAAGAAATATTTGAATCACTTTGTCATGAAAGTAAGATAAATCTATGCACACATACATATATATGAACATGCATAGGGAAATAATGACATACAGAAATAATAAAAATTACCTTCATATTTTCCGGGTACTAAATCTGAATTGGCCAAAGCAAAAACATCCTGAGTGCTCACCCTTCCCTGTAAGAAGAACGATAGTTATGGATGCCACCTAAGATATCTAGCAGAAACCCAGTTAAGCTATTTCTGAAAACAGCTCCCCAGACATCAGCTTACAAAAAAAAACCTCGGTCAAACTATTTTCAAGTAAAATAGGAAACATGTTAAAACAATAAAAAAAAAAATCAAAAAGAGAAAAGGAAGAAGAACAAACAAAAAGACATGGACAATCATCCACATGCTCATCAATCCAGACGATAAAACAAATAGACTCAAGATAGTCTTAAGAGTTAATCACCTTGAGGAGTGTAACCCCACCGACGTTCACTGGTTCCGCAATATACTTAACACCAGCCGAAACCTACATTTCAAAATGAAAAGGAATCCCTGGCATTACCAATCAAAATTTCGATACAAACTCCAATGAAAACTTAGTTTGTTTTCTAAATATCTGTACACTAAACAGTACCTCTGAGGGAAGAACTTCAAGGCAAGGTGGAGGGGGGTGGAGAGGTAATTGTGGGGAGTCAAGAAATCCCAATCCTGAACTGGGTTTTTCATCAAATAGACGAAAGACTAGGGTTTCATTAGATGAATTTGATTGTTCAGATTCCATTGCTGAATGCTGTTTTCGGGATTCAACTCCTCGATTGCCTTCTTCATCTTTTTTTTTTTTAATAATAATAATAAAAAAGGGGTTCTTAGGTTCGAGCCCCGGAAGGCGGACGCGTAGCAAACCTTCTTTTGTTTCGGTTTTTGTTTTATACCCTTTAGTCATTGTGATGCATAAATATTCGAAAAACTTGCGTATTTGCATATCCGTTTTGTTTAAAGAACAATTTGATTTTATTAAAATTAATTTTATAAAAAAATTTAATAAATTCATGGGAACAAAAAATAAATATTTTTTGACTTAAATATTACCCATAAATCTGTGAGAAGTAGTTAAAAGACCATTGATTATATGTTTATATTAGTTATTTCCCACAATTTTTTTTAAAATAATTTGAAATTCAAATTAAGGTCATACCAAATGAACAATTTGGTTTTTCTAAGGACTTCTCACTTAATAAATAGGTATAGATATTTTTGTACCAGCGGTTATGTGCTTTTTAAAATCACTAATAATTTTTTTTGGAATAAAATCACTAATAATTTTAAAAAAGGAAAAAAAAATTAAACTAATGTAAGTGGTAGATATTGGACAATTATAATATTTGATGGTTAAACAAATAATAACTAAGAAAATTCCAACTGTTCACTCTAAATAAACTGAACAGAAATAATTAAGTCGACTAAACTGGGCTACCTAATGGGCAATGACGTAGACTTGGATAACTGAACTGAACTTAACTTAACTGAACTAATTTATCTACCAGACTGCATGAGGTATTGTTGGAATCGAATATATGTGTAGAGGGGGGTGAATACACACTTATAATAATTTAAAATGTTTTTCAAACTCTTCGCGAGAAGTCTTATTAGGGTTAACTATTAGGACTATTTTCTTTACTCTCAAAAGCAATTTGGACTATTAAAGTAGTGCGGAGACAGTCCAAATGCCTTTGTGATATCTTTATATGTAGAAGTAAGTATGAATGAGCAGTTGAAGTAAATAAGACACGATATATGGAAGTTTGAAGCAAACTGCTTTTACGTCTCATCTTCTTCCACGAAGGAAGGAATTTACTAGAAAACATTGGTTTATACAACGTCTTGTATACAACTCACTCCAATCGTAGGACTTATCCTTTGCCTCGATCGAAACTCCTAGTTCTCAACACAAGTTAAGACAACATGTTTCAACAACAACTGGTGAAATAATCGTAGTTTAAATGATTCCTTAGATTCAAACATATGAGCACTTTCTCTTCAAAAATTCTGAAATGAGAAGTTGGGAGTTGACTCTTTGCCCTTGATGATCCTTAGAGAGATCTAATATGTAGCTCATATATGTGGGCTAAGTGAGCAGTTGAGATAATTATGTGAAAAGTGCTCAAAGAGTATTCTAATAGCTTTTCAAGATTTTTCACTATTGTTCCTCTCCTATTTTTAAAAGCTTCCCCTTTATATATAGTTATCTTTTTGTAACGTTCATCTTCATAAGTATTCTTTCGAACTATCTGTTAGTGTTTCAATAATCTTCATAAATGCCTTCATAAATATGAGATATGATCTTTGCCCAAGATGAACAAGATTAATTATTGCGGCTCTTTAATGCAGTTGAGGGCTTGCTTGATTTATTGGTCTTTTAGCTTATCAGACTCGATTTAATAGTCATAAAGAATTTTGTCCTAGAATCTTTTTGGAGATCTTCAAGTAATTCGAATTTTCTTCCAGAGCAGTTGAAGATATTTAATCTATTGAGCTGTTCGAAGAGTGTCTTTTGAGCAGTTAAAGATCTTTAAGCTTTTGAGCAGTTCGAAGTGTCTGTTGAGCAATTGAAGATCTTCTACCTGTTTTACAATACTTGACAGTTCAGTTTGTAATCACCAAAACTAAGGGTCCAATAATTTCTCTCTTTTTGGTGATGACAAAACCTATGAACTCTTTCTAAAAATTAAGAAATAAATAACAGTTCAAAAAAGTAATAACATGATACGGCTGTTATACAATCATCAAGAAGTATGTAATATAATTACACCTACTAAACAAGATGTAAACCATTAATCATTTTTGAAACCATGATGCTCCACTGCCTCCAAAGCTACTTCTTGTTTTCTTTTTATCTCTTTCATTTTTCTTATCTGTTCTTTTTATGTCCTCTTCAGCAACCTTTTTCTTTGATTCTTATTCCCTCTTTTTGTCATCACCTTTTTGCAAATGTAATATGATTTCATGCAACTGGGCGCCAAACTTAGCTTCCATCTAATTTATCCTGGCCTTAGTCCTATTCTCTGATTGGTGAATGATAAGTGCATTTTATGCGCTTAATATGTTTATGATTTTAATTGTTAATTCCTTTGTTTTGAGCAGATTTATGTCTTGGTTTTGTTGTTTGTCTGGATGTAGGAATTAATGAATTGGTGTTGAAAAAAGGAGAAAAAAGGGAAGAAAAGGATAAAAAGCAAAAAAAGAAAAGAAAAAGAAAGAAAGAAAAGAAGACGCGTTGTAGGTTTTAAGAAAGCGCTATAGCGCTTATAACACTTATTTATAGCGCTAAGAAGAAGAGAGCAGCACAAGTGTACATCGCTAAGATTGAAAAGAGAATGCGAAGCTCATGAGCGCCCGCGCAGTCAACTGAGCGCCCTCATCATCGCATAATGAAGAATTTTAGTGTCGTCTGAGTTTTTATGGAAACTTTTGGGATTTTCTTGGGCTTGTTATTGGGCTTTGGCTGCAACGTATAAAAAGAAATTTGAGAGTGAGAATTGGAAGAGGCCGCCGCAATACATCAGAAAAGATTGGAGAATTTTGATCGTGATTTTGAAGGAAAGGTGAAAAGTTCGAGAACAGAGTTTGAAGATTATGTTTTCCGGACACGACATCGCATAATCGTCTTTGTTTTCTTTCTTTTTTATTTATTAAATTCTGAATTGATGTCTACTTTTCTGAATATGTTTTGGTGTTATCAGAATTTTATTATGAACTAAATTTTTAGAGTCTAAAGGTCGGATGAAACCTGGTGTAGACACTTTTATGAATTCTTAATTTTATTGGATTGAATTCCCTTAGATTAATTGTTTTTCTAGATTTGATTGTCTTTTAAATTACTTGATGAATAATTGATTTGTTATATTTATTTAGAATCCGGCACTCGCGATAGGAGATTTTGAATAGGATCGATAGAAATTATACTGTTAATTGTTTATATAGCTCGGGAGAGCATATAACTTTAATAGAGCCTTATGAAGAACATTGTTTTACACATATATCACTGCAATTAGATTCTTAATAGGGATATTATAATTGAACTGTAGTTGATACACTCTATTTGGCACTCGGAAGAGGGAAATAGAATAATCTAAGTGTTCTTGGTTATTAATTGAAAGCAATTCATGAAAATAAGTTACTTGGGAATGATTATTGTCGAAAACAAATGAAATCTAAACCTCTAGAACATTTTTTCTCTAATTGATATTTCTTTGAAAATTGTGTGTGTGCTATCAAAATTCATTGATTATTATATTTTTCTGCAATCTTTTAAATTATTAATTTCTTAGATAAATTTTAGACTATTATAATTACAAGTACTGAATATTTTCACATTACTTCTCATGGGATCGACGCTCTATTCATCACTATATTAAACGTGCTATCAAAATTCATTGATTATTTTATTTTTCTGCAAACCTCTAAATTATTAATTTCCTAGATAAAGTTTAGACTATTATAATTACAAGTACTGAATATTTTCACATTATTCCTCGTGGGATCGACACTCTATTCATCACTATATTAAAACTTAACAATCGTGCGCTTGCGAGCATAAATTTCGCAACAAGTTTTTGGCGCCGTTGCCGGGGAGTAATTTGTTGATTTTGTTTAGTCTTGTTATCAATTAGTTTAGATTTTAATTTAGAGTTTTTTTATGTTATTTTAAGTTACTAATTGTGTTCTTCTTATTTTTAATTGCAGTTTATGAGAAGATCTCAAAGCGCAAATTCTTTACTTTTTGATCCAGAGATCGAATGCACTGTCCATGCTTTGAGAAGAGAAAAGAGAGAAGAACAACAGCAGAACATGGCTGAAGAAAATAAATCTCCCTTGGTGCCAATCAGAGATCATTTCAGGATGACGATCCAGACTCACTATTCTGGAATCGCTTGAGGAACTATAAATGCCAACAATTTTGAGTTGAAGCCGGCTTTGATAAACATGGTTCAACAGAACCAGTTTAATGGGAGTGCAACTACTGATCCTCATCTACACCTGCGGATTTTCTTGGAAATTACTTATACGGTAAAGATGAATGGTGTTCATGAGGATATTATTCGCTTACGCTTATTTCTTTTTTGTCTCAGGGACCAGGCAAGGGGTATTGTTGAAGATGTTTTAGTCAAAGTGGATAAATTTATATTTCCAGCTGATTTTGTGAACTTAGATATGGAAGCTGATCATGGTGCTCCATTGATTTTTGGAAGACCGTTTTTGGCTACTGCTGATGCCAAAATAGATGTCAAGAATGGTGAATTGTCGATGGGTGTGAAAGGCGAAAGAGTAATCTTTAACATATTCATGAAGACATCTAATCCACCCATTGAGGAATTATGCATGATTGAGCGGGTTGTGAAGCTGGAGGGCTATCAAAAAGCTATTATTGAGGTTGAATCGCCAAAGAAGAGAGAGCCAAGTTCACCAAAGAAGAAAAACAAGAAAAAGAAGGCGAAATTTAAAAAGCGGTTTGTGGAATATGTTTGGTGTGTGAAAGAGAAGGGGAAAAACCCAACCAAAGTGACAACAGCTTAAGACCGGTAAAAGTCAGGCTGACGACTATAAAACAAGCGCTACTTGGGAGGCAACCCAAGCTTTTTCTTTTATTTTAATTACTTTTGTTTTCATTTTATTTAATTTTTGTTAATTAATTATTTTCTGTACATTATTGTCAATTTTTGAAGCCTAATTCTTGTCCATTTTCGAAATTGTTCAGGCTTAGGAACTTCAAGTTCGAGACTAAGGCGCGCCCGCCCCTCCTACAAATCACGCCCGCGCCATGGCTTCTTCTGAAAAAGGTGAAATTAGACACTGAAGCGCGGCCGCGCCTCTTAATCTGCGTGCCCACACTACGTCTGGAAGGAATTAATTTTGAAGTATGCACACACGGCGCGCCCGCGCCATTCATCTTGAGCGCCCGCGCACTCGCTACGCTTCAATGATGTTAGGAATAGCTCTACATGCGCTAATGCGCTCCTAATCCGCGCAACTCAACAACGCAACATCAAGCGCTATCGCGCTAGCGAAGGGTGCTACATCACGCGCTAACACGCTCCTTAAGGGCGCTACACCATGCGCTATCGCACTCCTGAACCGCACCTCAACCTAGCGCTACAGAGCCTCCTAACCGCGCCAAATCTTGCGCAATCGCGCTTCAGAAGAGCGCCATCACATATTAATTCAAAGAGAAAGGCTCTTCTTCACCACAGTCTGTCTCACTCTCGCACAATATTATTGTGCTTTATCCACATCCTCCACCATGGTCGCCTGATAATAGTGTTGATGCTGCGACTTCTTTCTATGGAGATGATGATGACACCGAGTCCTTATGCTCGGTGTCGAATGTCGAAGTTTGTGCACATATGTTTCTTGAATGCCTGAAGTTGAAGTTTTTGATGTTAGAAAGTGAATTATTTTTTATGTTGAGGTGCAATTGATATGATATTTATGCACTGCTTGTGTTTTTCTTTTTGTATAGTATTTATGTTTTGTGTTCTTTTTAGAGAAAAAATTTTGAAAAATTAGAAAACAAAAGAAAAATGGTCTATGATGATGAATGAGGAAGAAAAGATATTTTTAAATATAGTGTTGGTGAAATTTTTCTTGAGTTCTAACAAAATTGCACGAATGTCTTGATTGTCTAGACCTAGTGATTAAAAAAGCTTTGTGATTTTGTGAGTGGATTGGATGATTTGATTCTTAACTTTGGTGAATTATACTTGAAACGGGGTTAGACTTCTACGAGCTTAGAAATGATTTAGGCATTAAAATATTAAAAATTAATAACAACTCCATCCCGGTCATTGACGAGGAATTGAAATACTAATTCCCTTGTCTTTGGCTAAGTATGCGGAATGAATGGGGTTGCAAATTTATAAAAATAAAAAAAAATTAAGTTTTTGAAAAAATTTTACAACTCCATCCGGGCCTGGAAAGGGATTGAAATCCTAATCACCAATCCATGGCTAAGTATGCGGATAAAATGGGATTGATTCTTCATCCGGGCTATAGACTAGGGGATTGAAATCCGAATCCTATCTTTAGTTATAGCTAAGTTTGCGGGTAATTTATGGGGCTAAAAAATAAAAATTGGATGCAAAATCCGGTGATTATATATATATAATGTGCTATAACATGAAAAGTCATTTTGATCTTAGTGAGTAGAAGTTGAACTTGGTGAAAAGTGTTTTGAAACTAGAGAGAAGAATTAATGAATTTATGAAACAAACTTGTTGCATTAGTGTATCGAAAGCTAGGTGAATAGACAAGATTGATAATTCACACACGCACGAGAACTCTTGATAAATCTATCTACACATGGATTAACTGCACATGAATTAATTGTTGGTTGTTAGTTGTTTTGTTTAGTTTTGCTTGGGACTAGCAAACATTTAAGTTTGGGAGAATTTGATAAGTGCATTTTATGCGCTTAATATGTTTATGATTTTAATTGTTAATTAATTTGTTTCGTGCAGATTTATGCCTTGTTTTTTTGTTTGTTTGTGTGGATGTAGGAATTAATGAATTGGTGTTGAAAAAAGGAGAAAGAAGGGAAGAAAATGATAAAAAAATAGAAAAGAAAAAAAAAAGAAAAAAAGAAAAGAAGAAGCGTTGTAGGTTTGAAGAAAGCGCTATAGCGCTTATTTATAGCGCTAAGAAGAAGAGAGCCACGCAAGTGTACATCGCTAAGATTGAAAAGAGAATGCAAAGCTCATGAGCGCCCGCGCCGTCGCGTAATGCAGAATTTTAGTGTCCGAGTTTTTATGGAAACTTTTGGGATTTTCTTGGGCTTGCTATTGGGCTTTGGCTGCAACGTATAAAAAGGAATTTGAGACTGAGAATTGGAAGAGGACGCCGCAATACATCAGAAACAATTGGAGAATTTTGATCGTGATTTTGAAGGAAACGTGAAGAGTTCGAGAACAGAGTTTGAAGATTGTGTTTTCCGGACACGACATCGCATAATCGACTTTGTTTTTTTGTATTTATTAAATTCTGAATTGATGTCTACTTTTTTTAATATGTTTTGGTGTTATCAAAATTTTATTATGAACTAAATTTTTAGAGTCTAGACGTCGGATGGAACCTGGTGTAGACACATTTACAAATTATTAATTTTATTGGATTGAATTCCCTTAGATTAATTGTTTTTATAGATTTGATTGTGTAAGGCCGAAAATATTAAATGATTACTTCTGGAATTTGAGAATTAAATTCCGTATTTTAGGCAAATATTGATTTGAGAAGTTATGGAAATTAGAGATTTAATTTCCGAGCCGAAACTATTTAATTTGAAAATTTACGGATTTTGAGATTTAAATTCTGGGAATTTTTAAATGAAAAGATTAAATATTCGATTGGAATATTTATGGGATTTAAGAATTAATTTCCGAGTTCCGAGAATGAAAGAAGATTTAATTCGACGGTGAAATCCGAGCATGGATCAATTTGCAAATATAGAGAAGTTCAAGGACTAAACTGCGAGAATGTCCGAAATCATTTAATTTTAATATGAGAATATTTATTTTGGGAATATTTAGAGTTTTGATTGTGGAGTTTTGATTTAAATTTTAATATTATTAAATTATTTAAGATTGAAATTTAATTAAAAAGAGGGCCGAGGACTGAATTGCAATTTACGAAGTTTTAGGGACTAAAGTGCAATTATTACAATACATATCCGATTAGTATATGTATTATCAGCATGAATACGTGTTATCTTCTTTTGCATTCAGAAAACATGAAGAATAGAGGAAGCCGAGACCTTTGTTTTCTTTTGCTTTTCGATTTTTCAAACCCCGTAACTTTTGATCCGATTGTCCGATTTTGATTCCAAAAATTGTTCTGGAATCCTTGCGATGAGGAATTAGATTTGACGTAAGTATTTATTTACTTTGGCATGTTTTTAAGATTGAAATACTGCAGAGATCATATTTTATGCCCTATGCATGTTCTTGAGCTTTTGTATCTTGTATATTCGAAATCAAATTGACGAACGGATATTGTTTGGATGTCTTATGACTTACCAACATGGGTTCGACTAGTTATGCATTGAGTATGCTGAGATTTGATAAAGTCTTGCTTTGATATGTTGGTTCGAAGTATATATGAAGTTAGAATGGTTTCGATATTATGTTGGTTATCGATTTTCAATAGCTACGCCTTCGATTTATTATTTGAAGCCATTTTGATAGCCTATGATTGAGCTGAGACATTATTTGAGATGTTATTGATGTTGTAGCAATTTTATTCTTCAATTTCAGACTAGTTTTGAAGGCTAACGACTCAAGACTCTGATTCGAACCGACGAAGAAGAAGTTGAGGTTTGAAGTGAATTTGATTGAAGATGAATGATGATTTTGAATCGATTATGAAATGATAAGATTGAATGAAGTTTGATATGACTGTTTTGATGTTATGTTTCAGATTTGAAGCATTCAAAACAGAGAAAATACGAAGGTATATGACGACATCGCGAGTCAAGGATTTAAAACTCGAGAATGAAGCTTCTTGAGTTGTTCCACCAAAATCACATACTTGTTTATCTTTTTGATTTGATTTTGATGTTGTCGATCTATCTCAAGTAGTGGATCTTTGAGTTTGAGTCGATACGATGATGATATGATATGATATTGAATTGATTCTATTCCAAGATCTGAGGCGATCTTATTTTCTAGTCTGAGACGACTACGATAGACGGATATCCAGGTCAAGATCGGTTACGAATCTTGATGGCAACGATGATATATGAATCAATTCTTGATTGATATATGCGTTATTTACTCTATTATTGAGTCGATTATGATTAGAGTTGATATGATTTATTTAACGCTTTATATGTCGATTATACTGAGAATGATTTCTCACCGGAGTTTATCCGGCTGTTGCTTTGTTTTGTATGTGTGCATTGCAACAGATGGGGCAGGAGCTAGTTTGATAGGACATTGACAGCTCGGGAGCGAGACTTAGCCAGTGTGAACTCGGGTTTATGCTGAATAATGGTAGATAGATAGCATCAAACATGTTAGAACTACTATGGTTTGAAGTTCATGTATGAGACTCAATGTAGTTATGCCTTTTATTGCTTTTTGAATAATCCGTTTGATGTACTAAATGCATGATTATATGCTTGAGACTTCATATATGTTTATATGCAAGTTTGAGAATTGATACACTATGTTTTGGAGTTGATTTTTGATGATTTGGATTGAAGGCCAAGCTTTGACAGCAAAATGCAACCTGCAGAATTCTGAAGCAGAGGTGCACGCTCGATCCTGTGAACTCGTAGGATCGAGCACGACCCGTGAATTTTCAAAACAAAGAATTGAGCAATTGGAGCTCACTCGATCGTGTGAGTACATGGGATCGAGCGCGGCCTTAAATCCTGAAATCCGAGAGCTGAGGAATTGGGCTCGCTCGATCGGACGAGTTCATCCGATCGAGCGAGGTTCTTGATTTTTTTTTGAATTTTTTTTTAGCTCTTGGTTTTAATATTCATTTATTGTTTGATTAATTGTTTTATTAATAATTAATTGCCCTAAGATGAGATTAGTACCCCGAGGTCCCCACAACAGGTGGTATCAGAGCGTAAGTTTCTTGGACTGAGATAGAAGCTGAGCGGGGTGGATTGAGTCGTATGCATTTATGGTATTGCATGATTATGCATTACTTGATTTGATGATTTGATGACTTGCATGTGAGCATGATCTACTCTTGAAACTAAACTGCCTGATTTACTGATTTTTAAATTTTTGAATTTCTTACTGATTTTGTTATAAGATTTCCCGGGTGATGTAAGCACCCAGAATTGAATAGAACACTGTTCTTTGGGTGACGTAAGCACCCCAGACTGAATAGAACTGTATTGCTCAGCTGAAAGAAGTATTTTCGATTGAACATGACAATATATCAGCGAATTAATAGATGCTATTGCAAATAGAAGTTGGTTTGCAGAGCTTGATCAGTTGTGCAAATCTTTGAAATATACAGGTATATGTCGTATCAGATTGATTGTATACCAACTTCAAGACCTAGCAACCAGCTGGTAGATTTTGATGAAGAAATTCTGAGAGAGAATAGGTATATTCATTTGTTGGTAAGTGATTAGAATAGAGTTTTATTAACGGTTCATTGCCACAACAGATAGAAAATATGAGAAAGAAGAATATACCAACTAGAGATTGAATATGTTGAATACTGAAGAATATCTTATTAGATTTTAAAGCCTACTACGATTGTTTGAATTGTAGATGATGATGAAGCTCAAGATTGAGTTTTTTATTCATGGCTTGAATTCGGAGATTATGTCTGAGTAAATGTTGACGACTGAAACATTTTATGAAAGTATTTCTTTAACTCTAATGAATCGAGACATATTGATCTGGGTTTGAAAGAAGAGTATGTTAGCGATTATTGCACTTATTGTGGAGGGAGATATCCTAGCAATCAGTACAAAGACATTTCAAGCAGATGTGCTAGAATCTCAGATTCTGAGAAAATTTGAATAAAGAATAGTTCCAGAAATATACAGAGGATCAGAAGGAAAGTGAACCTGGAAATGAGATTGCAGGTAACAGATTTATTTTGTTTTAACCTGTTTATGTTATTGGTGCAAGAGATATATGATAACTGAAAGCTTATTATATTTCCACCTCTATATCAGAAAAGAGAATTTGTGAATTGAACTGAAGAATTGAACTACTGCTTTGATGAAATGAAACTAAACATGATTTTTTTCGTATTTAAGATATCTGTGTATGTTGCATGATAGATGATAATGCAATAACCAAATACAGATTAGCAGAAGATTGATGATAAGAAGCGATTAAATTAGATCAGTACGAACATAATGTGCATATGAATATAATGATATGATATGGGATCTAGAATTAAGATTCTTTGATTTCAGTTTCGTGTATATTATGTTGATTACAGAAATGTTTCGAAATAAGTATATTCTATGCACTAGATATGTTCAAAATCTAAACCAGCATTGGTAGATATGTCAATGAATAGAGATTGCAGATATGTTCCAGTAAGATTTTCGACTTTAGTTTAAGTTGTGAACTGGAATTCAATAGCGAATTGATGAGTATATGAATTGAAAACTGCTTTTGTGGTTTATAGAATAAATGATGAAATGAAAATCAGTTACAGTTGAATCTTTTGTTTGATGATGCTGAATCGATTACATCAATTGGAGATATAATTCTTGAAATGGTTGATTTTGAGTGGCTCTCCTTGTTTTGTTCATAGATCCTGAGTTGATTCACTCATTCTGAGTTATGTGATGCAAGTGAGTTGTTTTCACTTCGCAGAGTTTGTTATCCAGAAAATTTGATTTTGGATGACCTTGGTTGAGAGATTTTTTCAATCTTGATTTATTCTTTTGATTTTGAGAATTATTGATCCTTTTATGCATATTTCAGCATATTTTGAGATTTTTGGCTTGTAACTGATAGAAAAATTAGATTACTGTGTATTCTGGTTTGAATATATTCAGACGAATGCATAACCAATCAGAATGATTTTCGATTGAAAATAAGCTAGATTTGTTCAGAAGATGAAAGAAACACAGAAAGTAAATCAAAGTGATTAGAATTCGGTAAAGAATGCCAGATTGAGATATCACAGATTAGAATGGATGAATTATATTGTGATTGATTATATGATTGTGCTTGATATTTCCGAAAAGAGATATCAGATTCTGAAATAAATGCACAACAATGAATTCAATATTCATCCAATAATTGTTTTATCCTCTAATAAAGCAAACAGATGTAACAGAATTTGTACGTTTTTAGAAGTTAAACATATAGAGAGAGTTTCAATTGAAGTTGAAAAGCATTGACCAGATAGGTTCAATGACAGTTTAGAGACTCCAGAATTGGAATGAAGTCATGATTTGATAGATTACTTTACTATACTACCAAGATGAAGCAGTATGCATGATGTAAACTGTGGTAGTGATGATTGAATTTATTTGAATTACTGAATAATATGATATGATTTATGATCAGATTGATTGAAATTACTGAATAAGATGATCTATAATCATGATCAGATAACTGATTTGTGATCAGAATTGTTGTGAGATTACACAGTAAGCCAAGGATTATTGTTTCATATTGAGACAGTAGGTTTACTATGGAATTATGATTCAGAGTATCTAAAACTCTGAGTACTCTTTGATGTGAAAGTACAAAATATTATCCTTGAATTGAAGGATAGTCAGGGCAGATGAATCGAATTTCAAGAATAAACTATATCGTACATAATATAGATTATCAAAAACTCTGAGTAAGGTGAAATCTATGAATATAACATATTATTCTCTGATTAATGAATAGTCCGAACAGACTAATCAGATTTTTCAGAATACGCTGTATGTGATGTGATACAGATATGAATAAGTAGCTGTTAAGAAGTTAATGATATGATGAGATTACATGAATTATTGAAATCTATTATCACGATAGAGACTTTAGATTTATTTGATAGATTGTGGCATCGATTGATTGATGTTCTGAGTGTTTGGTTATATGTGATTGCATTATATCATTCTCCAATTGATGGATTATCTGAGTTGATTTTCAAGAATTTTGAGGTTATACTCAGAACTTTAATACCTGATTTGATATTAATTGACTTAATGTATTGCCACTTGATTATATGATTCCTGTAAAAGCTATCGAGTCGATATTGAGATAGTGCTTTGATGATATGATAAGAAGGAAACCAGATTTCTTTGTGTTGAAATGATATTTCAGAAGTATCCGACATCGGATCAGATGTGATTGGAAATACGCAAAGAATATAAATATGAATCTGTATGAAATGAGAACAGAGAAGAAGAAACAGAGTTAGTAAGTGAATGATAGATATAACTTTTAAAAGCGGGAATTGATTGGTCAGCGAAAAAGTTATTCGTGAAACATCTTTCGATTCAGAATAGAGAAAGAGCAGTATGAATTACAGATTCAGAATATAATGTTGGATACTGGTCACTGAAACTGAATTTCACTGAATGAGATGTCAGAAAGAATTGATGATTTTATTGAAAGAATTATTCTTTCCAACTTGATATGATGGATCAGATTTGTTCCACGTATCTAATTGAAGGAAGTATCAATAGATTCTTCCTATGTGCTTTAATCAGATGAAATAGATATTGAAGAGATTCTGAGTTAAGTCGAATATTCGATAGATCCTTGATTAAGGAGAGAAACAGCTCAAAAAGAAGTCTTTTCAGTTAATTAAAGTACGAATGAATAGATACAGAATACAAGAGAATAAACGCATATTAGAAGAGATAATCTGATAAGAGATGAAGAGATGAGATACGAAGATCAGAGGTATATGATTGAAGTGAAAATTACTTCAGATAATCATTCCGTTTATCAGAATTGATAGTTCGATTGAATACGATTTCGAGGACAAAATCATTCCTTAGAGAGGAGGAATTGTAAGTCCCGAAAATATTAAGTGATTACTTCTGGAAATTTGAAAATTAATTTCGTATTTTGGGCAAATATTGATTTGAGAAGTTATGGAAATTATAGATTTAATTTTCGAGCCGAAACTATTTAATTTGAGAATTTACGGATTTTGAGATTTAAATTCCGGAAATTATTAAATGAAAAGATTACATATTCGATTGGAATATTTATGGGATTTAAGAATTAATTTTCGAGTTCCGAGAATGAAAGAAGATTTAATTCGACGGTGAAATCCGAGCAGGGATCAATTTGCAAATATAGAGAAGTTCAAGGACTAAACTGCGAGAATGTCCGAAATCATTTAATTTTAATTCGAGAATATTTAATTTGGGAATATTTATAATTTCGATTGTAGAGTTTCGATTTAAATTCTAATATTCTTAAATTATTTAGGATTGAAATTGAATTAAAAAGAGGGCCGAGGACTGAATTGCAATTTACGAAGTTTCAGGGACTAAAGTACAATTATGACAATACATATCCGATTAGTATATGTATTATCAGCATGAATACGTGTTATCTTCTTTTGCATTCAGAAAACTTGAAGAACAGAGGAAGCCGAGACCTTTGTTTTCTTTTGCTTTCCGATTTTTCAAACCCCGTAACTTTTGATTTGATAGTCCAATTTTGATTTTGAAAATTGTTCTGGAATCCTTGAAACAAGGACTTAGATTTTATGTAAGTATTTATTTACTTCGGTATGTTTTTAAGATTGAAATACTGCAGAGATCAGATTTTATGCCCTATGCATGTTCTTGAGCTTTTGTATCTTGTATATTCGAAATCAAATTGACGAACGGATATTGTTTGGATGTCTTATGACTTACCAACATGGGTTTGATTAGTTATGTGTTGAGTATGCTGAGATTTGATGATGTCTTGCTGTGATATGTTGGTTCGAAATATATATGAAGTTAGAATGGTTTCGATATTATGTCGGTTATCGATTTTCAATCGCTACGCCTTCGATTCAGGATTTGAAGCCGTTTTGATAGCCGATGATTGAGCTGAGACATTATTTGAGAAGCTATTGATGTTGTAGAAATTTTATTCTTCAATTTAAGACTAGTTTTGAAGGCTAACGACTCAAGACTCTGATTCGAACCGACGAATAAGAAGTTGAGGTTTGAAGTGAATTTGATTGAAGATGAATGATGATTTTGAATCAATTATGAAATGAGAAGATTTAATAAAGTTTGATATGACTGTTTTGATGTTATGTTTCAGATTTGAAGCATTTAAAACAGAGAAAATATGAAGGTATATGACGACATCGTGAGTCAGGGATTTGAAACTCGAGAATGAAGCTTCTTGAGTTGTTCCGCCAAAATCACATACTTGTTTATCTTTTCGATTTGATTTTGATGTTGTCGATCAATCTCAGGTAGTGGATCTTTGAATTTGAGTCGATACGATGATGATATGATATGATATTGAATTGATTCTATGCCAAGATCTGATGCGATCTTATTTTCTAGTCTAAGATGACTACGATAGATGGATATCCATGTCAAGATCGGTTACGAATCTTGATGACAACAATGATATATGAATCAATTCTTGATCGATATATGCATTATTTACTCTATTGTTGAGTCGATTATGATAAGATTTCATATGATTTATTTAACGTTTTATATGTCGATTATACTGAGAATGATTTCTCACCGGAGTTTATCCGGCTGTTGCTTTATTTTGTATGTGTGCATTGCAACAGATGGGGCAGGAGCTAGTCTGATAGGACATTGACAGCTCGGGAGCGAGACTTAGCAAGTGTGAACTCGGGTTTAAGCTGAAGAATGGTAGATAGATAGCATCAAACATGTTAGAACTATTATGGTTTGAAGTTCATGTATGAGACTCAATGTAGTTATGCCTTTTATTGCTTTTTGAACGATCCATTTGATGTACTAAATGCATGATTATATGCTTTAGACATCCTATATGTTTATATGCAAGTTCAAGAATTGATACACTATGTTTTGGAGTTGATTTTTGATGATTTGGATTGAAGGCCAAGCTTTGACAGCAAAATGCAATCTGCAGAATTCTGAAGCAGAGGTGCACGCTCGATCCTGTGAACTCGTAGGATCGAGCACGGCCCGTGAATTTTCAAAACAGAGAATTGAGCAATTGGAGCTCGCTCGATCGTGTGAGTACATGGGATCGAGTGCGGCCTGAAAATCCTAAAATCCGAGAGCTGAGGAATTTGGCTCGCTCGATCGTACGAGTTCATCCGATCGAGCGAGGTTCTTGATTTTTTTAAAATTTTTTTTTTATCTCTTGGTTTTAATATTCACTTATTGTTTGATTAATTGCTTTATTAATCATTAATTTCCCTAAGATGAGACTAGCAACCCGAGGTCCCCCCTGATTATCTTTTCAATTACTTGATCAATAATTGATTTGTTATATTTATTTAGAATCCGACACTCGGGAGAGGGGATTTTGAATATGATCGATAGAAATTACACTGTTAATTGTTTATATAGCTCAGGAGAGTATATAACTTTAATAGAGCTTTAAGAAGAACATTGTTTTACACATATATCACTGCAATTAGATTTTTAATAGGGATTTTGGAATTGAACTGTAGTTGATACACTCTATTTGGCACTCGCGAGAGGGAAATAGAATAATCTAAGTGTTCTTGGTTATTAATTGAAAGCAATTCATGAAAATAAGTTACTTAGGAGTGATTGTTGTCGAAACCAGGTGAAATCTATACCTCTAGACCATTTTTCCTCTGATTGATATTTCTTTGAAAATTGTGTGCGAGCTATCAAAATTCATTGATTATTTTATTTTTCTGCAAACCCCTAAATTATTAATTTCCTAGCTTTACTGTCAATGGCATTGGTTACTAACTTGGCCAAATCTCTAACATTTGTGCGTCGAAAGTTTTTCATAGCATAAAAATCAAAGGCATTGTAATGACCCATCCCAATGTCACCTACTAAACATACTTATGCATTCAATTAAATAATATATACCAATAATATGAAACGCTGCAAAAAATAAAATAAAAATTTAAATAACAGCCCGACAGAATTCAACCGGTAATCATAAAAAAAATATATGTTATAATATATCATCGAAATAACAGTATTGTACCTGCACTACCAGCTCCCACAGCAAACTCCTTGGCTATCTCCTGGCCCATCTAACCTGAGCCCTGTCCCGTGAAATAGGGTGTCCATATAGAAAAACTCAGGACGTGAGCATAAAACTCTCAGCACAGAAGTAGGAGTACACATATACTATGAATGCAAATTCAATATGACGGGTACCGAAAACCTATCAATGGTAATGAACATTTTTCTCAGTCTGGTGGCACCATGGTATATAGTACGCCGGGACGTCGCATCAAAAGGCCCTACAATAACATAAAACTGTGGATATATCCAGACCCAAATCCATGGAATCCATCCACTAATAATCATGGGGTTGAACGACCCCTCTACTGACTATGCAACAAGGCATAAAGCTCAATGTTCTCATGCATGTAACATTGTAATACCCAGAAAATTCATAATTCCACTCACGGTTTATTTAATGAATTTTAATAGATTTAAGTTATTTATTGTATTATTCATGATTTATTAAAGGAATTTTAAATGAATTTTATGTTATTGTATTTTATTATTTAAGATTTAAAGTTTACTCTCAATTAAATAATTTTATGTGTTGTGTAAATGATTTAAAAGTTGATGTTTCAGGTATTAAAATATATGTTTAGTTGTTCTATTAAATGATTTTATTAGAATTGATTTTGGATTGACAATACAAGTCTAGCCTACGAACGATATCGTAGACGCCGGCAGAAGCTTATGCTGGACGCTGCTGCTAATGGCTGCTTATTCAGGAAGACGCCGGCAGAAGCTTGGGAGATTATAGGTAATATGACAGAGAGTAACATTGAGTGGTCATATGTGAAGAAGGAGAAGAAGGCTGGAATTCTAGAGGTTGATGCTTTAATGGCCCTGAATGCAAATATTGACTCTCTGACACACCAAGTGGCACTTATGAAAGTAGCACCAACGACTCAAGTACAAGGGAATCTGCCAGAGGATTAACAGTTATTTGAAGTTGAAGCGGCTACTTTTGCAAGAAACCAAGGACGGCAGTCGTTCAAATCCTACAATAACAACTACAATCAGAACTGGCAGCCTAAGCAAGAGGAGGAGAAGCCGAGTTTTGAGGAGATTATGATGAAATACATGGCTGGTACTGAGGCTCGGCTACAGAATCAAGAAGTTATGCTGCAGAAGTTGGAGACTCAGATGGCTCAGATAGCAACCCAACTGTCTACTCGTCCTATTGGAGCTTTGTCGAGCAACACTGAACTAAATCCCAGAGGCGTGAAGGCAATCATGGTCGTGACTAGAGCACAGTCTGAAGAATAGCAGAGAGACGAAGAAAACACTATGGAGGGGCCGAAAAATTCAGATTCCAAGAAGGATGTGCGTGCTGAAAATTCCTCAATGGCAGGTAAGAAAGGTAAGACTTCAAAATTTGAAGTTAATGATGATGTTGATATTTCTACTTTACCTTTTCCCCATAGAGCTAAGCAATTTTTATTTGATCATCACTTTTAAAAGTTTCTTGAAATTTTCAAGAAACTGCATATTAACATACCTTTTGCAGACGCTTTAGCTCAGATGCCGAACTATGCCAGATTTCTGAAGGATTTACTGAGGAATAAAAAGAAGTTGAATGATGTGATGCAGGTTACAAGGCATGAGAAGTGTTCGACTGTGCTTCAGAATAAGCTCCCGCAAAAATCTCAAGATCCAGGGAGTTTTTCTATACCTTGTCATATTGGAAGTTTATCAGTTGATAATGTTTTGCGTAATTTGGGATCAAGTATAAATTTAATGCCTCATGCACTTGATATGAAATTGGGTATATGCAACATTGAACTATAAAATATTTCTCTTAAATTTGCTGATGGATCTATTAAATACTCAAAGGAAGTCGTGGAAAATATTTTAGTCAAGATAGACAAATTTATTTATCCTGTAGATTTTGTTATTTTTGACATAGATGAAAATTGTGAGGTGCCTCTGATTTTTGGGCGTCCATTTTTAGCCATGAGTCGAGTGTTAGTGGATGTTAAAAAGGGAGAGTTAGTTTTGAGGTTGAATGATGAGCAAGTAAGATTCCATATGTTTAAGTCGGGTAGTGATAGTTCGAATTTAAAATCTTGCTCTGCGGTTAATTTTATTGATGCGATTAATTATGTTGGGGACTGTCCAGCAGGTTTAGCTCTCCGCAGGAATTGGTCCCTTAAAAAATCTCAATAGAAGTGAAGAATGCAGTTGCAGGACTGATCTGAGTTTTTCCATGACGGTGGATAAGCCACCTTGAATGTCGCCACTCAAGAGAGGACTATAGTCGGGCTATAGACTATAAATTTAGCGCTGAATGGGAGGCAACCCAGTGTTCTTTACCTTGCTTTTTATTTTATTTATGGTTTTTGGTTTGTCTTTCTTATTATTTTATTTTTATTTTTTTCCCATGCCAGTTTGCCGTGCCTGACTTATTTACCCAGCCTGCTGCTACCGTCCTAGTACTAAGAAGGAAGCGGATGAATCTGAAACCAGGGGAGTGTTATTTTTGTTTTATTGTGTTTTTGTTCGTCTTGCATTTGTGTGTTTGTTCTGCATTTTGTTCATTGTTTCTAAAACATTGAGGGCAATGCTTTGGATAAGTATTGGGGGGGGGGGGGTGTTATTTAGTTTTGTTTTGTTCTTCATTGTGTTTTGCATTCATATGGTTTAGTTCTTTGCATATAGTTCGTAATCATGCATATCATTGTGTCATTGTTTGTGTTGTGTATATAAGTAGAATGATGACTGTTAGCTGATGAGGATAGCATTGAAAAAAAATTTGTTTTTGGAAAATATGGCTTTTGATTGAAAATGAGAAGCTGTGGGTTGACTCGTAAATCATATTAAGCACGCATGTTAGACCGGTGTAGTGTAGAGATGTAATTGATGATATTTGTGTTTGTTTGACCATTGCACGACATGTATGATCTTGGGCGTACCTAATCATTGTTCCATAGCTAAGTTTGCGGGTTAAATGGGATTGATGCTCCATCCGAGCTATAGATGAAGGGATTGAAATTCTAATCCTATCTTAGTTATAGCTAAGTTTGCGGGTAATTATTGGGGCTTATAAAAAAATACCGGGTACAAAATTCGGAGGTACGTAATTAATCTCAAGAACGTGCATGTTTTTGTTTGGGATTGTTGAGATGACGGAGTGATGGATTGTGATACTTGCATTGAATTATCATAGGTCGCTAAACATTCTTAGAATGGATTTTGTTGAAGTTGCATGAAACTGGAAGGACATGACACACACACACGTTTTTGGTAAACTGACAGTGTATTGTGAACAATCAGAAGTTTGTGGTTTTTAATTTTTGAAGTTGGATTTATCGGAGGCTATGTTGTTCATGATTCATTCTTACTTATGTTGTTGTTTGCATATTGTTTTTGAATGTCTTGCTCGAGGGCGAGCAAGGTTCAAGTATGGGGGTGTTGATAAGTGCATTGTGTATGCATATTTTTGTGGTTATTTTGCATTCATTTATTTTACATCATGTGTTTTATTTATATTTTAATTATTGTGTATGCATTCTACTCTTCTGGTTGATTTTTGTAGGTTAATGGAGCTTTTAGAAGAAAACGGAGTTAAAGTCTCGCGCATGGGCGAGTTCCCATCTCGCGCGTGCGCCACAGCAATTTCCAGCAACGAGAGATTCAAAACTTGTGCGATCGTGCAAGAAAATTCCAGCAACAATGTTTTGAGGACTCGCGCGAGCGAGTTTATATCTCGCGTGCGCGCGAGAGGAGGTCTAGGAATCTGTTTTGAAGGCTTGCGTGCGCGCGAGAATTCTTCCAGGCGCGGGCGCGAGTTCGGGATGCTGATTGTCCGTGAAATCCTAGGTTGAAAAGGAATTTAATTGGTGCGGGATCCAGACTCTATAAATAGAAGTGTTTAATTATTTTTGAGGGTTGGTGTGAGGACTCGGTTTGCTAATCAAATCTTGGGGCAATTAATCACTAAACATGATTAACTAACGAAGGATCAAAGCTAAATTAAACAACAATTTTTTTTCTTTTTTTTAAAAGGGGTTGCGCTCGGTCGGTTAAAAAGTGCCGACCGAGCGCCCCTCCCTAACCCCACTCTCGGGTTGGGGAGTTTTGAGATGCGCCCGATCTGCCAAAAAGTGCAGACCGGGTGCTGCTCTGGGAAGCCTCCTGCTCTGTTTTTCAACAGCACTTTTTGATCCTACCAAACCATTCCAATCCATGTTATTCAAATCTAGAACATGCATAAATTCAGGAACAAGATCTAGTCAAATCTACAATCATTAGCTACATCAACTAATTAATTTGAGTGACATCAAAAGAGCTAGTTATATACAAAACTCAACTAGTGTTCTTCAAACTAAAACATGCATAATCTTCTAGCATGCTTGATAAGATCTAAAATAGTTCAATTCAGCTACAAACCGAGTTCCCACGTCTACAACTCTCTCATGAGCTACCCACATCAACTCTGGCCAGGTCCTGCCCCACCTGTTGCCATGCACACATACAAAACAAGACAACAGCCGGATAACTTCGGTGAGAATATAATTCCTAGTATAAAAGACATATACATATCGAATTCATATCAAATCAACTCTAAATACTTCAATTTAAAGCTTCAATGCAATAATTCAAATCATACTTCAAATCAATAGATTTATATAGCGCGCTAAGGAATTGATTCATAATAAGTCACTGCCATCAAGATTCGTATACGATCTTGACATGGATATCCATCTATCGTAGTCATCTGACTCGAAAATAATGTCCATCTGACCTTGAAAAAAGAATCAATTAAAGTTTCTTCATATCATATATAATCTCAAATAAAGATCCACTACCTGAGATGGATCGACAATATCAAATTCTAAATCAAGAATAAAGAGCAATAAGTATGTGGTTTATCGGGACTACTCAAGAAGCTTCATCCTTGAGTTTCAAAACCCCTGACTCTCAATGTCGTCTTATACCTTTCAGTCGTTCAGTCGTGGTTGAGATCCTCCAAATCTTGAGCTATTCAACACAAAAAACTCATATCAAAATTCTGTTCAAAAACTTCAACTCAATCTTCAAGGCTAACAAGTCACAATCCTTGTTCTTTCGGCAACCGGTTTTGAAGTTTTCTTCTTAAATTGAAGCCCCCTGTTTTCAATCTGAAAACATAACATATATATCCAAGAATATCAGCAAAAACTCAAACAATATCCAACTCAATCAATCTAGACTCAAATACTTTCCAATTCTTGATTCGACGGCGGAACGGTTAAAATTCGGCAACCGTAACTCATTCCTTACAACTCTATCATTCAAATAAACTTCAAGTACAACTCATACCAGCTATATATCATCAAACATTAGCAAAATCAGAAGCATATGATCAAATATAACTTCTGAAAAATCATAGCAATTGCAACCGACGCTTGTTCTTCGATCCAACGTCGATATCATAATACATATCAAGTCTATCAATAATATTAACTTCTAATACACTTCCTAACATCAATTTATCAGCATAATACAGCGACATCAAAGGTGTAATAAGTTGAATATAAGCTGGAAGTTCATATCAAAGTCCAACGACATCCGTTCATCGATTCGGTTTCGATATCGAACAACATATAACTTCAAAATTATATATATAGCATCACGATCTGATTCTTCAAGTATTCCAATTTCGAGACATACTGAAAATATCAGAAAACTTACACCAACTCGTAGCCCTCGTCGCAAGGATTCCAAAACTATCTTCGAAATTAAAATCGGAAACCGGATAAAAAGATATCAAAGTTGGAAGATCAAGAATGAAATGAGAATCTGAAATTTACTCTTCCTCACGTTTTTGCTGCTGAAAGAAGTCTGAAACTGATGCTATACACGTGTAAAGGCTAGGAATAAGTGTCCATTTAGATATATATTGCAATTTTGCAATTTAGTCCCTGAAACTTTCAATAATTGCAAAATAGTCCTCGACCAATCTTTTAATCCAATTTAAATCCTAAATAATTTAACAAAATTAGAATTTAATTTTAAACTACAAAAATTCTCAAATTAGATATTCTCGAATTAAAATTAAAAATTTCATTTTAGCCCTTGAAATTTTGATATTTGCAAAACAGTCCCTGATCGAGTTTCACCTCCGCATTAAATCCTCTTCAATTCCTGGAACATGGAATTTCCATCCTAAATTCCAAAATATTCAATTCAAATATTTTATTCTTTTAATTTAAGAATCCTGGAATTTAAATCTCAAAATCCGTAAATTCTCAAATTAAATATTGTCGAATCGGAAATTAAATCTCTAATTTCCATAAATAATCCAATTGAATATTTTCCAATATTCGGAATTTAAATCTCTAATTCCGTAATAAAGAACTTAATATTTTCGGGCCTTACAATTCCTACCCTCTAAGAAATGATTTCGTCCTCGAAATCACAATCAAACGTACTACTGAATCTCGTCAGTGGAAAGCTATTTGAAGTAGTACTTACTTCAATTCTGTAAGTTTTGGATATCTTTTGATATCTTTTCGTATTCTTTCTTCTGATCATTTCTTCATTCATTTTGTAATCACTGAGCTAACTTACATCTAAGCTGCTCTTCCTTGTGATAAAAAATATGTATCGATCATTCTGATCAATTCAAAAATCTTATCAACCTCACCTAAGTTCACAGGTATAAATTTAGCTGAAGTAATGCTTACTTCAATCATAAAATTCTGAATCTCTAATATCATATCTGAATCTATCTCTTCAAGGTCTTTCTTCAAATTTCGTCTATTCTATTGTACTTAGTTAGTTGACTGGAATGTGTCACTGAGCTATTTCTTTTTCAAATTAAGTATCTATTTCGGATACTTGAAGTAACTCAGGCTCTTATCAAATTCTACTTTTGCTGACTAGAGTACATTGGAAGAATCTAACTGATTCTTTCATTTATACACATAGATCACATCTGATCTCTCTTATCAATTCTGGAAGGAATATCTCTGTCAATGAACTCTTTAACTGTATTGAAAATCGTATACAGTACAATTCAATTTTAGTGACGGCTTGTTTCTTTTTCTATAGCGTTCTATGCTTGGAAAAGAACATATATCAAGTCTACACTATCTTGTTGATTATCATATCAAGATCTGTATCTATCATACACTGTTCGTCTTTCATTATGTACAAATCAATCTTCACATTTTCTGTCTCTTTTCAAATCATATCTGATGTGATACCACTAATTTTCTTCTCATCAATTCATCAAAACACTATCTCTATGTCTGTCAGATAGCTGTCACAAGAGTAAAAATTGTCAAGTGGAAAAATCAATCAGTTGGTACCAAATCAGGTACTAGAGTTCTAAGTAACTCCTCAAAATCAAGATAGTCACTTCAGACAATCCATCGATCAGAGGATGGTATAATGCAATCACATAGAACCAACGACTCAGAATCTCCGATAATCAGTGCCACAATCTATCAAAACAAATCTAAAGTTTTCATCTCAACAATAGATTTCAACAATTCCTGTCCTTTTAAAACATCTCTATCTTCTTGATAGCTACCACATCATATCTGTATTATATCTAATATAGCATATTCTTGAATTTGTCACAATATATCTCAATTCAAATCGCAAATTAATGACGATCTAAATAGTTTTGAATTACAATCTGTCGAAAACCTATCCGTATTTCGATTCTAAAGTAGCTAAATTGTGACATAAACCAATTGTGCTGTTCTTTTCTGTGTTGTCCATTGGAAATCTTGATCGCCAAAATTCAATTCCGTCATATCTGCATTCATTTCCTTTCATCAACACTAATTTCAAAAGTAATTTTGTGCATTTTCAAACAACTAGATGGATATACAATCTGGTGTAGTGTACTTCTGCTAAACTCTGACATTCTATATTTAAAATATCTGGCATAATCCAACGATTATTCACTACAACATCCATCAATTTTGATCGGTCGTTTTCAATTCATATCTTGATCTGGCATTCTCTATTGAACTCAAACTGCTTCGATCTCAATGCTGTATATCTTTTCTCGTCTATAAGCCATTCAAGCTCATTATCAATTGAGAATTTCTGATTGAGAACACCTTTGTCTGAAAAATTCAAATAAGAACACATAGAAAACTGTCATCACATACTTATGTGTCCATCAGATTCTTTCTTTCTATTCCTCAAGCAATGAAAAATCATCTAATCAACCAATAAAGTAAGATGATATTCAAATCTTTCTATCAGTTACGAGCCAACAAACTCAATTACGCTGAAATAATCATCGACGGATTAATAATTCTTGAAATCAAAAGAAATAAATCATGATTGAGAAAATCTCTCAATCAAGGTCATCCAAAATCAAATCTTCTAGATAACAAACTCTGCACAGTGAAAACAACTCACTTGCATCTCATAACTCCAAATGAGTGAATCAACTCAGGCTCTATGAATAAGCAATGAGAGCCAATCAATATCAAATATTTCAAGAATTATATCTCCAATCTAATGTAATAACTTCAGCATAATCAAAGAAAAAGACTCAACTGTAACTGAGTTCCTTATTAATATCTATTCTCTAAACTTACAATCACAATATTCATTTCGTAATCTTATGCTTCTCTATTGAATTCCAGTTCACTACTTAATCTAAAATCGACAATTGTATCTGGAATATATTCGTAACTTTACCCATTGGCATATCTACCAATTTTGGTTTAGTTCTTGAACATATCTAGTGCATAGAATATACTTATTTCGGGACTTTTCTGTAGTCACATACCGAAATAAAAGAATCTGAATTCTAGATTTCATACCATATCATCATATTCACATGAACTTTTCTATATTCATTAGTCCAACTTAATCATTTCGGAGAAGCAATCTTCTGTTCTTTTATACTTGAGCCATGCATCATCCTCTATCATGCAAACATCCATAATTAATCCCAAGTACAAACAAAATTCATGTGCAAGCATATCTCGTACATATTCTAACTAGACTCTTCAATCAAATCCACAAACTTTTCTTCTTATACAGAGATCATAACATAACAAAGATTTCAGCTATCACAATATATCTCTTGCACCAATAGCATAAACAGGTTAACGTAACAAAATAATCTATTACCTGTAATCTCATTCTCAGGTGCAATTTATGTCTGATCCTCTGTATGGCTTTGGGTTTAACCTTCATTATGATTTCGTCTTATTCTGCTTCAATCAAAACACATTCTAGCAACATGTGGCATTTGCTTGAATCGATTACATCTTTATGAAATTTCTCTGTACTGATTGCTAGGATATCTCTCCCAACAATAAGTACAAAACCATCACCACACTATGCATTCTGACCTAATTAATCTATTTCGGTCCCCTAGAGTTAAAGGAATACTCCCATAACTCTTACAATGTTGATTCTTAAGCTGAGTTTAATCTTTGATGCTACCCCCACTACCTCTAGCCTCAAGTCTATTCTGTTGTGGAAATTCCGGCTGAGGTTGCAATTATCTCACATTCTGTGGCATGTAAAATTTTCTTTCTCTTTCAGAAAACTAGATTCAACTTTCTTGGCCCTGTCTATGGCTTCTATAAACACATCGGTCGCCATCACCTACCCAAACATAAATCTCCGATTTCAGGCCTTTCATACACAATTCAACTTGAGTTTATTCGTTATCAACTACTCAAGGAACATACAACAGCAAACTTGAGGATCTAATGTCATAGTCCTCAATAATCAAATTTCTTTGCCTCTAGTGAGCATATTCTGCTTTCTTGGCTTATTCTATTCTCATATCTTTTCTATCTGATACGGAAATAAATCGCTGATAACACAAATCTGTTCTCGACATAAGCCAAATAAATAACATACCTTGACTCTCAATGGATTTCTTCGTAACAATATCTTTGTAACAATCCACCAACGTTTTGCCAAATAGTGAAGTTGGTATACACTCAACCTGATTCTATATTCATCTGAATGTTTCAAAGACTCATCAAAATGATCAAGCTTTGTAAAACAACTTCCACATGCACTGGCTTCATCTGTATCTTTCATAGTTGGAGGATGGTATGTCTGAAATCTCTTCAATATTATCTTCATCAAGGTAAGCATACTATTCTTTCATTCATTCATAAACAGTTCTGCTCAATCTGAGAAGCTTTCTTCATCAGAAGATTACTGTTCTATTTCATCTGGGGTACTGTTCTGTTTCATCTAGGGTACTTACCTTACTCGAAACAAATCACTGTTCTGGGGTGCTTGCTTCAACCAGGGAAAAACCGTATAACAAAAGCTATAAGAATTTAAAACAAATCATAATTCTGTAAGGCATGCATTTGTTTCAAAAGTAATCATACTCGCATACAATTCTATCAAATCAAAGAAAGAATTAATCAGGCAATCCTATAAGAGCATACGACTCAATCTACCCCGCTCACTCATTTCTATCTTGGTCCAAGAGCTAACTTCCGCTCCGATACCACCTGTTGTGAGGACTCGGTTTGCTAATCAAATCTTAGGGCAATTAATCACAAAACATAATTAATTAACGAAGGATCAAAGATAAATTAAACAACAAATTTTTTTTTCTTTTTTTTAAAAGGGGTTGCGCTCGGTCGGTTAAAAAGTGCCGACCGAGCGCCCCTCCCTAACCCCACTCTCGCGTTGGGGAGTTTTGGGTTGCGCCCGATCTGCAAAAAAGTGCAGACCGGGCGCTTCTCTTGGCAGCCTCCTGCTCTGTTTTTCAACAGCACTTTTTGATCCTACCAAACCATTCCAATCCATGTTATTCAAATCTAGAACATGCATAAATTCAGGAACAAGATCTAGTCAAATCTACAATCATTAGCTACATCAACTAAGTAATTTGAGTGACATCAAAAGAGCTAGTTATATACAAAACTCAACTAGTGTTCTTCAAACTACAACATGCATAATCTTCTTGCATGCTTGATAAGATCTCAAATAGTTCAATTCATCTACAAACCGAGTTCCCACATCTACAACTCTCTCATGATCTACCCACATCAACTCTGGCCAGCTCCTGCAACACATGTTGTCATGCACACATACAAAACAAGACAACAGCCGGATAACTCCGGTGAGAATATAATTCACAGTATAAAAGACATATACATATCGAATTCATATCAAATCAACTCTAAATACTTCAATTTAAAGTTTCAAATCAATAATTCAAATCATACTTCAAATCAATAGATTTATATAGCGCGCTAAGGAATTGATTCATAATAAGTCACTGCCATCAAGATTCGTATACGATCTTGACATGGATATCCATCTATCGTAGTCGTCTGACTCAAAAATAAGGTCCATCTGACCTTGGCAAAAGAATCAATTCAATTTTCTTCATATCATATATAATCTCAAATAAAGATCCACTACCTGAGATGGATCGACAACATCAAATTCTAAATCAAGAATAAAAGCAATAATTATGTGGTTTATCGGGACTACTCAAGAAGCTTCATCCTTGAGTTTCAAAACCCCTGACTCTCAATGTCGTCTTATACCTTTCAGTCGTTCAGTCGTGGTTGAGATCCTCCAAATCTTGAGCTATTCAACACAAAAAACTCATATCAAAATTCTGTTCAAAAACTTCAACTCAATCTTCAAGGCTAACAAGTCACAATCCTTGTTCTTTCGGCAACCGGTTTTGAAGTTTTCTTCTTAAATTGAAGCCCCCTGTTTTCAATCTGAAAACATAGCATATATATCCAAGAATATCAGCAAAAACTCAAACAATATCCAACTCAATCAATCTAGACTCAAATACTTTCCAATTCTTGATTCGACGGCGGAACGGTTAAAATTCGGCAACCGTAACTCATTCCTTACAACTCTATCATTCAAATAAACTTCAAGTACAACTCATACCAGCTATATATCATCAAAAATTAGCAAAATCAGAAGCATATGATCAAATATAACTTCTGAAAAATCATAGCAATTGCAACCGATGCTTGTTCTTCGATCCAACGTCGATATCATAATACATATCAAGTCTATCAATAATATTAACTTCTAATACACTTCCTAACATCAATTTATCAGCATAATACAGCGACATCAAAGGTGTAATAAGTTGAATATAAGCTGGAAGTTCATATCAAAGTCCAACGACATCCGTTCATCGATTCGGTTTCGATATCGAACAACATATAACTTCAAAATTATATATATAGCATCACGATCTGATTCTTCAAGTATTCCAATTTCGAGACATACTGAAAATATCAGAAAACTTACACCAACTCGTAGCCCTCGTCGCAAGGATTCCGAAACTATCTTCGAAATTAAAATCGGAAACCGGATAAAAAGATATCAAAGTTGGAAGATCAAGAATGAAATGAGAATCTGAAATTTACTCTTCCTCACATTTTTGCTGCTGAAAGAAGTCTGAAACTGATTCTATACACGTGTGAAGGCTAGGAATAAGTGTCCATTTAGATATATATTGCAATTTTGCACTTTAGTCCCTGAAACTTTCAATAATTGCAAAATAGTCCTCGACCAATCTTTTAATCCAATTTAAATCCTAAATAATTTAACAAAATTAGAATTTAATTTTAAACTCCAAAAATTCTCAAATTAGATATTCTCGAATTAAAATTAAAAATTTCATTTTAGCCCTTGAAATTTTGATATTTGCAAAACAGACCCTGCTCGAGTTTCACCTCCGCATTAAATCCTCTTCAATTCCTGGAACATGGAATTTCCATCCTAAATTCCAAAATATTCAATTCAAATATTTTATTCTTTTAATTTAAGAATCCTGGAATTTAAATCTCAAAATCCGTAAATTCTCAAATTAAATATTGTCGAATCGGAAATTAAATCTCTAATTTCCATAAATAATCCAATTGAATATTTTCCAATATTTGGAATTTAAATCTCTAATTCCGTAATAAAGAACTTAATATTTTTGGGCCTTACAATTCCTACCCTCTAAGAAATGATTTCGTCCTCGAAATCACAATCAAACGTACTACTGAATCTCGTCAGTGGAAAGCTATTTGAAGTAGTACTTACTTCAATTCTGTAAGTTTTGGATATCTTTTTGATATCTTTTCGTATTCTTTCTTCTGATCATTTCTTCATTCATTTTGTAATCACTGAGCTAACTTACATCTAAGCTGCTCTTCCTTGTGATAAAAAATATGTATCGATCATTCTGATCATTTCAAAAATCTTATCAACCTCACCTAAGTTCACAGGTATAAATTTAGCTGAAGTAATGCTTACTTCAATCATAAAATTCTGAATCTCTAATATCATATCTGAATCTATCTCTTCAAGGTCTTTCTTCAAATTTCGTCTATTCTATTGTACTTAGTTAGTTGACTGGAACTTGATGTGTCACTGAGCTATTTCTTTTTCAAATTAAGTATCTATTTCGGATACTTGAAGTAACTCAGGCTCTTATCAAATTCTACTTTTGCTGACTAGAGTACATTGGAAGAATCTAACTGATTCTTTCATTTATACACATAGATCACATCTGATCTCTCTTATCAATTCTGGAAGGAATATCTCTGTCAATGAACTCTTTAACTGTATTGAAAATCGTATACAGTACAATTCAATTTTAGTGACGGCTTGTTTCTTTTTCTATAGCGTTCTATGCTTGGAAAATAACATATATCAAGTCTACACAATCTTGTTGATTATCATATCAAGATCTGTATCTATCATACACTGTTCGTCTTTCATTATGTACAAATCAATCTTCACATTTTCTGTCTCTTTTCAAATCATATCTGATGTGATACCACTAATTTTCTTCTCATCAATTCATCAAAACACTATCTCTATGTCTGTCAGATAGCTGTCACAAGAGTAAAAATTGTCAAGTGGAAAAATCAATCAGTTGGTACCGAATCAGGTACTAGAATTCTAAGTAACTCCTCAAAATCAAGATAGTCACTTCAGACAATCCATCGATTAGAGGATGGTATAATGCAATCACATAGAACCAACGACTCAGAATCTCCGATAATCAGTGCCACAATCTATCAAAACAAATGTAAAGTTTTCATCTCAACAATAGATTTCAACAATTCCTGTCCTTTTAAAACATCTCTATCTTCTTGATAGCTACCACATCATATCTGTATTATATCTAATATAGCATATTCTTGAATTTGTCACAATATATCTCAATTCAAATCGCAAATTAATGACGATCTAAATAGTTTTGAATTACAATCTGTCGAAAACCTATCCGTATTTCGATTCTAAAGTAGCTAAATTGTGACATAAACCAATTGTGCTGTTCTTTTCTGTGTTGTCCATTGGAAATCTTGATCGCCAAAATTCAATTCCGTCATATCTGCATTCATTTCCTTTCATCAACACTAATTTCAAAAGTAATTTTGTGCATTTTCAAACAACTAGATGGATATACAATCTGGTGTAGTGTACTTCTGCTAAACTCTGACATTCTATATTTAAAATATCTGGCATAATCCAACGATTATTCACTACAACATCCATCAATTTTGATCGGTCGTTTTCAATTCATATCTTGATCTGGCATTCTCTATTGAACTCAAACTGCTTCGATCTCAATGCTGTATATCTTTTCTCGTCTATAAGCCATTCAAGCTCATTATCAATTGAGAATTTCTGATTGAGAACACCTTTGTCTGAAAAATTCAAATAAGAACACATAAAAAACTGTCATCACATACTTATGTGTCCATCAGATTCTTTCTTTCTATTCCTTAAGCAATGAAAAATCATCTAATCAACCAATAAAGTAAGATGATATTCAAATCTTTCTATCAGTTACGAGCCAACAAACTCAATTACGCTGAAATAATCATCGACGGATTAATAATTCTTGAAATCAAAAGAAATAAATCATGATTGAGAAAATCTCTCAATCAAGGTCATCCAAAATCAAATCTTCTGGATAACAAACTCTGCACAGTGAAAACAACTCACTTGCATCTCATAACTCCAAATGAGTGAATCAACTCAGGCTCTATGAATAAGCAATGAGAGCCAATCAATATCAAATATTTCAAGAATTATATCTCCAATCTAATGTAATAACTTCAGCATAATCAAAGAAAAAGACTCAACTGTAACTGAGTTCCTTATTAATATCTATTCTCTAAACTTACAATCACAATATTCATTTCGTAATCTTATGCTTCTCTATTGAATTCCAGTTCACTACTTAATCTAAAATCGACAATTGTATCTGGTATATTCGTAACTTTACCCATTGGCATATCTACCAATTTTGGTTTAGTTCTTGAACATATCTAGTGCACAGAATATACTTATTTCGGGACTTTTCTGTAGTCACATACCGAAATAAAAGAATCTGAATTCTAGATTTCATACCATATCATCATATTCACATGAACTTTTCTATTTTCATTAGTCCAACTTAATCATTTCGGAGAAGCAATCTTCTGTTCTTTTATACTTGAGCCATGCATCATCCTCTATCATGCAAACATCCATAATTAATCCCAAGTACAAACAAAATTCATGTGCAAGCATATCTCGTACATATTCTAACTAGACTCTTCAATCAAATCCACAAAGTTTTCTTCTTATACAGAGATCATAACATAACAAAGATTTCAGCTATCACAATATATCTCTTGCACCAATAGCATAAACAGGTTAACGTAACAAAATAATCTATTACCTGTAATCTCATTCTCAGGTGCAATTTATGTCTGATCCTCTGTATGGCTCTGGGATTAACCTTCATTATGATTTCGTCTTATTCTGCTTCAATCAAAACACATTCTAGCAACATGTGGCATTTGCTTGAATCGATTACATCTTTATGAAATTTCTCTGTACTGATTGCTAGGATATCTCTCCCAACAATAAGTACAAAACCATCACCACACTATGCATTCTGACCTAATTAATCTATTTCGGTCCCCTAGAGTTAAAGGAATACTCCCATAACTCTTACAATGTTGATTCTTAAGCTGAGGTTAATCTTTGATGCTACCGCCACTACATCTAGCCTCAAGTCTATTCTGTTGTGGAAATTCCGGCTGAGGTTGCAATTATCTCACATTCTGTGGCATGTAAAATTTTCTTTCTCTTTCAGAAAACTAGATTCAACTTTCTTGGCCCTGTCTATGGCTTCTATAAACACATCGGTCGCCATCACCTACCCAAACATAAATCTCCGATTTCAGGCCTTTCATACACAATTCAACTTGAGTTTATTCGTTATCAACTACTCAAGGAACATACAACAGCAAACTTGAGGATCTAATGTCATAGTCCTCAATAATCAAATTTCTTTGCCTCTAGTGAGCATATTCTGCTTTCTTGGCTTATTCTATTCTCATATATTATCTATCTGATACGGAAATAAATCGCTGATAACACAAATCTGTTCTCGACATAAGCCAAATAAATAACATACCTCGACTCTCAATGGATTTCTTCGTAACAATATCTTTGTAACAATCCACCAACGTTTTGCCAAATAGTGAAGTTGGTATACACTCAACCTGATTCTATTTTCATCTGAATGTTTCAAAGACTCATCAAAATGATCAAGCTCTGTAAAACAACTTCCACATGCACTGGCTTCATCTGTATCTTTCATAGTTGGAGGATGGTATGTCTGAAATCTCTTCAATATTATCTTCATCAAGGTAAGCATACTATTCTTTCATTCATTCATAAACAGTTCTGCTCAATCTGAGAAGCTTTCTTCATCAGAAGATTACTGTTCTATTTCATCTGGGGTACTGTTCTGTTTCATCTAGGGTACTTACCTTACTCGAAACAAATCACTGTTCTGGGGTGCTTGCTTCAACCAGGGAAAAACCGTATAACAAAAGCTATAAGAATTTAAAACAAATCATAATTCTGTAAGGCATGCATTTGTTTCAAAAGTAATCATACTCGCATACAATTCTATCAAATCAAAGAAAGAATTAATCAGGCAATCCTATAAGAGCATACGACTCAATCTACCCCGCTCACTCATTTCTATCTTGGTCCAAGAGCTAACTTCCGCTCCGATACCACCTGTTGTGAGGACTCGGTTTGCTAATCAAATCTTAGGGCAATTAATCACTAAACATGATTAATTAACGAAGGATCAAAGATTAATTAAACAACAAATTTTTTTTTCTTTTTTTAAAAGGGGTTGCGCTCGGTCGGTTAAAAAGTGCCGACCGAGCGCCCCTCCCTAACCCCACTCTCGCGTTGGGGAGTTTTGGGTTGCGCCCGATCTGCCAAAAAGTGCAGACCGGGCGCTTCTCTTGGCAGCCTCCTGCTCTGTTTTTCAACAGCACTTTTTGATCCTACAAAACCATTCCAATCCATGTTATTCAAATCTAGAACATGCATAAATTCAGGAACAAGATCTAGTCAAATCTACAATCATGAGCTACATCAACTAAGTAATTTGAGTGACATCAAAAGAGCTAGTTATATACAAAACTCAACTAGTGTTCTTCAAACTACAACATGCATAATCTTCTAGCATGCTTGATAAGATCTCAAATAGTTCAATTCAGCTACAAACCGAGTTCCCACATCTACAACTCTATCATGATCTACCCACATCAACTCTGGCCAGCTCCTGCCCCACATGTTGTCATGCACACATACAAAACAAGACAACAGCCGGATAACTCCGGTGAGAATATAATTCCCAGTATAAAAGACATATACATATCGAATTCATATCAAATCCACTCTAAATACTTCAATTTAAAGTTTCAAATCAATAATTCAAATCATACTTCAAATCAATAGATTTATATAGCGCGCTAAGGAATTGATTCATAATAAGTCACTGCCATCAAGATTCGTATACGATCTTGACATGGATATCCATCTATCGTAGTCGTCTGACTCAAAAATAAGGTCCATCTGACCTTGGAAAAAGAATCAATTCAATTTTCTTCATATCATATATAATATCAAATAAAGATCCACTACCTGAGATGGATCGACAACATTAAATTCTAAATCAAGAATAAAATCAATAATTATGTGGTTTATCGGGACAACTCAAGAAGCTTCATCCTTGAGTTTCAAAACCCCTGACTCTCAATGTCGTCTTATACCTTTCAGTCGTTCAGTCATGGTTGAGATCCTCCAAATCTTGAGCTATTCAACACAAAAAACTCATATCAAAATTCTGTTCAAAAACTTCAACTCAATCTTCAAGGCTAACAAGTCACAATCCTTGTTCTTTCGGCAACCGGTTTTGAAGTTTTCTTCTTAAATTGAAGCCCCCTGTTTTCAATCTGAAAACATAGCATATATATCCAAGAATATCAGCAAAAACTCAAACAATATCCAACTCAATCAATCTAGACTCAAATACTTTGCAATTCTTGATTCGACGGCGGAACGGTTAAAATTCGGCAACCGTAACTCATTCCTTACAACTCTATCATTCAAATAAACTTCAAGTACAACTCATACCAGCTATATATAATCAAACATCAGCAAAATCAGAAGCATAGAATCTGATATAACTTCTGAAAAATCATAGCAATTTCAACCGACGCTTGTTCTTCGATCCAACGTCGATATCGTAATACATATCAAGTCTACAAATCATATTAACTGCTAATACACTTCCTAACATCAATATATCAGCATAATACAGCGACATCAAAGGTGTAATAAGCTGAATATAAGCTGGAAGTTCATATCAAAGTCCAACGACATCCGTTCAACGATTCGCTTTCGATATCAAACAACATATAACTTCCAAACCATATTATAACATCACGATCTGATTCTTCAAGTATTTCCAACTTTGAAACATACTGAAAATATCAGCAAATTTACACCAACTCATAGCCCTCGTCGCAAGGATTCCGAAACTATCTTCGAAATTAAAATCGGACGACCGGATGAAAAGATATCAAAGTTGGAAGATCAAGAATGAAATGAGAATCCAAAATTTCCTCTTCCTCACGTTTTTTCTGCTGATAGAAGTCTGAAACTGATTCTATACACGTGTGAAGGCTAGGAATAAGTGTCCATTTAGATATATATTGCAAATTTGCAATTTAGTCCCTAAAACTTTCAATAATTGCAAAATAGTCCTCGGGCAATCTTTTAATCCAATTTTAATCCTAAATAATTTTAAAAAATTATAATTTAATTCTAAACTCCAAAAATTCTCAAATTAGATATTCTCGGATTAAAATTAAAAATTGCATTTTACCCTCGAAACTTTGATATTTTCAAAACAGTCCCTGCTCGAGTTTCACCTCCGCATTAAATCCTCTTCAATTCCTGGAACATGGAATTTCCATCCTAAATTCCAAAATATTCAATTCAAATATTTTATTCTTTTAATTTAAGAATCTCGGAATTTAAATCTCAAAATTCGTAAATTCTCAAATTAAATATTGTCGACTCGGAAATTAAATCTCTAATTTCCATAAATAATCCAATTGAATATTTTCCAATATTCAAAATTTAAATCTCTAATTTCGTAATTAAGAACTTAATATTTTCGGGCCTTACAGTTGGATCTTTTGAATGCAAAGACGGCTTCGCATACGGCTTGGAGTGAAGAATTTTACAGACTTTTCTTCTCTTTATTAGTCTTATTTTTTTACAACTCTGTTTAGAATTATGTTTATTCGTGAGTAGTTTTTTCGTTTCGATCAAGGCCACGTGATTGGACCAGACAATTTATGTAGAAAACTTGGATGTTTATTTGAGATTTTCTAGACTTGATTTTATTTATTGATTGTTAAATTTATATTTGTCTTGTGAATTATCTGGACAGTTATTTGCTTGCTTGTTAATCAATTCCAAGTCGACAGATGAGGTTTTGATTTTGATCACTTTGATAATCAACATATTGTAAAATCGAATAGAAATAGAATTCGGTTTCATTATGCGGTTTGGGTGTAAACTGAATTTCACCGTTCGTCATGCATTCAAATTTGATTAGAATTACGAAAGATTAATCCGTCAATATTTGAATAGGTTTGATTGTTCTAGAAATTGTCCTTTGAACAAATTAGAAAAATTCCCATGAATTAAGATTAGTTTAAGTCTTAAATCGACTACTTGTTACATGAATTGTCTGGTACCTGCGTGAGTCCTTGATCGAGCTTTTAATCCATTGAATTTAATCCAAAAGTCTTTGTTGTGTTTTTACTAAGTTGAATTTTATTTGCTATTTAATTTCTTAGTTTAAAATCTGAAATCACTCTTTTTAATTAGTCTAGATTAAGTAGGAACAATTATATTTTGGTATTCATACTTATACAGTCCATGTGGGTTCGACATCTAGACCTTTGTCCACTTTACTATTACTTAACCTGGTACGCTTGCCAGTAGAATTTTAATCACACCGATTTAAGCGGTCAAGAGTTTTGGCACAGTTATCCAATAGGAAATTTTGTAAACCATTTACAATCGTAGATTAACAATAGAGATATTAGAATATTGGAAAATTAGTAAGGTGATACAGTGGATTTGTATCTTATCCTTTTGTTTGATTTCGACAGATGAAAGTTGAAATTCAATTAGATAAAGGATTATCGCGGAAGCTGTGTGCTTCCAGATTTGATTATTGACTAGATGCAATAGATGATTTCAATTCTGCAAGGGTGTTTCTGTGGCTAGTTGAGTTGCAGCAACTCAGATCCGCAAGCCTGTACTGTTTCTTTAGTATGAGTCGGAAGCTTGTTTGTAGTTATAAGGACTACTCGTGCTGTCTATTCATGTTGCTAATTGAAAGTACTGCTAGCCATAGTGTTGCAAGAATTTATGAGATTATTTTGGTACAGTCTAGTAGGCAACACCACCATTGGTTATTGGTGTATAAGTTATATATCAGAGGAATTTAGACTTAGTGTGGTTTCAGTTATCTAGATTAAACTACCGATGCGTTGAGATCTGTTAGAATTTCAGGAGATCTCTTGGTGGTTTGACATAATTTTCACGTGAATTATTGAGGATTCCGTAATGAGACTAGTCTTGTATATCTGCTCCGATATTGGGTAATTAGATTGTCATTGCATTCGGCCATGTGACTAGGGAATTCAATTATTATGTTTTGTTGACTAAGCCAGTGGTGCTCATAACTTGAACTATATAGAGTGCTTGAGTGTGGCATCAGCTTTGGGATGAAATAGTATAACGTCAGATTGATTGTATTCAATTGTTCGAAACAAGAGTAAAGAAAGTTCTACTTTATAGATAGGTTTCGCATCTGATGAGAGGACAAGGAAATTAGAATAAATTGTTCGCCAGCCTTAGCTAAGAAGTTAACATATGACATTGTGGATCTTTAGCAAGGAAGTGCTTGACAAGAGAGACTTCAGTGCAAGATACGGTGAAATTTCAGAGATATTTTGAGATGGGATTAGACTAATTTCTAAGTTCAGTATTGGTGAATGTGCGGTCCAGTGAGGGATCAGATCATATATGTTTTCCATAGGTTATATTGGTTGCTAGAAGTTAAATTTTCTTGTGGTTTAGATCAGCGATCAATCAACGGTTTTGGGATTCTGTGAAAGGAACATTCTCAGGGTTGACAAAGACCTGATTTCGAGGACGAAATCTCTAAAAGTGAGGAGAATGTTGATAAGTACAATTTATGCACTTAATTTGCATTATTTGACTTGGCTTTTGTGATGTAGCGAGCGATTTTATGCGCATTTGTTTGTATTTTTGTGATATGAAAGGATTGGAAGTTAAGTACCAAAAAGAGGCGCAAGAAGTAATCACAAGGCCGCAAGATTAAAAAAATTACCGTAGCTACTAGAGAAATCCCAATCAGATCTCCACCATTCAGAATTTCATATAGGATGTTATAAAGTTGTTGTCCATATTTCAGCCCGATCCAACGGTCAGAACTCTAGATATGATTTTTACAAGAATTTTGCGTGCTAGACATGAAACACTAGCGCCCCCGCGGCGATGAAATAGCACACCCGCTCTGGTTGGCACTTGGACATGAACGAGAAGACAGATTAAGCAGTGCACCTACGCTTCTTTTGCAGTGCAGCTGCGCTGCTGCGGCGAGTTATGAAGTGTAGTGTTTCGGATTTTTAAAACTCTCGTTTTTGTCGGGCTTTCTTTGACGAGCTTCAAGGACATATAAAAGGGACTTCAAGGACACATAAAGGGGAGGAATCAGATTCACAATAGACATGAATAGCAGGAGAGAACCAGAGAGAAGAGGGCTGCGCACAAAGAAGAAAATGGCACGAGAGAAAATACAAAGACAAAGACGGCACAATCTGGGGACAGAGACGCTACTTCGGCTTTGTTTCTCTGTATCTTATCTTCTAAAATTCTGAATATTGATGTCTAAACTCTTAAACATGATTTATTTTTGTTTAGTTTACATCATGAACTAAGTTTTTGATTCTAGAGATTGATGTAACTTAGTTAAGACAACTTCCATGACTTCTTAATTTATTTTATTGAATTCCCTTGAGTTTAATTGTGTTTTCTAGATTTGAGTGTCTTTTAATTACTTGATCAATAATTGAATTGTTATATTTATTTGAAATCTGGCACTCGAAAAAGAGAATTTTGAATTTGACCATTAGAAAATATATTGTTAATTGTTTATATAGTTCGGTAGGCATATAATGTTAACAAAACTTGAATAAGAACATCATTTTTCAAATATCAATAAGTCAATATTTTTAATAGGGATATTAGAATCAAAACTTAATTGATAAATTCTATTTGTTGCTTGAGAAAGAGAAATAGAAATAAATAAGTGTTCTTGTCCATTAAACAAGTGGAATTAATGAATATAAATTAATTAGAAGTAGTTGTTGTCGAAACTAAGTTAAATCAAAACCTCTAGATATTTTCTCTCATTGATATTCTCTCAAGTGTGTTAATTGCTTATTAATTTTCTTGGTTAATTTATTTAAATTTGAAAAATCCCATATTTAATTTTATAAATAAAGTTTTGCATATTCTAATTACAATCATTGATATAATTTTCAATCCATACTCTTCGTGGAAACGATAATCTACTCACTAAATATTAAAACTTGACATCGTACACTTTCGTGCAGAAAATACGCAACAAGTTTTTGGTGCTGTTGCTGGGGAGTATTTTAATTGAATTTATATTAGTAATTTTACCCTTTAGTCTATATTTTGATTTATATTTTATTATTTTTAATTTTCTTTACTGATTCATTGTTTATTTTGATTTGCAGTTCATGCGAAGATCTCAAAGCTTTGATTCTTTACTTTTTCATCCTGAGATCGAAATAACTGCTAGTGCTTTAAGAAGGAGAAGAAGATAAGAACTTAGAGAAATGACTGAGAATAATAATGAACCATAGGCTCTCTTGGTGCCTTATAAGTGTGTTTTCATGCATTATTTTGTGTTAGTTGTTGAGTCCATTTTGCATGCATTTGTTACATTTTTAGGGTCATTCATGTTTGAGTTATTTATTATTTATGCATGTGGTTTACTTCTTGTTTCTCCTTGTTGATTTGTAGGTACAATGAAGAAATAATGATTTTGGACACAAAAGAAGAGCCTAAGCACCAAGAAGAGACACAAAAAGGAATTACGAAGAAGCATTTGCACAAAAAAATTAATTATGATGCTAGATAGATCCAAATCCAATCTTCACGATTCAAAATTTAGTTCAATATGTTTTGAAGTTGCAGTCTAAATTTTAGATCGATCCGACGGCTAGAACTTCAGATATGATTTTTTCAAGAATTATGCACGTTGGACATAGGAGTATTGTGCTCGAGCGGTTTTATACGGCTCGAGCGCGAAATATGAAAATTTGCTAGATGGACAGAAAGTTGTGCACTCGAGCGAGGGATTTATACCACTCCAGCGTGATCTATGAAATTTTTTAGTCCAAGGCAGAACTTTATGCGCTCGAGCAGGTACTTTTTACCGCTCGAGCGCGATCGCATACAAGGAAATTTTTAATCCGCGGACTCTCGAAAAGGAAAAAAGGTTGGAATGGATTCTAGAGGGTTTAAATACCATAATTCAGCAGATTTGAGGGGGACTTTCACGCATGAATTGAATAACGGCAACTAGGGCTTGGACGAACGTGAAGAATGCTTCATCATATCTTCTCTATTCTTCTTTGATTTTTGTTTATGATTAAAACTCTGTTGTGAATCATGTTTATGCTTATGAAGTATATTTTTTCTTCAACCAAGACCACGAGATTGGGTCGAAACTAATTCATGTTTGAGACGTGGTTTTAAGATTGATAGATTTTGAATATTTTCAATTATTGATTGATATTAGTTTAATATTTTTTGTGAATTGCATGATCACCTAGTTTCATGTGTGTTGATTAATCACGAATCAAAAGAGAATTGATTGAATATATCTTCAAAGATATCAATCAACATATGGTTAAACCGACTAGAAATAGTATTCGATTTTAATATGCGATTTTAGGTAAAAACTTAATTTTCAAAAATATTGAATGCGTTTAAGTTTGACACATACAACAAAACAATAGCCGGATAACTCCGGTGAGAAATAGATTTCCCAGTAAAAGCAACTAAACATGCATAACAATCTATATCAAGATCATGATATAAAAGTAAGTACAATGCATGTTTTCAAAACAAGGTTCATTTCGTCACTCATCGGTTGGGATCCCGAGAAGTAGATATCATAACGAATCCACCGACTCTCCCGATCGAGGTGGGGATACTTATCTCACTTCTCTAGACTTTGAAGCCATTATATATGTAGATCAGACGCTAGGCTAAACAACCACCCAGGCCATACATATACAATTCCTCAAATCGTCTATTCGAACGTTTCCGTTCATTTCAAAATCAAGGAACAAGTCTCGCAAGATGAATGCAATACATATCAATCAAAACACATTCATTATCATCAAGACTCATTCAAACATTCATAGGAAGCATATAAAAGCATATAAGCAAATAAGTATGTGATTTAGGGAAACTCGATACAAACCATCTCGAGTTATAGTCCCATTCAAACCATAGTTCACTTTTACCTTTCAAATGTGATGTTTGGGATGTCTTCTAACTTGTCAAAGTCTGTACAAAATCAATCACCAAACACATCTCACAATCTGCTCAATATCCATTCAAACTTCAACAAGAACTTCAAGGCAAACTCTACCAACCTTGTTCTATTGTTTATCGGTTTCGGAGTTGACGTTCTTGAGTTGATATGCCCTGTTTATGCGCTGAAAACATAGCATACAACCCAAGGAAATATCAGCTATGATACACCTCAATAGCAGCTCAAGCACAAGCTAGCAAAACATTGCAAATCAAGAGTTTGACGGCATATCGGTATAACTCGGTGATTCCGAACATATCTACAACATTTCTAACATGTACATCAGCTGTTGAAGCTTCACAACCAACATATCAGCAGGTATAAGGATCAAATCATAGTTGGGAATTCATAAGAACATGATATACAAATCAATCTTCAACCCAACTTCAAGATTATACAAGATAAAATCTCAACAACACAATTTCATAACAACATCTGATATCTGTCCATTTCGAAATCTCAAAACTGAAGAACAAAGAGGAAACTTACATCAAATCGAAGGTCTCGTTTCAAGGATTCCAAAACATCTTTCGGAATCTAAATCGGATGCTCGAGTCAAAAGATATGGCAATCGCAAGATGAAGAAGAAGGCTTGGGATTTTCTCTGTTCTTGTTCTCGGTTTCCTTTTCTTTTCTTTGCTGAGTAATCTGATGGAAAAATAGTGTTTCACACGTGAGTGCTAGGAAAAATCACAAGTGTCCAACCCAAATAAGGATTTTGCACTTTGGCCCCTCAACTATGCAATAATTGCAATTCAGTCCTCAATTTCTCAATTTATTCAATTTCAATCCTAAATAATTTAAGAATATTAGAATTTAAATCAAAACTCCAAATATTCCCAAATTAAATATTCTCGGATCAAAATTAAATAATTCTGGGCGTTACATAATTATACTAATACATATACTCATCATGAATATGCATGCATGCTCTTAAAATAATGCATCATAAATTCTTCCATGTCATAACTTTCATCATAAATAATATCCATGTGTTATATCATATAATACAAAACATAATTTGAGCATGTCATAATCATAAAGAACAATGTAGGTTATATCCATGAGTGTGACTCATAATCATGAGCGACTGATCAGTCTAAGAACCATCGTACGTGGCGGTGGATAAATCCACCTCTATGCTGGTAGTAAAACTACCCTGTGCTCGGTGGAAAATCCACCTCTATGATGGTAGTAAACTACCTCTGTGCCACTTTACTTCAATTTCATAAAATATTTTTCATGCTCAACATTAAACATATCATTCATCATAAAATTATTTCATGAAGGCATGCACTAAAATTTGGTCCGAAATATATATTTAAATAATTTTCATAATATTAATACTTGTACATAAAATAAATGTCATGCATAAAATAATTTAAATATATATTCCGGACTTATTGATTTTTTATGGAATTGTTCAGACTGCTGGTCCCCTAGACTTAAGCCCAAACATCATAATTTGACCCAAATAACATACTTAAACATAGTTGAGCTAAAATAAAATATTTAAGTCCAATAACTTAAAAGCTCAATATTAATTCCTCACAGGCCCAAAAATTAACGGACTTACCCAATAATTCTCATGGGCTCCCAAGCCCATGAAAATTATTGGGCTCGCTCAAATAAATAATTTGTGGGCCAAAATAAAATATTTAAAAGCCCAAATAATTTTCTAAATAATTTTAAAAGCCCAAAAATACACTTAAACTATTATTTACTTAAAAAATAAAATAATAAAAATGTCCGAGCCCAACTCATCTAACCCGAACTTGGACCCAACTAACTTAAGCAGTGACCCGAAGGACCCGACCCGGACCCCCCAGCCCGAGCCCAGCCCGAAACCAACATGCACAGCCCGTTTCCCTTTCTCCCCCAAAACTTGCGCAGACCACTCTCCTTTCAGCGGCATCGGCCGCCTTTCTCTGGCCACCACCAGCCAGATTACCACCACTTACATCTAGCCAACATCAAGACCTTTCCATCAAGCCAAAAAACAACCAAAATTGTGACCTATACTGCACAAACGACCCAATCTTCCAAGAACCCTAGTCCAAGCTGCGCCCTGTGCGAAAACCTCACATTCCGGCCAATTGGCTGCCCAGCGCCGGCCATCATTGGCCGAGGAAATACCGGTAAAACCTTTCCCTATGTCTTAGGGTTCTAACCCAACTAGAATCAGCTTAAAGCACGCCCTGTGGACCGAGAACAAGCCAATCTCCCAACGCTGCGCAATCTGTTGCACCAGAATCTTTGGCTTCGGTTCTGGCCCTTCCTGGCTCAAACCCCTTGCCTCACTCGATCCTACAGACCCTAGGACAAGCCCAATGAGAGAAAAACGTGATCAAACCTTGAAGAAAACAAGATAACTCATGCACATGAAGGAGTCTATGAGATTTTTCAGAAAAGGTTCAGTAAAGATCATGCCAAATCCATATATTCTAATGAAAAACGTGAGTAGTAGCTTATATGGTAATAAAGAAGAGAGTTCAACATGCCTTTCAATATAACGCGTTTACGGGCTTCGGGACGGCGGATCGATGAAAATCTCCAAAAAAAACTTGAAGGTTCGGCTATGGTGGTCTGCTGGCTGCTGTTGGTCGTGATAATGGAGGTGGAAGAAGGGTGGAGGCGACATGGAGGGGAATAGCGTAGGTTTTGGGGAGTGAAAGGGATAATTTAGGCTAATTAGGCTTAATAATAATTAGAATAGATATTATACCATAAAGATAATATTTTTAAACTTTAAAACACATGTTAAAATGATAATAAATTTATAAATCTCGAAATACTAAAATATGGTATTTTTAAGAGTTCATAAAAGTCATAAAAATGACTTATTTTGGGTAAAAATGGGTACTTAAAATTATATGAATTAAATAATAAAATTTTCATGAAATAAAACCTTAAAATAATATTTTAAGGTTCCTAAAAATCTCATAAAATATTTTGGATGAAAAACTAGTATCTCGTCCGTCCATGGTTCCGTCTACGCGATAAAATTAATCATTTACTCAAAAATCTATAAATTCAATAATTATGGGTTAAATGCTAAAATAATTTAAACCATGCAGATAATTCATATAATAACACATAAATATTATTTAAACCACAAGTCTAAATTTTAAATAATTATCTTACTTAATTATGCATGCGAATTTACGGAGGAAAAATACCGGGTGCTACAATTCCCCCCCCCCCCCCACCTTAAATTGAATTTCGTCCTCGAAATTCGATTGATCAAACTCTAATAACGGAATCTCTCAAAAATCCAATTTAATAAATCCACGATTACCTATCTAGTTCCCAAGTTTCAGTATCCCAAAAGTCATGCTTCTGCTGCGCACTATGATAAACAAAATATTTTATCCTTCCCAGGTCTCCTCCTCATCTCCATCAAACCTATATTTATAAACTTCCGCTGCTGAAACACCTCGTAAAGAGAATCATTACAATTTACTTACATTCCACTGTAAACAAAATCTGACATTTTATACAAATCTTAGTACTATAATGAAAGTACAATCACATACTTACCTCAACTTATACGTAAAACTCAAATATTAACTCTATTATTCATCTTCCTAAACAAAACAATCATACTATGCCAAAACTTGACTGATTTCATATGCTTATACACTCTACTTATCAATCCTCCAACATTCGTGAGCCGAACTTTTGTTCCCAAATTTACTTAATTAAAGCATAGGATTACAATATCAGCTCCAATAAATTGAACTTGTAAAGCTTATCCACACACTAGCCTTCTATAACAAGTTAAACATCTTTGAGTCGAACATCTGCCATTCATCACAATTTTCTTTAACTTATCCATTTACCACTACACTTCCAACCATTGAACACTTGAAAGTCTTAAATCTCGAGTGCTATAAATCCATTAAACCCAAAAAGTGAATTTAGTGTCAAACGTCATGTACAACATAAATTCTCCTAACGTCAGAAATATGCTTAAAATATATGAATTCTAATTCTGTGGTTAGTTTAGGCTTAAGGCACTTAGATTCTCCTATTGGAGGAGTGAAATTCCCCGAACAGTATTTACATGCCATCGTCTCTAAATATCGTAATCATATAACATTCAGTAGTTAATTCCATATCATTTCTTAGTTGCCTCTACTTATAGTCCATGGAATCTAAACTACACAAAATAAAAATACTAAGTCAATTACCTAATAAACTGAATAATCCGCTCATAAGTAATACATGTTGGTCCCATGTACAGTCAAAACACAACTAGTACCTTTTTTCTCATGCATCACAAAAATCTTGGTGGAGACACTACTATAACATTACCCCGTAATTCAAATTTATACAACCCAAGGATATTGAAAGAACATCAATACAAATAGTTATATACAATTAACCCCAATGTAAAACGAAAGTATCGAGATAACAGTTATAATATCAAGTAATTACGCTGACTCGTGGTTATTCCAAGTGCTTCAAATACCCATACGTGCGTAGAATCAACAATCCAAATTCTCAAACGACTCAACTCTTAACAAAAGAACTCACTCCAAATATATATATATATATATATATATATATATATATATATATATATCGTCAAATCTTAGACCATATCTAAAGCTTATATTATACTTGACATCGAAACCAAAATTTATAACAATTGTGTTATGCCACACTTGACCAATTACACAAGTCTATAAAAATTTACACCTTCATCATTCAATCATCACAACATCTATAAGTCAGGCTGACAAGTTCCCAAATCTATTTATTTAAATGTAGTGACTTGAACGTCAAACTCAATACAGCTTACTTGGTAACACCAACCATGCGAACCCTTAAGTCTTATAAAAGATTATCCAATTCTTTATCAAACTAACTCCACGATTATTTTTATCCTCAAAGATTCAAGAACCTAATACAAAACATACTTATCATCAATTTATACCTCATATATTTAAGAGTACAAACTTAAAATCACAAACCATCAAACTATAACCTTATGGTACAAGTGTCATCTCCAAGAAAATCATGGCTTCTTCGTCAAAGAAAAAACCTTAATAGTTAAATAAATGACAATATGATATCTGTGAACCCAACTATCATAATTTGACACATGCGGACTTAATTCCCAAAAATATATACTAACCTCTATAAAGTAACATTTTAAATTCACCAAAAAAAAAATGATACAACCATCGATTAATCTTTCTTGCGAGGAATCCTACTCTCTCCTCAAACAATAATTATTTTACTATCACATAAACTTAATACCTCTTATCGGAATTTACCTTTATTGTTCTATCTTTCGCTATACCTTCATAAAAATTTCCTAGATAGGCCCGTTACCTCTTACCATCACAAAACCAATAATTTACCAATGAAATCATTCTAACTTTAAATCAATAAGTTACTACAAAAATTCAATTGACAACCCATATATCATAAATATCAAAATTAGTTTCAACAAAATAAAACCGAATTCCCAAATTCGAAATTCCTTGTGGTCAATCTGTCGTATAACATGTCTTGGGCATACTGCATCACCACACATTCTTCACGTAAATCGCAATGCATAACTAAGTATTTTAAAACTTTGCTAACATAAAATCTTAAGTCATAACATATACTCCTGATAAATCATAATAAAACATTTATAACTTACAGACCGATAGTGTGATTTCTGAGCATCACGTAGCAGTTTAGACACACTCCAAGGACCGTGCTCTAATACCAACTGAAACTACCCGAACTAATAAAATGCGAAAAACTTTGTTTTTTATATTTCCTAAGTTAAGTAACGTTATTATTATTTTTGTTTTTATATAAGCGTAGTGAGCCTAGAGGCCCAACATGTTTTATCTCATAATAAAAAGATTTAAAAAAATCACACATAAGCACATAATCATACTAATACATATACTCATCATGAATATGCATGCATGCTCTTAAAATAATGCATCATAAATTCTTCCATGTCATGACTTTCATCATAAATAATATCCATGTGCTATATCATATAATACATAACATAATTTGAGCATGTCATAATCATAAAGAACAATGTAGGTTATATCCATGAGTGTGACTCGTAATCATTTGCGACTGATCAGTCTAAGAACCATCGTACGTGGCGGTGGATAAATCCACCTCTATGCTGGTAGTAAAACTACCCTGTGCTCGGTGGAAAAACCACCTCCATGATGGTAGTAAACTACCTCTGTGCTCGATGGTAAACCACCTCTATGCTGCCACATCACTTCAATTTTCATAAAATATTTTTCATGCTCAACATTAAACATATCATTCATCATAAAATTATTTCATGTATGCATGCACTAAAATTTTGTCCGAAATATATATTTAAATAATTTTCATAATATTAATACTTGTACATAAAATAAATGTCATGCATAAAATAATTTAAATATATATTCCGGACTTATTGATTTTTCATGGATATGTCCAGACTGCTGGTCCCCTAGACTTAAGCCCAAACATCATAATTTGACCCAAATAACATACTTAAACATAGTTGAGCTAAAATAAAATATTTACGCCCAATAACTTAAAAGCTCAATATTAATTCCTGACAGGCCCAAAAATTAACGGACTGGCCCAATAATTCTCATGGGCTTCCAAGCCCATGAAAATTATTGGGCTCGCTCAAATAGATAATTTGAGGGCCAAAATAAAATATTTAAAAGCCCAAATAATTTTCTAAATAATTTTAAAAGCCCAAAATATACTTAAACTATTATTTACTAAAAAATAAAATAATAAAAATGTCCGAGCCCAACTAATCTAACCCGAACCTGGACCCAACTAACTTAACCTGTGACTCGAAGGACCCGACCCGGACCCCCCAGCCCGAGCCCAGCCCGAAACCAACATGCACAGCCCGTTTCCCTTTCTCCCCCAAAACTTGCGCAGACCACTCTTCTTTCAGCGGCGTCGGCCGCTTTTCTCTGGCCACACCGGCCAGAGTACCACCACTTACATCTAGCCAACATCAAGACCTTTCCATCAAGCCCAAAAGCAACCAAAATCGTGACCTATACTGCACAAACGACCCAATCTTCCAAGAACCCTAGTCCTAGCTGCGCCCTGTGCACAAACCTCACATTCCGGCCAATCGGCCGCCCAGCTCCGGCCATCACTGGCCGAGGAACTACCGGTAAAACCTTTCCCTATGTCTTAGGGTTCTAACCCAACTAGAATCAGCTTAAAGCATGCTCTGTGGACCGAGAACGAGCCAATCTCCCAACGCTGCGCAATCTGCGCAATCTGTTTCACCAGAATCTTTGGCTTCGGTTCTGGCCCTTCCTGGCTCAAACCCCTTGCCTCACTCGATCCTACAGACCCTAGGACACGCCCCATGAGAGAAAACGTGATCAAACCTTGAAGAAAATAAGATAACTCATGCACGTGAAGGAGTCTATGATATTTTTCAGAAAAGGTTCAGTAAAGATCATGCCAAATCCATATATTCTGATGAAAAACGTGAGTAGTAGCTTATATGGTAATAAAGAAGAGAGTTCAACATGCCTTTCAATATATTTACGAAGATAAACGCGTGTACAGGCTTCGGGACGGCGGATCGATGAAAATCTCCAAAAAAAACTTGAAGGTTCGGCTATCGTGGTCTGCTGGCTGCTGTTGGTCGTGAGAATGGAGGAAGGGTGGAGGCGACATGGAGGGGAATAGCGTAGGTTTTGGGGAGTGAAAAGGATAATTTAGGCTAATTAGGCTTAATAATAATTAGAATAGATATTATACCATAAAGATAATATTTTCAAACTTTAAAACACATGTTAAAATGATAATAAATTTATAAATCTCGAAATACTAAAATATGCTATTTTTAAGAGTTCATAAAAGTCATAAAAATGACTTATTTTGGGTAAAAATGGGCTCTTAAAATTATATGAATTAAATAATAAAATTTTCATGAAATAAAACCTTAAAATAATATTTTAAGGTTCCTAAAAATCTCATAAAATATTTTGGATGAAAAACTAGTATCTCGTTAGTCCACGGTCCCGTCTACGCGATAAAATTAATCATTTACTCAAAAATCTATAAATTCAATAATTATGGGTTAAATGCTAAAATAATTTAAACCATGCACATAATTCATATAATAACACATAAATATCATTTAACCCACAAGTCTAAATTTTAAATAATTATCTTCCTTAATTATGCATGCGAATTTACGGAGGAAAAATATCGGGTGCTACATGAAGTATCAAATAAATCAATCAATCAAAAGGAGATAGGTAGGGAGGATGCTATAACGGAAACCCGTCCTGAACCTGCAGTAGAGGAGACGGTGCATGGCATGGTGACTTGCATCCCAGGCTTCCCTTTTTCCTCAATATTGGCAAAAAACTGCCAGACTAACTCCGGATAATAATCCCCACAGATGTCTAAAATTGGCCCCCATCCAAACTTATCGAACTCTGCCCTAATCGAAACTTGAGCATCAATAGTGGGGTGAATATATTTCTCAACAATCATAATATTTCCCTTCATCTTTTTATACCACTCATAATTCTCCAAACTAGTAAACCAAAGAGCATCAAACTCGACTCATGGAGCACCATGAGATGAGGAAGCCCCGTCCCTCGCATGCTTATTAGCAATTCATCGCGGTGTCATCACTAGATATCAAAAATTTTTAAGACCCCCGCTTCACAAGATGCGGCATAATCCACACAAACAACCCAGACAGATAAACCAATCTCACAAACCAATCAACCACAACAACAAAATCACCGATAATCAACTCCTTCACAACTACACCACTTTATAACATCATACAGTAAACTCAACATAATCCCCAACAATAAACGTCCAACTACACAACTGAATCAAAGTATGGGATTGAACGATGCCATATAAAAAATGAAGAAGTGAAGCCGCGCTTACCAAAGATCAAGAGAAATGAAGCTCGGAAAAAGAGCAAGAACATGGAACTATGGGCGGCGGCCAAAGTAGAGGCGGCACAAACAGAATAGAGGTGGCGTGGATGGTATGTGGGTGGTTGGCGGCAGCATGGTGGTTTTGCGGGTGAAGGTGAAGTAGGTGATGGACGGAGGTGTGGAGTTCGAGCGTACAGGGGTTGGGTGAAGGAGGGATCGGGTGTTGAGAGATTTGGGGGTTTAGGGATTTGTTTTGAAACTAATGTGACTAAAGATTTTAAACCAAAATTCGAAGTTCACGGACCCTGTGCACCACCCACCACCCTGTGTCTGCCTCCATGTGTTTTTTTAAAAAAATCAAGTGGAGTGTGAACGGGGTCCGGACAAGGGTTCAGACGTACCTTAGTGTGCCCTCTGTCTTGAAATTTGCGATGAAAAGGGTGCACGGACCCTTATAAGGATTGAAACTTTAAATATCTAGACCATGCACGGGGTCTGTGCAAGGTCCGTGCCAATTCAGCATCACTTTTTTTTTTCACGAATCTTCACCCAAGAAACTTACAAATTAGAATGCATCAAAAATTTCAAATAAAACAATCAAGCACACAAGATGCAATATTTTACAGAAACTCCCCTGAATGATACGATGCCCAACAATACACACGCTCTCCTCCTCAATCAATGAGGTATCAGCTTCAGTAAATTACCTGCACCCATAACAATTCGCTGAAATTAACTAAAAGAACTGGTAAAAATTAAATAACATAAAACAAAAGAACAAAACTAAATAAGACAGGATTGCATCCCAGCTAGCGCTAAATTTATAGTCTATAGCCCGACTGTGCTTGTAGAGAACCATCTCGGATCCACTACTAATCACAGATTGAGCAAGCAATTAAGTCTTAAATTGAAATTAGCAATTCCAGCGGAAACTTAATCCATAAATACAACATACACCGGCAGAACAACCGAGCTAAATAAAATATTATACAGCCCCATCAAACGAAAAGTACTAAAATTCCAATCTAACAACCTGACCAAGAAGGATCACCATGCAACCACTGTAGCTCAACAACCGCTGCCACTGGGTCCGTCCAACCTAAGTCTTGCCCCATTGAATAGGGCTTCCAACACAAAACACTTGAACTTGAGCATAAACGCTCAGTGCAAAAGTACTAATATATATATATATCATGCATGCACATGCAATATGTGTAAGAGTGGGTGCCCAGTGAGCCAACTGTGTGGCTATGGGCTTTGATGACTCTTTGTATAAACAATCTTTTGTTTAATATTATTTACACTTTTATGGCAATGACTTTATATTACTTCATATTGTTATATTGTGATATACTATTGTTGTTTTGATAAAGACCTTGAATATACTATAGTGTATGTAAGATGTGGTAGAACATGGAGATGTCTATCATGAAATACATCTTATAGTCACTGTATATTCTAAAAACCGTTCCTAGTCGATTGAGCCGTCCGATAATAAGGATAAGGATCGCTCGAGTTTGAGACTAGCATTTGCGATGCGGAGTACCACGTTTCATTGGTAGGGAACATGGAGATGTTCGAAGCATGCAAATGGATATTCATAGGATGAATAATCGAACTACCCTATCCGGACTTTCCAAGTGGTTATCACTTATCGAGTGGATAAAGTCCGCGGTTTTGGTTGTACACCATTAGTCCTTACGACTTGAAACATCATGGAGACTCTATATGCTAGTGCTGTGCTTTGACTCGTTTACCGACTCTATGGGGGTCATCAGGTGTCGAGATTGGGTACAGTTACGACACATATAGGAGTCAATGCATTGTTGTCAAGGATTCACCACATACTTGCGAGTGTGGATATCCTATGCGATCTGAGGAGATATTAGTGTGACAAATCTCTGGCCAGAGTACTTGATGTGATTTAAGAAATGGTTTCTTAGTAGCACATGCGATGTCACTAATTTGTTCTTCAAGATGTATTGCATAGTTATCGAATCTTGAGCGACTCTCGATATACCAATGGTTGTTGATTCGATCGGGATATATGGATGAAGGGACCGTACTGTACGCTAACCAAAATCTACTGGTTCTTGTAGGCACTATCAGTGATACCTAGGGAATCATGGGGCGATGTTGCTAGGCGCTTTACCATGATTCGTTGGGCAAGTCGGAAAGTGTTGTTCCGAGTCACAAGGAGTTGTGAGCCCACGGCTAGCTGTATCCCTGAACCATTGAGGGTCACACAGTGTAATGGAGTTTTTAATCCACGTTGAGATAGTTAAATTTAAAGAGTTAAATTTAATGAACTAAGGAGTTGGACTTCTTAATTAAGAGTAAGGGAGTAGGATTTCCTAAAATGACATAGGGATGTACATTTTTGGAAACCACTGAATTCGGATTCAGGAAAATTTATTTTGACTTTAAAATGTGCAGAAATGGTTTCTGTGCACATTGGTGAAATCGGTTCATCAATCGGAGTCACGATGAATTTTATATTAATTTCTGAACGAGCGGGCTTTGCTTGTCGGGCTCTAACTTATGACTAATGGGCCCTAAGGTGTTAGTGGCCTGCATTATAAATAAGTTATTGCAGTACAGAAATTAAACACAACAGGTCATAATTTTTGAGACAGAGAAAATTTTCGAACCCTAGCTCTCTCTCTCTGTTCGGCCGACCCCTCCCCCTCTGCCCGAGATTTTCCGGTCTGTGATTTTGAATCGCAGTAAGGAATAACGAATCAGATTTGTTTATTCTCTTCGCAGAAAACTTCTGATAGATTTTCTAGTGCAATCTATCAGAGGGATTAAACCTCTGTTCGTGGACCTGATTGAAGGAGTTCATCGGTTCCAGGGAGAGACAACAAGAGCAGATAAAATCTGTTGGTGTCCAGTAATCTCGTTGCGAGATTGAAGGTAAAATTTAATAATTGTTATTTGAATTTTACACACACAATAATTTAATCGTTAAACGGTTGATACCCACACCATGGAATTGTTCCATGATAAAATTTTAAACTTCCGCTGCACCGGGTATCAATCGTGATTGATCTGACCGCCAGTTTTTCCAACAGTGGTATCAAAGCCAGGTTGCTCAGATCAAACGATTAAATTAATCGATTGTACAAAATTTTTGAATCTCGGTTTTTGGAAAACAAAATAAATATTTTTAAATAAATAAAAAAAATTTTTCGGGGCAAAACCCGGGCAGCGATTGGATCGCTGCCCGGTGGGGCAGCAATTGTTGCTGCCCCGGGCGGCGCACGGCGCCGCCCAGGGCAGCGCACGGCGCCGCCCAGGGGCGGCGCCAGGCGCTGCCCTAAGGGGGCAGCCGGGCTGCCCCCGGCCCGCGCCCCGGGTGCGGGCCGGCCCGGGAGTGTCCCGGGCGGCCCGCGGGAAAAATTATATTTTTATTTAAAAATTAATTTTAATATTTAAAATTTTATTTTTGGTCCGGTCAAAAATTATTTTTGATTGGTTCACGAGATTTCGGATCGAATTGTTCGAGTCCGTAAATTTTAAAATTGATTTTGGATAAATTTGAATTTTTGGAAAATTCTAATATTTTATCCGTAAATTGAATTTTGAAATCAATTATTTTGGTACAATTGATGATAAGATATGATCTTATGATATATTAAGTAAAATATGATTTTATTTGTAAAATTGGATTTTATAGATAAAATATGATTTTATTTGATATAGAGATAAAATATGATTTTATATGTGAAATGAGATTTTATATATAAAATATGATTTTATCTTGTTTAAATTTGAATTGCCACAGCATGTTATCCAATAAATTGATTTTGAATTAAATGTTATTGGATAAGGATGATCGATTGCCATGACCAATTTTGTAGGTGTATGTTAGGAATTTACATTTTGTCTTTATTATTGTTGGTTTTATTAATGGGCCTGGTTTATGGCCCGATATGAATGTCATATGTAATAAAAGTGGGCTTGGTTTATAGCCCGTTCCCACCCCCTAAAAATGTATCCCCTACTTGTCATTGTTATTTATTGTAAATACATTAGATTTAGTGGGAGATCAAGATTTGAAGATGGTGGGGCCCAGGACAATGAAGACTGAAGAAATGTAAATTGGAAGCATATGTAATAGGATTGCATTTGCATACTGCATATTACCTAGGATTGGACTAAGACCCGTGATTGGCAACCACGGGTCAATTAGAAATGGAATCGATCATCCTAAATAATATGTGATATTATGATTGTATGCATGTTTAGACATAAATTGCGTGAATCCGGCAATGCATGCAATAAATTAAATATGATGAGACAAATATTTTTATAAATAAAATCCCTCATTTTAAATATGATTTAAAATTTATATCAAGATAAATAAAGGAAATTTAAATATTGTTTAAATGTTCCTACCTTCCATCAACGGTCAATGTATGTGATGCTACCCGCGGATACGGTCCGGCTCATATTATTGGGGGGGCCTGTCCGTCGGAAAGCTGTACATTGGATCGACAAATGTTGTAAGTTGGGTGGAACTCCCATGGGATCGGCTCATATTATTGGGGAATCCACATGGCGACCGTCCATCACAACTTAATATTGATGGGTCATCTTGACATGTCACTTTAAACGGCGTCATATTATTGGGCCCTTATTGGACATGAGGTAAATACATGGGGGTTGCTTTGGAAGCAATTGGGCTCTACCTTTTGAGAATTATGGTTGGCTGATATTATTCGGGACCATAAGTTTGTCAATTGGACTCCATGTTCTCACTAAGGAAAAAGTTTCCCGTTTTCACTAGAGGGTGGTGAAATCGTTAAAATAGTGGGAGTGAGATTCATAAAATAAAATTCGCCAATTTTATGTCTTAGTAAATTATTTAAACAATCATCGATAATTGTCTGTTTTATCTCAGTAATCCACATGTTTCTGTTCTCCAACAAAACAAACTTATTGACGCAAACAATACAGAATGATTCCATAAGTTAAGATTGTCCTAAGTTCGGAAAAAGATTTTCTAAGTGTTAGAAAAGGCTTCTCCGAAAACAGCCCCGGCTAATGTAACTGCCGAAAGGTTGGCCGAATTAGAGAAATGGTTGGACCATGATCTCAAGGCCAAATGTTACATGAAAAAATTGGACAAGTCTAAACAAGTTTGCCATCACTGCAAGAAACCCGGTAATTGGAAACGTAACTGCAAGGAATACCCCAAGCAGTTGCGAACTGCAAAGGGTATGTTTTACATTGAAATAAATGTTTTTCTTAATACTACTTCTTGGGTATTGGATACCAGATGTAGATCTCATATTTGCAATGAGTTGCAAATGATAACAAGAAGTAATAGGATAAGGATGGGTGAGACCCAGTCAAGGCTCGGGAATGGTTCCAGAGTTAAATCCATAGCTATGGGAAATATTTATTTTTGCAGAACGGTTTTAAGTTACTTTTGATAGATGTTTTATTTGTTCCAGATTTAATTAAAACATTATTTCTGTTTCTATGCTAGATAGAGATGGTTATTCTTGCAATTTTGTGAATGGGATTTGCAATATTTACAAGAATGAATGTTTGATTGGAAATGGACAACTTGAAAACGATCTATACAACTTAAAACTAAAAGACGTTCCAATAAATTATATTGATAAACCGGAGACAACAAACAAAAGGAAAATCGATAGTCAAAACCCAGCAAACCTTTGGCACGCTAGACTAGGTCATATTTCCTCAAGGAGGATGAACAAGCTAGTGGGAGAGGGCATGTTTGATATGTCTGATATTAACTCTCTACCTACTTGTGAATCCTGCCTAAAAGGAAAAATGACTAAATCTCCTTTTAAGGGGAAACCTGAGCGTAGTCAAAATCTGTTGGATTTGATCCATACAGATGTTTGTGGACCATTTAGAGTTGGGACTCAATATGGCCACACCTACTTCATTACCTTTACTGACGATTATTCAAGGTATGAGTATTTATATTTAATGAAATATAAGTCTGAAGCATTTGAAAAGTTCAAAGAATTCAAGGCTGAAGTAGAAAACAAGCTAGGTAAAAGTATTAAAGCACTTCGATCGGATCGAGGTGGAGAATACTTAAGTACCGAGTTTTTGGACTATCTGAAAGAGAATGGGATTCTCTCTCAGTGGACTCCTCCTATGACACCACAGCTTAATGGTGTATCGGAGCGTCGTAATCGAACTTTGTTGGACATGGTTCGATCTATGATGAGCTTCACTGAGCTTCCACCTTCGTTTTGGGGCTATGCGCTTGAAACGGCGGTATTGTTGTTGAACAACGTCCACACTAAAGCAGTGGACAAAACACCATACGAGTTATGGAATGGCAAAGCTCCTAAGTATTCGTACTTGAGGATTTGGGATGTCCTGCTTACGTGAAGCGGACAGTGGGAGATAAGTTGGATAGTCGATCCAGCTTATGTTATTTTGTAGGGTATCCGAAGAATTCAATCGGATATTATTTCTATTATCCTGCTGAAACAAAGGTGTTTGTTTCTAGGAATGCCACCTTCTTGGAGAAGGAATTCTTATTGGATAAGAAAGGCGAGATGATGGAACTCGAAGAAGTTCGAGAAGAACCCGAAATACAAAATAACGATCCTACACCTCAGGAACCATTGCTGGACACGCCTGCACCTAGAAGATCCGAAAGGACTTCTAGACCTCCAGTTCGATATGGTCTTCTTCTTGAAGGGGATCAAGATGAACCCGACATTGGATGTGATCCAAGAAACTTCAAGGAAGCAATTTCTGATGCGGATTCGAATTTATGGCTTGAAGCTATGCAGTCAGAATTGGATTCGATGCATACAAACCAAGTTTGGTCTTTAGTAGATCCTCCCGATGGAATTGTTCCGATAGGGTGTAAATGGATCTACAAAAGAAAGCTTGGGCCTGATGGTAAGGTATTGACCTACAAGGCGCGATTGGTGGCTAAAGGTTATACTCAAAGGCAAGGAGTTGACTATGACGAAACCTTTTCACCAGTTGCAATGTTCAAGTCCATAAGAATCCTAATTGCCATAGCTGCATGGTGTGACTATGAGATATGGCAAATGGATGTGAAGACTGCTTTTCTTAATGGAGACATTAAGGAGGAAATCTATATGAAGCAGCCTGAGGGGTACACATCCATGGGAAGCGAGCATAAGGTATGCAAGCTTCAGAGATCAATTTATGGTCTAAAACAAGCATCAAGAAGTTGGAACCAGAAATTTGATGAAACAATAAAAGATTTTGGTTTCATCAAGAACCCGGAGGAACCTTGCGTGTACAAGAAAGTAGTTAAGGATGCGGTGACATTCTTAGTACTTTATGTTGATGACATCCTACTCATTGGGAATGATGTAGGGATGTTGCAGTCAACAAAGATATGGTTATCAGGTAGATTTTCGATGAAGGATTTGGGAGAGGCATCCTACATTCTTGGGATACAGATCTATAGAGATAGGTCTAAGAGAATGATAGGACTCACTCAATCAACCTACATCGATACCATATTGAAACGGTTTTCAATGGATGGGTCCAAAAGAGGACATCTACCCATGTGTCATGGAGTTTCTCTATCCAAGTCTATGTATCCCAAGACTGATGAAGAGATAGAGAATATGACACATGTACCATATGCGTCAGCTATAGGTAGTATCATGTATGGGATGATATCTACCAGACCGGATGTAGCATTTGCTCTGAGTGTCACGAGCAGATATCAGTCTAATCCTGGTCAAATGCATTGGAAAGCCGTGAAGGACATTCTTAAGTACTTGCGAAGGACTAAGAATATGTTCATGGTTTATGGAGGACGAGAACTCAAATTGGAAGGCTATACCGACTCTAGCTTCCAAAGTGATGTGGATGACTCGAAGTCAACCTCTGGATTTGTGTTCATGCTCAATGGCGGTGCTGTCTCTTGGAAGAGTTCCAAGCAGGACACCACAGCGGATTCCACCACTGAGGCTGAATACATTGCAGCATCAGCTGCTGCTAAAGAGGCCGTTTGGATGAGGAAGTTCGTCCAAGAGTTGGGCGTCATTCCTGAATTTGTTGGTCCAGTCCCGGTGTACTGTGACAACACGGGTGCCGTTGCTCAAGCAAAGGAACCAAGGTCTCATCAAAGATCCAAACACGTACTGAGGAAATACCACATAATCCGGGAGATTGTGGAAAGAGGAGACATCATTGTCGAACGAGTGGCCTCTGCAGACAATATCGCTGATCCGCTTACTAAGCCCTTGCCAGGACCATTGTTTGACAAACATCGCGAAGCAATGGGTCTGCGTTAGTATGACTAGTTGGCTATAGGGCAAGTGGGAGATTGTAAGAGTGGGTGCCCAGTGAGCCAACTGTGTGGCTATGGGCTTTGATGACTCTTTGTATAAACAATCTTTTGTTTAATATTATTTACACTTTTATGGCAATGACTTTATATTACTTCATATTGTTATATTGTGATATACTATTGTTGTTTTGATAAAGACCTTGAATATACTATAGTGTATGTAAGATGTGGTAGAACATGGAGATGTCTATCATGAAATACATCTTATAGTCACTGTATATTCTAAAAACCGTTCCTAGTCGATTGAGCCGTCCGATAATAAGGATAAGGATCGCTCGAGTTTGAGACTAGCATTTGCGATGCGGAGTACCACGTTTTATTGGTAGGGAACATGGAGATGTTCGAAGCATGCAAATGGATATTCATAGGATGAATAATCGAACTACCCTATCCGGACTTTCCAAGTGGTTATCACTTATCGAGTGGATAAAGTCCGCGGTTTTGGTTGTACACCATTAGTCCTTACGACTTGAAACATCATGGAGACTCTATATGCTAGTGCTGTGCTTTGACTCGTTTACCGACTCTATGGGGGTCATCAGGTGTCGAGATTGGGTACAGTTACGACACATATAGGAGTCAATGCATTGTTGTCAAGGATTCACCACATACTTGCGAGTGTGGATATCCTATGCGATCTGAGGAGATATTAGTGTGACAAATCTCTGGCCAGAGTACTTGATGTGATTTAAGAAATGGTTTCTTAGTAGCACATGCGATGTCACTAATTTGTTCTTCAAGATGTATTGCATAGTTATCGAATCTTGAGCGACTCTCGATATACCAATGGTTGTTGATTCGATCGGGATATATGGATGAAGGGACCGTACTGTACGCTAACCAAAATCTACTGGTTCTTGTAGGCACTATCAGTGATACCTAGGGAATCATGGGGCGATGTTGCTAGGCGCTTTACCATGATTCGTTGGGCAAGTCGGAAAGTGTTGTTCCGAGTCACAAGGAGTTGTGAGCCCACGGCTAGCTGTATCCCTGAACCATTGAGGGTCACACAGTGTAATGGAGTTTTTAATCCCCGTTGAGATAGTTAAATTTAAAGAGTTAAATTTAATGAACTAAGGAGTTGGACTTCTTAATTAAGAGTAAGGGAGTAGGATTTCCTAAAATGACATAGGGATGTACATTTTTGGAAACCACTGAATTCGGATTCAGGAAAATTTATTTTGACTTTAAAATGTGCAGAAATGGTTTCTGTGCACATTGGTGAAATCGGTTCATCAATCGGAGTCACGATGAATTTTATATTAATTTCTGAACGAGCGGGCTTTGCTTGTCGGGCTCTAACTTATGACTAATGGGCCCTAAGGTGTTAGTGGCCTGCATTATAAATAAGTTATTGCAGTACAGAAATTAAACACAACAGGTCATAATTTTTGAGACAGAGAAAATTTTCGAACCCTAGCTCTCTCTCTCTGTTCGGCCGACCCCTCCCCCTCTGCCCGAGATTTTCCGGTCTGTGATTTTGAATCGCAGTAAGGAATAACGAATCAGATTCGTTTATTCTCTTCGCAGAAAACTTCTGATAGATTTTCTAGTGCAATCTATCAGAGGGATTAAACCTCTGTTCGTGGACCTGATTGAAGGAGTTCATCGGTTCCAGGGAGAGACAACAAGAGCAGATAAAATCTGTTGGTGTCCAGTAATCTCGTTGCGAGATTGAAGGTAAAATTTAATAATTGTTATTTGAATTTTACACACACAATAATTTAATCGTTAAACGGTTGATACCCACACCATGGAATTGTTCCATGATAAAATTTTAAACTTCCGCTGCACCGGGTATCAATCGTGATTGATCTGACCGCCAGTTTTTCCAACAATATGAAGGGTACTGGAAAACCTATCTAAAAGACTGCTCAGTCAAGGCGCCATGGTATGTAGCACGTTGGGCCGTTGCATCAGGAGGTGGCTCCCATACCATAAAAACTCGTGGATATATCCGGATCCAAATCCATTGAATCCATCCACTAAAATATGGGGCTGAGCGACCCCTACTATAGGATATGCAAAACAATGCATAAATCTCAACATGTACATGCACGCATGTCTCATAATATCAATGCACATAAATATTCCACACAAAACATGCAAACATAATACATATATATTCAACCTGGTATTTCGGATAATACGTCCGTACCTCTATAGAGAAAATTCAAGCACCCTAGAAACTCTAGCAGTCTAGGTACTCTCCACGCCTATAAGAAATAACCACGATATCACTTAATTTTCTCTAAAAGCATTAACTAAGGTATTACATACTCCCTAATATATATAGTGATCCAAAGTTATACTTGCATCCGTAGTCATCCCGCTGATGGAGACTGCCTCAAAACTTAGGTACAACTCCAGTAATGTCCCCAAAGCGCTTCGCCACTCACGGCTTCCCAATACGACGCCTAGAAACCCCTAATATCAAATAGAAGGAGCTAAGAACGAGAGAGAGAATTTGGAAGGTGCACTTGAAAATGAAACATTGGCCCTCTAGTTACAGACGCAGTTCGGACCTCCCGAACTCTCCAGTCAATCCCCTCCGAACACGTGTCTTGGTTGTGACATCACTGCTTATGAAATCGGATCGAAGCATCCAATCCCAGCCTTCGGAGCGTCCGATCTTAGCATCCTGTCCAATAAAATCCTTATCCACTTATATGGATGAGATCAGACCGTCTGATCCCTCCTTCGGAGCGTCCGATCTACATGGGACCTCCGAACTAGGATTCGATCGGTTCGGAGAGTCCGAACCACCTGAAACCCAAAACCCTTCCGGGCCCTTTTTAAGATCCTTAATCATGTTTTAGTCATTTAAACATAATTAGGCACTTGATAACTTAATTTTGAGACATGTTACAACAGTGCTTCCCTTTTAATTTGGATCCTGCAAATCCACGGTGATATGCTCATCGACCACCGTGCCACCTCGATAAATTTTCAGCCTTTGTCCTTTCTCTTGGAATTTTCCAGTTGCTTCGCTAGTGATTTCCACGGTTCCATAGGAAAAGACTTGAGTAATGGTATAAGGTCCTGACCAGAGCGATTGCAACTTACCTGAAATCAACTACAATCAAGAATTATAGAGTAATACTTGTTGTCCCACCTCAAATTCTCGATTTACGATGGTTTGATCATGCCAACTTTTGGTCTTTTCCTTGTAGAGTTTGGCGTTTTCATAAGAATCGAGTCGAAATTCATCAAATTCATTCAACTGCAGCAACCGCTCTTCACCTATGGCTTTGACATAAAAATTTAAAAATTTAGTAGCCCAATAAGACTTATGTTCGAGTTCAACTGGCAAGTGACATGACTTTTCATACACTAATTGAAATGGAGACATTCCAATTTGAGTTTTAAAAGTTGTGCGATAAGACCACAATGCATCATCGAGTTTACTGGACCATTCTTTCCTTGAAGGACCAACGGTCTTCTCCATAATGCGTTTAATTTCTCTGCTCAACACCTCGGCTTGGCCACTAGTTTTAGGGTGATAAGGTGTTGCCACCATATGCCTGACCCTACACTTGGAAAAAAATACCGTCAAAATGACGGTTACAGAAATAAGTACTCCCATCACTAATAATGGCTTTAGGTGTGCCAAAACGTGAAAAAATATTTTTCTTGAGAAATTGAATGACAACCCGAGAATCATTACTTTTGCAAGCAATTGCCTCCACCTATTTAGATACATAATCTACAGAAACTAGAATATATTTGTTCCCAAAAAAAATCGGAAACAGACCCATGAAGTCTATACCCCACACATCAAAAACTTCACAGACCAAGATATTATTAAGGGGCATCTCATGTCTCCGAGAAATATTACCAGTACGCTGACACTCATCACACTTTGTCACATACTCATGCGCATTCCTAAACAAAGTGGGACAATAAAAGCAAGATTGGAGGACCTTAGATGCAGTTTTGGTCTCACCAAAATGACCTCCTGTTGTACCCTTATGACAGTGAAATAATATCTCTCTTACCCCTTCCTTGGGAACACACCTACGTATTATACCATCTGCACATATTATAAACAATTAAGGATCTTCCCACAAATAATATTACAAGTCAGAAAAGAATTTGTTCTTTTGCTGATAAGTAAAGTGAGGTGGTAGAAACTTACTTGAGAGGTAATTAACAATATCAGCATATCATGGTAAATTGTTCACCTCAAAGAGTTTTTCATTAGGAAATTCATCACGAATAATGCGGCAGCTTTGAATTGGATTCTCCAAGTGAAAAAGATGGTCTGCCACTTGGTTCTCCGTGACCTTTCTATCAATGATCTCCAAGTCAAATTCCTGCAAGAGAAGAATCCAACGAATTAGTCTTGATTTTGCATCTTTCTTATCCATCAAATATTTCAGGACAGAGTGGTCAGTGTGTGTAAGACTCGAAAATATTAAGTTATTAATTACGAGATTTAAGATTTAAATTCCGAATATGAGAATATATGAATTGGAAACTTTACGGAATTAGAGATTTAAATTTCGGGTCAAAAATATTTAATTTGAGGATTTTCGAATTTTAAGATTTTAATATCCGGAATTCTTAAATTAAAATAACAAATATTTGTAATTATGATTTTAAATATGAAAAGGATTTAATTAGAAGCATAGAATTGAAGAAAGGCCAAATTGTAAATATTGAGAAGTTCAAGGACTAAAATGCGATAAGGTCCAAAATGATTTAATTTTAATACGAGAATATTTAATTTAAGAATATTTAGAGTTTAGAATTAAATTCTAATATTCTTAAATTATTTAGGATTGAAATTGAATTAAATCGCTTGTTCGGGACTGATTTGCAATTTTCCAAAAGTCCAAGTACCAAAATGCAATTCCCTTGCAAGTGGAAATTAAAACGTGTAAGGAGGAAAATAATCAGATTTCTCAGCCCAAAACCCAGAAAAAACCGAGAGAAGAGGGAGAAGGGTTCCAAGTTCAATTTTCAACCTTACAAGCTCCTGTAAAAATTGATCCGCCCGGTAGAATTTTCGATTGATCGTATATTTGCGATCACAGCTCCGAGTGCTACGTTTTGACGTAAGTTTTATGAAGTTCTACCATGTTTGAATTTTATGATATTGTTAGAATCAATATTTGATTGAATAATCATGTTCTATTATTTACGACGATAGTATATCTCAAACGGATCGAGAAAAGATCGTCGTTTGAACATGTTTTTGATTTATAGAAATATTTTCAGAATTCTGAGTTTTGTGAGATTTTGGTCACGTATAATAATTGAATACTTGGTGATTATATAATGTTTAAATGATGGTATGAATGATGTTTGCGCTTTCGGAATTACCGACTTCAAACTGTTACGCCGCCGGTTCGCAATTTAATCCGATATCAGCTATAGATTGAACTTAGCACTAAATAACAGATTTGAGAATGATGGTAAGAATATTGTACACTTCATTTCAGTTGGGAATTGAAGTTATCGAAGTCGAATCGATGAGTTCGAGCCATTTGAACAATTAAAGTTGAATCAAGACTTTGATTAACTATCAACGTCGATGAGCAAGTGTGGAATGAATAGACGTTTTGAAATGCCATCTGATTTGAAGCTAGCAAGATTGAATATTTCAAGACTATGATTGGAAGGTATGATTCGACATTATCCTCGCCAGGTAGAACAACTCGAGAACGTGGTGGTTTTTGAGTTTTCCTAAAATCACATACTCACTTGTTTAAGTGCTCTTATGTGATTTACTTGTTATTATTGTCATGCATGATTCTTGAATGGTGTTTTCAAGATGTTTATCAGTATGTGTATGATTTAATGCATCAAGATTATGTTGCATTCATCTTGAACCCCTACCTTAAAAGCATAGAAGGCAGATTGGCCTAGATTGCGAAATGACGTTTGGAGAACTATAGTTGAGTGGCATGGATTGTAGATTCGCTTCCAGAGCTAGATGATTCACTATAGTCGCACCAAAGTCAAGGGACTTGAGATATTTGACGCCACCTCGATTGGGAGAGTCGGTGGTTAGTTAAAGATTTTATTTCCCTGGGATCCCAAGAACCAATATTTATTCTTATCAGATTTGATAGCCTATTCCTTCAAACATGTGTTGCATTTATGCATTAGCCTAGAGATTTCTATGGTTTAGAATATGCGTTTTGTATATGCTAGTTTGTTATTATATGTCATTCAAGTTGTGAATGTGTTTATATGATTGATATGAGATTGCTAAAGATGGTTAGATATTCTATAAGAATTGACTATGCTTTTATGATTTTACATGTCCTTACATGTTGGTAAATAAGATAGCATATAGATTTATTATGCTTAAATTAATGTATATGCATGTCTTTCATACTGAGATTTATTCTCACCGGAGTTATCCTGCTATTGCTTTGTCTTCGTATGTGTGCATTGCAATAGGTTGGGCAGGAACGAGTCAGACGAGACTTGGTTAGCTCAAGATTGAATAAGTTAGAAGTGGAGACTCGGGTTAAGATTTAGCAGATGTTTTTTCTCTTTCAATGCTGATCAAGCATATTCAAATGTTAATTAACCTATGTGTTGAAGAATACATGTTGAGTAGGTTGTATACTCTAGTTTTCTCATGTATTTAGATTGCTAGATGATGTAAGAAATACATGAAACCATGTTTGGCAACATGTTTAGAACTTGATAACAATGTATGTGCATGTTTTAGATTGGAAAGATCAAGCTTTTGAGGAGATTAAACATAGCAAAGGCTAGCTAAAGAATACATAGAATATTTTTGCATATGGCAGCACCTGAGCTACAGAAAATGGCAGCCCGAGCGCAGCCTTGTGTAGCCCAACACATAGGTTAGTTCAAGAGGGAGCGCCCGAGCGGCCATATATGGCAGATCAGGCGCAACCCCATCCGAGAAAAAAAAATTATTTTCGCGACGTGCATTTGCATCGCCAAATGTATGGTTTTGCGTCGCCAAATGACTTAAATGATTTTTGGTTTTTATTACTCGGATTAATATTCAGATTGAATATGTCTTATGAATTAGACTTACATTGTTACCTGGAATTATTGTGATTATGAGATTAGCACCCGAGGTCCCCACAAGAGGTGGTATCAGAGCGTAAAGTCTTGGACTAAGATAGAAGTTGAGCGGGGTAGATTGAGAGACATGCATTTATAATATTGCATGATTATGCTTTACTTTCTTTAAAAGAATTGTATGCGAATATGATTTTTTGATTGAACACTGCTTGCTTTACTGGTATGAGAATTACATTCTTATATGCTGATATGTATGCTTTATTTATTGAATTCATTAGAATAAGTGAATTCGTTGTAAGCATGTATTATTTGACAAGCATGCGAATTTGCAAGTATGTGTTCTATTCAGAAGCATGAGATTATATGTATGTTATATTGAATTGTATTTTATAATCTCTGCATTATATATTGCTTCTGTTCTAGAGTAAGACAGATTTTGCATACAAAATGAGAACCTCAAATAGAACAGAGCAGTATTGTGGTACCTTTGTGAACCGCTAGATACGATGCTTGCACTGAAGATTATGTTAGTTGAACAACTCTAGAGCTATTATTCATCAAATCAGAAAAATACAGAATGTACTATAGCTAGAAAGGGGTTAAGTTAAAAAGCTGGATCAGTTGTTCAAGTGAAGAATATTCAGATGAACATAGAACCAGCTTGATTGTATATTAACTCCATGTCGTAGCAAGAAGTTGGTGGATTGTGCAAAAGACCTTGTTTAAGAGCAGACGTACTGAAATGATTTGGCAGGTAAGTAAACAAAATTTTTTCGTTCTGTATATGTTAGAGAAGATAGAAAAGCAGAATTTCAAAACAGAAGCATAACAACTTGAAAGAGTTGATTGAAGCCAGTGACAGAATAAAGAAACCACGAACCGATTGTACGAGGCAGAGTTGGATTTTATTCACGCCTCCGTAGTTGCGACAACTATGATCATCACCTTCACTACAGATTCCATAGAGATATAGCTATGAAGGAGGAGATAGTGACAACAACAGCAAAGATCGATTCAGCTTAAAAGCCCGCAGCTTAGCTCCCCTAGCTGATATAGGTCAAGAGAAAAGTCGAAGGACAGATAATCTCATAGGCACTAAGCGAGTACATAAGATTGGGCTCAAGTTGTAACAGATAATCATATTGCAGGTAAGTAAGTTAATTTTATTTAACCTGCTTATTTAGTGATTGTATTGCATAAATTCATAGTTCAGTGATTTGTTATGATACAATATTTATCTGTTGAGCCTGAATTAATTGTATTTGCTGAGATTTTGCCTTTGAGTAGATGGAACGCATTTGAATGATTAGATAGAGAAAATGGAATACAGATTTGAGGAAATAAGATTGTATTACACTAGCATGCATTATAGATATTAATGTAATAACTGAGTACCAGTTAACAGTTGATTGTTTTCCATACAGTGAGTAAGTTAGATCAGCAATAGAAATGATTAGAGATTTATGATATGAGTTTCAAAAATTACGATTCCTTTTATTCGGTACTGGTTATATCAAGATTAATGTAAAAGAGTGTCGGAAGAATTCTAGTAGATGTACTAGACCAGTATAGAACTATCCTAGAATTGACAGATCTATCGGTGGTTAGACTATACATAAAATATTCAGATGAAATATTTCGACCTTTCTACGGCATGAATGACATTCGATATAGAGTGTTGTCTAGTATGAAGGTCTTATGACAACTCGTATAGAAAAGCACTCTTGAACTGAAGAACTCTAAAAATAGTTAGAAGAGTGATGAATGAAGAATTATCCTAGTACCGAAGTGATTATTAATTCTATGACAATAAGTTAAGTTGAAAAGATGATATTCGACTATTGTCAATTGAGAAGTAATAGATAAACTCATGTCAATAGAGAATAAGAAAAATCAGTTACAGTTGAGTCTTCTCTTCAATTTTGCTGAAGCTATTACGTCATAAAAATCACGATTCTTGAATTTCTTGATATCGATTCTGAGGTTTTTGTATTTGAACTCGATTGATTTTGATTGACTCTTCTTCCTTTGCTAGATTATGATTTGATTCACTCGCTATCATTCAGAATATTTGATTTTGGCTGACATTTACTTGAGCGAGTTCCTTTGATTTGAAATTTGTAACGCCCGAATTTATTTAATTTTGATCCGAGAATATTTAATTTGGGAATATTTGGAGTTGTGATTTAAATTCTAATATTCTTAAATTATTTAGGATTAAAATTGAATGAATTGAGAAATTGAGGACTGAATTGTAATTATTGAAGTCTTGAGGGGCTAAAGTGCAAAAACCTTATTTTTGAGTTGGACACTTGTTATTCTTGAGCTTATTCACGTGTAATAGCAGATTTTATCAGAATTGGTAGAGTCAAGAACCGAGAGCAAAAACTTACAAGAACTCCAAGCTTCTTCTTCATCTTCAAATTGAGATATCTTGAGCTTCGGGTATCCGTTTTCGATTCCGAAAGATGTTCTGGAATCCTTGCAACAAGACCTTCGATTTGATGTAAGTTTTCTTTTAGTTCATCATGATTTGAGAATTCGTAATGGACAGAGATCAGACTTTTGTATGAAAGTGTTGTGGTTGAACTTCTATGTTGTGTTTTGTTGAAGTTGGGTTGAGGAATGATTGTTGTATCATGTTTTTATGATTTCCCAGCTATGATTCGATCTATATATCTGCTGATATGCTGAGTTTGGACTGATATACAGTTGATATGAATGTTAGAATGTTATAGTTGCGTTCGGGATTGCCGAGTTTATACCGATATGCCGTCGAACTTTTGATTTGAGGTGTTTTACTATCTTATGCTTGAGCTGCTATTGAGATGAGCTTAAGCTGATGTTATTTGGCAATGATTTTGTGGTTTCAGCTTATAAACAAGAGCCATCGAGCTTGAAAACATCGACTTCAAACCGGTAGAGAATTGAAGCAAGGTTTAAAACTATTCTACAATAGAGTTGTATGGTTTTGAGCAGATTTTGAGTCAAGGCTTATATTGGTTTATTGTACAGCTTTGGACAGTTAGAAGACACCACAAACATCACATTTGAAAGGTAAAAGTGGACTACTACTTGAATGGGATTATAACTCGAGATGGTTTGTATCAAGTTCCCTAAATCACATACTTATTTGCTTAATTGCTTGAATGAGTCTTTGTTGTTAATGGATGCTTTTATGATGATATATGTTGCATTCATCTTGCAAGACTTATTCCTTGATTTTGAAATGAACAGAGACGTTCGAATAGACGATTTGAGGGATTATATATGTATGGCCTGGGTGGTTGACGTAGTCTAGCGTCTGAAATGCATATGTAGTGGCTTCAAAGTCTAGAGAAGGAAGATAAATAGCCCCACCTCGATCGGGAGAGTCGGTGGTTAGTTATGATATCTTCTTCTCGGGATCCCAACCAAAGAAATGAGATAATTGTTAGAGAACCTTGTTTTAAAACATGCATTGTTTTTATTTTATATCATGAGTTTGATATATGCTTGCTATGCATGTTTAGTTGCTTTTACTGGGAAATATATTTCTCACCGGAGTTATCCGGCTATTGTTGTGTTGTATGTGTCATGGCAATAGGCGGGAGTGGAACAGGGCAAAAGCGATCTTGAAGAACAATGGATGAAAGAGATGAGAGAATAGCGTGATGATCTGAGTTTAGGTGGTTTATTGAGCTATCAATGCTAGAGTTGAGTCCAAATCATGATCTTGTTGTAGTTACATGTACTAAGGCTTGTTGGTTATGAGTTTGATGTATTACTCTTATGTACAAAACTGGAGATGATGTTGCTACCTCTTAGGACTTAACTTGGTGTTTGTAAACAATGAGTCTTGTTTGATATATGAGTTTATATTGAGATGATTTTAAGGCCTTGTGATGATCTATTCCTATCAACTTTATCATGTTTAAGAATGCATGCTAGCTTATAGTGTGGAATAGGCTTTGTATAAGTTGATAGTAGATGAAAAAGGCATGGAAGAACACATTTTGACAGCAAAAGTTTATGTTCCTTTTTCTGGAAATGTGCTCGCTCGATCGGTAAAATATCACGGATCGAGCGAGGCCATCGTTGCAGGGACAGAAATCTTGGAGATTGTGGCTCGCTCGATCGGTGAAACATTGCAGATTGAGCGAGGCCACATATTGATTGCACCCGAGAGTTGGGCCAAGGTGCTTGCTCGATCGGCAGCTTTTCACCGATCGAGCGAGGTTCTCAAATTTTTTAAAAAAAAAAATTTATTTTGTTTAGACTTTGATTCTTGTCTATTAATTATGATGATTTGATTAAATGAGAGATTAGAACTCGGGTCGTCACAACAGGTGATATCAGAGCGAGAAAATTCTTGACTAAGATAGATAGCGAGTGGGGTAGATCGAGTCTTCTTCCTTGCTTACTTATTTATTATGCTATGATTTATTACATGCTTGACTTACATGTTATAAATGCTAGCATGTTTTACTTTCAAGTATTTTATTACATGATGTTGTATTTATTTTATTTGAAAGTATGATTTATGATGATTAAAGACGCATGCTTATTGCACTATCTGACATGATAAAAGCATGTGATCTGTTGTTTACGACATGCTACCTGATTATCTGAGTTGATATGAAGCATGTCCTATCTGAATACCTCGATTATTTATTTACGAGTGAATCAGAACCGAGTCTTGATTAGAGGTAAGATGATCAGAGGAGGACTGAAATAGATTTGATGATTCTGGTATCCTAACCCTTTTGATAATCAGATATGTCTCGACGACCAGGCCGACCTCCTCTCAGACCACAGGTTCCTACTCCTAGGCCAGAGCAGACAGTGCATCCTCTGCCTGAACAATAGTGGTACCTCCGACAGTGCCTCAAGTTACTGCAATTCCGAGTAATGAACAGGGAAGTACCTATTGAGATATGACGGATATGTCTGCTACACCAATGGAAACGTTGTTGAAAAGATTTCAATCTTACAAGCCGCCAACCTTAAAAGGTACTGAGAATGCAGTCGAATGTGAAGGATGGCTTGATGATATGGAGATGTTGTTTGATTCACTTGACTATGGTGATGAGCGGAGAGTCAGACTGATTGGGCACCAACTGCATGAGGTTGCGAAGAACTGGTGGTTTACGACTAAGAAGGCTCTGGAGCGTAGAGGAACAGTACTCACCTGGACAGTCTTCAAAACTGAATTCTATCAACGATTCTTTCTGGTGTCTTACCGCAAAGATAAGGGTGCAGAGTTTGCTAATCTGAAGCAGGGAAATTTGAATATTGAGGACTATGTTGCAAAATTCTCTACATTGCTACGTTTTGCTCCACACATTGCCTACAGTGATGAGGCTATGGCTGATCAGTTCATTAATGAACTGAATCCAGAGGTATTTACTTTGGTGAACACAAGGCGACCAAATACATTTGCTGATGCCTTGAACAGTGCCAAAGGAGCAGAAGCTGGTTTGATACAACAGCGAGGAGCTTTGTATTCTGTTCAACCTCCGAGACAGCCACAATCTTCAGCTCCAATTTCACAACAACCTCCTCGGTTTGAAAGCGGTGGCAGTAGCAGTGGCAAGAAGAAATTTTGGCAAGCTCGAGGAAAGCAGTTTAAGAGGTCTGGGAGCAGTTCTTCGAGTTCGAGTGGGTTAAAACCGAAGTCTGGCATGGTTTGTAACAGTTGTGGTGGAAGTCATCCGACTGATCAGTGCCGAGGCGTATTTGGGAGTTGCCATATATGCCATCAGCCGGGACATTTTGCGAGGGTGTGTCCTCAGAGAGGTTCTGGACAGTCACGAGGTGCAGAGTCATCATGATCAGTGGCTCAACCTACGAGGCAAGCCTCTTCTGTTCATTCCTTTCAACCATCACCTCCACAGCAACAGCCAAGGCCAGGAGGAAGTCAGACAGGCAATCAGCCTTAGAGACAGCAGGCTCATATCTTTGCACTGACGGAGGAACAGGCATAGGGAGCACCAGATGACGTGATTGCAGGTAACTGTTCTCTTTATGGTTATCCTGCATATGTATTGATAGATACAGTTGCATCCCATACGTTTATCTTTACACGATTTGCTTCGTTGCATGCTTTTCCTGTTGAATCATTACCTGTTATAGTATCTGTTTCTTCTCCTCTGGGGAAAGGTCTTATATCTATTCAGACAGTTAAGAATTGCTTGTTACAATCTGACGGTAATGAGATAGAGATAGATTGTATTGTGCTTGGTTTGTTTGATTTTGACTGCATTATCGGAATTGATATGCTAACCAAGTACAGAGCTACCGTAGAATATTTTCAGAAAGTGGTGAGGTTCAGACCTGAGATGGCTGGAGAATGGAAGTTTTATGGTAAGGGTTCTCATGCTAAGATTCCTTTGATTTCTGTATTGTCAATGATCCGACTTTTGCAGAAAGGAGCGGAGGGATTTCTTATATATGCAGTGGATGTTTTGAAAGCTAGCCCGAATCTGGCTGACTTGCCAGTGGTTAGTGAATTTGCGGACGTTTTTCCTGATGAGATTCTAGGATTACCTCCGTACCGTGAAATTGATTTCAGCATAGAACTGATGCCAGATACTGCACCGATTTCGAAAGCACCTTATCGAATGGCACCAGTTGAACTGAAAGAGTTGAAGGATCAGTTGGAAGATTTACTGGCCAAAGGATACATTCGACCCAGTGTTTCTCCTTGGGGAGCTCCAGTACTGTTTGTCAGGAAGAAAGACGGTTCAATGAGATTGTGTATCGATTACCGGCAACTGAACAAGGCAACGGTAAAGAACAAATACCCTTTGCCTCGTATTGATGATTTATTTGATCAGTTGCAGGGTTCTTCTGTGTATTCCAAGATCGATCTGAGATCTGGATACCATCAGCTAAGAGTTAGGGATTCTTATATTCCGAAAACTGCTTTCAGAACCAGGTATGGCCACTATGAGTTTATAGTTATGCCATTTGGTCTGACAAATGCTCCAGCTATGTTTATGGATTTGATGAACCGTGTGTTTCAGAAATATCTCTATGACTTCGTGATTATTTTTATTGATGATATTCTGATTTATTCGAAGAATTTAATTGATCATTCTGTGCATTTGAGAACAGTGTTGAAGACTTTAAGAGCTGAGAAACTGTATGCTAAACTGTCGAAATGTGATTTTTGGCTGAAACAGGTTGTTTTTCTTGGACATATCATATCTGGAAATGGTATATCTGTTGATCCAAGTAAAGTCAAGGCAGTGATCAATTGATCGAGACCAACATCTGTTCCTGAGATACGTAGTTTCATGGGTTTGGCTGGGTACTATCGTCAATTCATTAAAGATTTTTCCAGTATTGCGAAGCCGATTACTCAGTTGACTCAGAAGAATGCTCCTTTTGTCTGGTCTGAAGCCTGTGAATCCAGTTTTATTGAGTTGAAGAAGCGACTGACCAGTGCACCAGTCTTGACGATTCCTTCAGGTACTAGTGGTTTCACTGTTTATTGTGATGCATCTCATCGAGGTTTGGGGTGTGTTTTGATGCAGCGAGAGCATGTGATTTCTTATGCCTCGAGACAGTTGAAGCCTCACGAGACCAGATACCTGATTCATGATCTTGAATTGGCCGCCATCATATTTGCTTTGAAGATTTGGCGACATTATCTGTATGAGGAACAGTTTGAGATCTATTCTGATCACAAGAGTCTGAAATATTTGTTCTCACAGTCAGAATTGAATATGAGACAGCGGAGATGGATTGATTTGCTGAAAGATTTTGATTGTGAGATTAGATACTATCCAGAGAAATCGAATGCAGCAGCTAATGCATTGAGTCGAAAGGTATGTTCCTTGTCCTTATCAACGATTGGTGTATCAAATTTGATTGAAAACTGTTGTCTTTCTGGATTGGTATTTAATACGAATTATCAGCCTCTTCGACTCTATCAAATTCATGTTGAACCAGAGTTACTTTTGAGAATTAAAGATGCTCAGAAATTTGATCAGAGTGTGCAGAATTCGATTGCGAAAGTCTGGTCAGGGCATGTGTCTGAATATCAGGTTCGAGATGATCTTCTTTATGTTCACAATCGCCTTGTAGTGCCTGATATTTCTGATGTGAGACAACAACTATTGAAAGAGGCGCATTGTAGTCGTTATAGCATTCATCCTGGAGGTAGGAAGATGTACAATGATTTGAAGACTCGATATTGGTGGAAACCAATGAAGTCCGATATCACTGATTTTGTGTCTCGATGTCTGAATTGCCAACAGGTAAAGGCTAAAAGGAAGAAACCGCCTGGTTTGTTACAGAGTTTATCAGTTCCTGAATGGAAATAGGATCATATTTCCATGGACTTCGTGACGAAGTTACCTCGATCTTCTAGAGGTTGCGATGCTATCTGGGTTATTATCGATAGATTGACGAAGTCAGCGTGTTTTATTCCTTATCGTATGACATATCGACACGATCAAATGGCAGAGTTTTATGTCCGAGAAGTTTTCAGATTGCATGGAGTGCCGAAATCTATTGTATCAGATCGTGATCCTCGGTTTACATCACATTTCTGGCACAGCTTATAGAATGCTTTGGGTACTCAGCTACATTTGAGCACAGCATATCATCCACAGACCGAAGGGCAGTCTGAACGTACCATTCAGACCTTGGAGGACATGTTGAGAGCTGTAGTGCTTGATTTTGGCACTAGTTGGCAAGAATCACTACCACTTTGTGAATTCTCGTACAACAACAGCTATCAATCGAGTATTGAAATGGCTCCGTTTGAAGCTTTATATGGATGAAAGTGTTGGAGAACGGCGATCAGATCAATCAAGATTGATACCCGGTGCAGCAGAAGTTTAAAAATTTTATATGGAACGATTCCATAATGGGTATCAAAACTTTACGATTAAATTGTGTGTGTAAAAATTAAATAACAATTATAAATTTTTACCTCCAATCTCGAATCGAGATTATGGACACCAACAGATTACTCTGCTCTTGTTGTATATCCCTGGAACTGATGGACGAACTGTTCTTCAATCAGGTCCACGAACAGAGATTTAATCCCTCTGATAGATTGCACTAGAAAATCTATCATAAGTTTCTACGAAGAGAATTAACGAATTTGATCCGTTAAACCAGACTGCAAATTCAAAATTCACAGGCTGGATTTTTCCCGAGCAGAGGGGAGGGGGGCGGCCACTTCAGAGAAAACAAGGCTAGGGTTTTCAAAAATATTTTGTGACCTCTGTTGTATAATTTCTGTACTGCAATAACTTATTTATAATGTGGGCTGCTAACAGCTTAGGGCCCATTAGTCATAAGTTCAAGCCTGACAAGCAAAGCCCGCATGTTCAGAAATTAATATAAAATTCATCGTGACTCTGATTGATAAACCGATTTTACCAATGTTCACAGAAACCATTTCTGCACCTTTTAAAGTCAAGATAAATTTTTCTGAATCCGAATTCAGTGATTTCCAAAATTGCCCATCCCTATGTCATTTTAGGAAATCTTACTCCTCTACTCTTAAATAAGAAGTCCCACTTCTTTGTTCATTAAATTTAAATCTTTAAATTTAACTATCTCAACGGGGATTAAAAATCCATTACTCTGTGTGACCCTCAATGGTTCAGGGATACAGCTAGTCGTGGGCTCACAACTCCTTGTGACTCGGAACAACAATTTCCGACTTGCCCATCGAATCATGGTAAGAGCGCCTAGCAACATCGCCCCATGATTCCCTAGGTATCACTGATAGTGCCTGCAAGAACCAATAGATTTTGGTTAGCATACAGTACGGTCCCTTCATCCATATATCCCGATCGAATCAACAACCATTGGTAAATCGAGAGTCGTTCGAGATTCGATAACTATGCAATATATCTTGAAGATCAAATAGTGAAATCGCATGTGCTACTAAGAAACCATTTCTTAAAACACATCATGTACTCTGGCCAGAGATTCGTCACACTAATATCTCCTCAGATTGCATAGGATATCCACACTCGCAAGTATGTGGTGAATCCTTGACAACAAAGCATCGACTCCTATATGTGTTGTAACTGTACCCAATCCCAACACCCGATGACCCCAATAGAGTCGGTAAACGAGTCAAAGCACAGTACTAGCATATAGAGTCTCAATGATGTTTCAAGTAGTAAGGACTAATGGTGTACAACCAAAACCGCGGACTTTATCCACTCGATAAGTGATAACCACTTGGAAAGTCCGGATAGGGTAGTTCGATCATTCATCGTATGAATATCCATTTGCATGCTTCGAACATCTCTATGTTCCTTACCAATGAAACGTGGTACTCGGCATCGCAAATGCTAGTCTCAATCTCGAGCGATCCTTATCCTTATTAACGGACGGCTCAATCGACTAGATACAGTGACTATAAGATGTGTTTCATGATAGACATCCCTATGTACTACCACATCTTACATACACTATAGTATATTCAAGGTCTTTATCAAAACAACAATAGTATATCACAATATAACAATATGAAGAAAGATAAAGTCATTGCCATTAATAAAAGTGTAAATTATATTAAACAAAAGATTTTTTATACAAAGAGTCATCAAAGCCCTTAGCCACAAGTTGGCTCACCGGGCACCCACTCTTTCAATCTCCCACTTTCCCTAAAGCCAACTAGTCATACTACGTAGACCCATTGCTTCGCGATGTTTGTCAAATAATGGTCCTGGCAAGGGCTTAGTAAGTGGATCAGCGATATTGTCTGCAGAGACCACTCTTTCGACAGTGATGTCTCCTCTTTCCACAATCTCCCGGATGATGTGGTATTTCCTCAGTACGTGTTTGGATCTTTGATGAGACCTTGGTTTCTTTTCCTGAGCAACGGCACCCGTGTTGTCACAGTACACCGGGACTGGACCAACAACTTCAGGAATGACGCCCATTTCTTGGACGAAATTCCTCATCCAAACGGCCTCTTTAGCAGCAGCTGATGCTGCAATGTATTCTGCCTCAGTGGTGGAATCCGCTGTGGTGTCCTGCTTGAAACTTTTCCAAGAGACAGCACCGCCATTGAGCATGAACACAAATCCAGAGGTTGACTTCGAGTCATCCACGTCACTTTGGAAGCTAGAGTCGGTATAGCCTTCCAATTTTAGTTCTCTTCCTCCATATACCATGAACATATTCTTAGTCCTTCGTAAGTACTTAAGAATGTCCTTCACGGCTTTCCAATGCATTTGACCGGGATTAGCTTGATATCTGCTCGTGACACTCAGAGCAATGCTACATCCGGTCTGGTAGATATCATCCCATACATGATACTACCTATGGCTGACGCATATGGTACATGTGTCATTTTCTCTATCTCTTCATCAGTCTTGGGACACATAGACTTGGATAGAGAAACTCCATGACACATGGGTAGATGTTCTCTCTTGGACCCATCCATTGAAAACCTTTTCAATATGGTGTCGATGTAGGTTGCTTGAGTGAGTCCTATCATTTTCTTAGATCTATCTCTATAGATCTGTATCCCTAGAATATAGGATGCCTCACCCAAATCCTTCATCGAGAATCTACCTGATAACCATATCTTTGTTGACTGCAACATCCCTACGTCATTCCCAATGAGTAGGATGTCATCAACATAAAGTACTAAGAATGTCACAGCATCCTTAACTACTTTCTTGTACACGCATGGTTCCTCCGGGTTCTTGATGAAACCAAAATCCTTTATTGTTTCATCAAATTTCTGGTTCCAACTTCTTGATGCTTGTTTTAGACCATAGATTGATCTCTGAAGCTTGCATACCTTATGCTCGCTTCCCATGGATGTGTATCCCTCAGGCTGTATCATATAGATCTCTTCCTTAATGTTTCCATTAAGAAATGCAGTCTTCACATCCATTTGCCATATCTCATAGTCATACCAAGCAGCTATGGCAATAAGGATTCTTATGGACTTGAACATTGCAACTGGTGAAAAGGTTTCATCATAGTCAACTCCTTGTCTTTGAGTATAACCTTTCGCCACCAATCGCGCCTTGTAGGTCAATACCTTACCATCAGGCCCAAGCTTTCTTTTGTAGATCCATTTACACCCTATTGTAACAATTCCATCGGAAGGATCTACTAAAGACCAAACTTGGTTTGTATGCATCGAATATATTTCCGACTGCATAGCTTCAAGCCATAAATTTGAATCCGCATCAGAAATTGCTTCCTTGAAGTTTCTTGGATCACATCCAACATCGGGTTCATCTTGATCCCCTTCAAGAAGAAGACCATATCGAATAGGAGGTCTAGAATTCCTCTCGGATCTTCTAGGTATAGGCGTGTCCATCAATGGTTCCTGAGGTGTAGGATCATTATTTTGTATTTCGGGTTCTTCTCGAATTTCTTCGAGTTCCATCATCTCGCCTTTCTTATCCAATAAGAGCTCCTTCTCCAAGAAGGTGGCATTCCTTGAAACAAACACCTTCGTTTCAGCAGGATGATAGAAATAATATCCGATTGAATTCTTCGGATACCCTACAAAATAACATAAGGTGGATCGACTATCCAACTTATCTCCCACTGTCTGCTTCACGTAAGCAGGACATCCCCAAATCCTCAAGTATGAATACTTAGGAGCTTTGCCATTCCATAACTCGTATGGTGTTTTGTCCACTGCTTTAGTGTGGACGTTGTTCAACAACAACACCGCCGTTTCAAGCGCGTAGCCCCAAAACGAAGGTGGAAGCTCAGTGAAGCTCATCATGGATCGAACCATGTCCAACAAAGTTCGATTACGACGCTCCGATACACCATTCAGCTGTGGTGTCATAGGAGGAGTCCACTGAGAGAGAATCCCATTCTCTTTCAGATAGTCCAAAAACTCGGTACTTAAGTATTCTCCACCTCGATCAGATCGAAGTGCTTTAATACTTTTACCTAGCTTGTTTTCTACTTCAGCCTTGAATTCTTTGAACTTTTCAAATGCTTCAGACTTATATTTCATTAAATATAAATACCCATACCTAGAATAATCATCAGTAAAGGTAATGAAGTAGGTGTGGCCATATTGAGTACCAATTCTAAATGGACCACAAACGTCTGTATGGATCAAATCCAATAGATTTTGACTACGCTCAGGTTTCCCCTTAAAAGGAGATTTAGTCATTTTTCCTTTCAGGCAGGACTCACAAGTAGGTAGAGAGTTAATATCATATCAAACATGCCCTCTCCCACTAGCTTGTTCATCCTCCTTGAGGAAATATGACCTAGCCTAGCATGCCAAAGGTTTGCTGGGTTTTGACTATCGATTTTCCTTTTGTTTGTTGTTACCGGTTTATCAACATAATTTATTGGAACGTCTTTTAATTTTAAGTTATATAGATCGTTTTCAAGTTGTCCATTTCCAATCAAACATTCATTCTTGTAAATATTGCAAATCTCATTCACAAAATTGCAAGAATAACCATCTCTATCAAGCATAGAAACAGAAATAATGTTTTTAATCAAATCTGGAACAAATAAAACATCTCTCAAAAGTAACTTAAAACCGTTCTGCAAAATTAAATAAACATCTCCCACAGCTTTAGCTTCAACTCTGGAACCATTTCCGAGCCTCAGCTGGGTCTCACCCATTCTAAGCCTGCGACTTCTTGTCATCACCTGCAAATCATTGCAAATGTGAGATCCACATCCGGTATCCAATACCCAAGAAGTAGTATTAAGTGAAACATTTATTTCAATATAGAACATACCCTTCGCAGTTCGCAACTGCTCTAGATATTCCTTGCAGTTACGTTTCCAATGACCGGGCTTCTTGCAGTAATGGCAAACATCCTTGGACTTTTCCATGTTTGAAGCCTTTGTCTTGTACTTCTTCTCGGGTTCGGTTTTCTTGGGTGGGACAGAACGTTTCTTACCCTTTGTGTTTGGCCCCTTCTTAGCAGAAGAAGAGGAGCCCACCAAGAAAGCCGGTTTATCCTTCTTTAAAGTGGATTCATATGTTACAAGCATATTGACCATCTCTTCAAGGGAGGCCTCTATCTTGTTCATATTGAAATTCACCACAAATCCGTCAAACGAAGAAGGAAGAGATAGAAGTAATAAGTCCACGTTGAGTTCATGCTCCAACACCAAATCAAGCGTTACCAACTTCTGTATGAGCCAAATCATTCGTACCCCATGATCACGGACCGAAGTCCCTTCACGCATGCGACACGTCATTAGCTCTTTTACAGTAGCGAACCTTTCAGCTCTCGATTGAGCCCCAAAAAGTTCCTTGAGTTGTACGTGAATGTCAGCAGCATTCACGGTATCCTCAAATCGCCTCTGGAGTTCATCAGACATCGAGGCTTGCATATAGCATTTGGCCTTGATATCATGGTCCCACCATGTATCAAGTTTGGCCAACTCTTCCGAACTTACATCAGCTGGTGCTTCCTTCGGAGGAGATTTTTCTAACACGTAGAGCATCTTCTCCGAGGTCAAGACAATCTTCAACTTACGGAACCATTCCGTATAGTTTGCGCCAGTCAGTTTATTTTGTTCGAGGATAGAGAAAAGTGGATTACGCGAATTCATCTTTATGAAATACTGAAAAGAAATAGACAAATATCAGTGATTGTTTAATTAATTTACTAAGACATAAAATAGGCGAAATTTATTTTATGAATCTCACTCCCACTATTTTAACGATTTCACTACCCTCTAGTGAAAACGGGAAACTGTTTTCCTTAGTGAGAACATGGAGTCCAATTGACAAACTATGGTCTCGAATAATATCAGCCAACCATAATTTTCAAAAGGTAGAGCCCAATTGCTTCCATTACAACCTCCACGTTTTTACCTCATGTCCAATAAGGGCCCAATAATATGACGCCGTTTATTGTGACATGTCAAGATGATCCATCAATATTAAGTTGTGAAGTACGGTCGCCATGTGGATCCCCAATAATATGAGCCAATGTACAACTTTCCGACGAACGGGCCCCCCCAATAATATGAGCCGGACCGTATCCACGGGTAGCATCTCATACATTGATCGTTGATGGAAGGTAGGGACATTCAAACAATATTTAAATTTCTTTTAATTATCTTGATATCAATTTTAAATCATATTTAAAATGAGGGATTTTAATTTTGAAAATTTGTCTCATCATTTAAAATTTGTATGCTTGCGGGATTCATACAATTTAGTCTAAACATTCATACAACGATAATATCATATATTATATTTTAGGATGATCGATTCCATTACTAATCGACCCGTGGTTGCCAATCACGAGTCTAAGTCCAATCCTAGGTGATATGCAAGTATGCAATGCAATCCTATTACATTGTGCTTCCAATTTACATTTATTCAGTCTTTATCATTGCTTGCTGGTCCCACCTCCATCTTCAAAATCTCCCACTATTTCTAGTGAATTTACAATAAATTACTATGACAAATAAAGGGATACATTATAGGGGTGGGAACGGGCCATAAACCAGGCCCACTTTTATTACAAATGATAAAATCAAATTTGGGCCATAAACCAGACCCATTAATAAAACCCAACAATCAATAATAAAGCCAAATGTAAACAACCTAACATACACCTATAATATTGGTCATGGCAATCGATCATCCTTATCCAATAATATTTAGTTCCAAATTAATTTAATTGGATAACATGCAGTGGCAATAAATTTAAATAGATAAAATCATATTTCACATATAAAATCTTATTTTATATACAAAATCATATTTTATCTAGTTTATCCATAAAATCATATTTTAAATATAAAATCCAATTTTATACATAAAATCATATTTTATTATCAATTGTACCAAAATTATTAATTAAAGATTTAATTTATTGGATTAAATTTATAAATTTCCAAAATTCAAAATTTATCCAAAAATTAATTTTCATAAAATTTTGGGCTCAAACAATTTTGACCCATTGCCTCATGGACTAATCCAAACAATTTTCAATTGGTCTAAAATTTATAATTTCTAAAATTATAAAATAATAAAAAAAAAATTTAATTTAATTTTTGGGGCTGCCCGGGACAATCCTGGGCAGCCCGCCCTGCCCTGCTAGGCTGGGCCATAGCCCAGCCTAGCTTTCGGCCCAGCCGAGCGCTGGGCTAGGGCAACAGTTGCCCTAGCCCAGCTGCTGGGCTACTGGGCCGCCACCTGCGGCCCAGTTGCCTGCTGGGCTAGGGCAACATTTGCCCTAGCCCAGCTGCTGGGCCACTGGGCCGCCACCTGCGGCCCAGTTGCGCGCTGGGCTAGGGCAACATTTGCCGTGGCCCAGCCGCCAGGCTGCTGGGCCGCCTTACGCGGCCCAGCTGGATGATGGGCTAGGGCAACTGTTGCCCTATCCCAGCGGCGCGCAGCCTTTGCTGCGTGCCGGCGGGCGGGCGGGGCAGCGGGCAGCCGGCAGCCCCACCCCAAAAAAAAAAATTTTTTTTATTTATTTATTATTTGAAAATTGAGGCATGGTACAATTTTGATAAAATTTTAATCGTATGATCCGAGAGCAACCTGGCTCTGATACCACTGTTGGAACAAGGTCGTTCTCCGGATCGAAAAAGAAAGTGATACCCGGTGCAGCGGAAGATTTAAATTTTATATGGAACGATTCCATATGGGTATCAAATTCCTACGATTAAAATTTATAATATATAAAATTTAAACAATATAAATTTTACCTTAAAATCTCGAAACGAGATTATGGACACCAACAGATTAAACTGCTCTTGTTGTATATTCCATACTGATGAACGAACAATTCTTCAATCAGGTCCACGAATAGAAGTTTAATCCCTCTGATATACTGCACTAGAAAGTCTATCAGAAGATTCTACGAAGAGATAGAATAGATATGATCTGTTAAATCAGTCTGCAAATTCAAAAATTTACAAACTGAATTTTCGAACACTGCGAGAGGGAGAGGGAGGGGTCGGCCGAAAACCCTAAGAGAGAGCTCTCTAGGTTTTCGAAATTATGACCTGTGTTATTTAATTTCTGTACTGCAATAACTTATTTATAATGTGGTCTGCTAACAGCTTAGGGCCCATTAGTCATAAGTTCAAGCTTGACAAGCAAAGCCCGCTTGTTCAAAAATTAATATAAAATTCATCGTGACTCAGATTGATAAACCAATTTCACCAATGTGCACAGAAATCATTTTGCATCTTTTAAAGTCAAGATAAATTTTCTGAATCCGAATTCAGTGGTTTCCAAAAAATGTCCATCACTATGTCATTTTAGGAAATTTTACTCCCTCTACTTTTAAATAAGAAGTCCTACTTCTTTATTCACTAAATTTAACTCTTTAAATTTAATTATCTCAACGGGGATTAGAAATCCATTACTTGTGTGACCCTCAATGGTTCACGGATACAGCTAGCCGTGGGCTCACAACTCCTTGTGACTTGGAACAACAATTTCCGACTTGCCCATCGAATCATGGTAAGAGCGCCTAGCAACATCGCCCCATGATTCCCTAGGTATCACTGATAGTGCCTGCAAGAACCAATAGATTTTGGTTAGCGTACAGTATGGTCCCTTCATCCATATATCTCGATCGAATCAACAACCATTGGTAAATCGAGAGTCGTTCGAGATTCGATAACTATGCAATACATCTTGAAGATCAAATAGTGACATCCCATGTGCTACTAGGAAACCAAGTAACCTAAAACACATCATGTACTCTGGCCAGAGATTCGTCACACTAATATCTCCTCAGATTGCATAGGATATCCACACTCGCAAGTATGTGGTGAATCCTTGACAACAAAGCATCGACACCTATATGTGTCGTAACTGTACCCAATCCCGACACCTGATGACCCCAATAGAGTCGGTAAATGAGTCAAAGTAAAGTACCAGCATATAGAGTCTCAATGATGTTTCAAGTAGTAAGGACTAATGGTGTACAACCAAAACCGCGGACTTTATCCACTCGATAAGTGATAACCACTTGGAAAGTCCTGATAGGGTAGTTCAATCATTCATCATATGAATATCCATTTGCATGCTTTGAACATCTCTATGTTCCATACCAATGAAACGTGGTACTCGGCATCGCAAACGCTAGTCTCAATCTCGAGCGATCCTTATCCTTATTAACGGACGACTCAATTGACTAGGAACTGTTTAGAATATACAGTGATATTAAGATGTGTTTCATGATAGCCATCCCCATGTGCTACCACATCTTACATACACTATAGTATATTCAAAGTCTTCATCTAAACATCTTATAGTATGTCACAACATAATAATATGATAAAAGATAAAGTAAATGCCATTATATAATTGTAAATTATATTAAACAAAAGATTGTTTATACATAGAGTCATAAAAGCCCTTAGCCACAAGTTGGCTCACCGGGCACCCACTCTTTCAATCTCCCACTTGCCCTAAAGCCAACTAGTCATACTACGTAGTCCCATTGCTTCGCGATGTTTGTCAAATAATGGTCCTGGCAAGGGCTTAGTAAGTGGATCAGCGATATTGTCTGCAGAGGCCACTCTCTCGACAGTGATGTCTCCTCTTTCCACGATCTCCCGGATGATGTGGTATTTCCTCAGTACGTGTTTGGATCTTTGATGAGACCTTGGTTCCTTTGCCTGAGCAACGGCACCCGTGTTGTCACAATACACCGGGACTAGACCAACAGCTTCAGGAATAACGCCCAACTCTTGGACGAAATTCCTCATCCAAATGACCTCTTTAGCAGCAGCTGATGCCGCAATGTATTCTGCCTCAGTGGTGGAATCCGCTGTGGTGTCCTGCTTGGAACTCTTCCAAGAGACAGCACCCCCATTGAGCATGAACACAAATCCAGAGGTTGACTTCGAGTCATCCACGTCACTTTGGAAGCTAGAGTCGGTATAGCCTTCCAATTTCAGTTCTCTTCCTCCATAAACCATGAATACATTCTTAGTTCTTCTCAAGTACTTAAGAATATCCTTCACGGCTTTCCAATGCATTTGACCGGGATTGGCTTGATATCTGCTCGTGACACTTAGAGCAAATGCCACATCCGGTCTGGTAGATATCATCCCATACATGATACTCCCTATGGCTGACGCATATGGTATGTGTGTCATTTTCTCTATCTCTTCGTCAGTCTTGTGACACATAGACTTGGATAGAGAGACTCCATGACACACAGGTAGATGTCCTCTCTTGGACTCATCCATTGAAAACCTTTTCAATATAGTGTCGATGTAGGTAGCTTGAGTAAGTCCTATCATATTCTTAGATCTATCTCTATAGATCTGTATCCCTAGAATATAGGACGCCTCACCCAAATCCTTCATCGAGAATCTACCTGATAACCATATCTTTGTTGACTGCAACATCCCTACATCATTCCCAATGAGTAAGATGTCATCAACATAAAGTACTAAGAATGTCACAGCATCCTTAACTTCTTTCTTGTACACGCACGGTTCCTCCGGGTTCTTGATGAAACCAAAATCCTTTATTGTTTCATCAAATTTCTGGTTCCAACTTCTTGATGCTTGTTTGAGACCATAGATCGATCTCTGAAGCTTGCATACCTTATGCTCGCTTCCCATGGATGTGAATCCCTCGGGCTGCATCATATAGATTTCTTCCTTAATGTTTCCATTAAGAAATGCAGTCTTCACATCCATTTGCCATATCTCATAGTCATACCATGCTGCTATGGAAATAAGAATTCTTATGGACTTGAACATTGCGACTGGTGAAAAAGTTTCATCATAGTCAACTCCTTGTCTTTGAGTATAACCTTTTGCTACCAATCGTGCCTTGTAGGTCAGTACCTTTCCATCAGGCCCAAGTTTTCTCTTATAGATCCATTTACACCCTATTGGAACAATTCCATCGGGAGGATCTACTAAAGTCCAAACTTGGTTTGTATGCATCGAATCTATTTCCGACTGCATAACTTCAAGCCATAAATTCGAATTTGCATCAGAAATTGATTCCTTGAAGTTTCTTGGATCACATCCAGTGTCGGGTTCACTTTGATCCCATTCAAGAAGAAAACCATATCTAATAGGAGGCCTAGAAGTCCTCTCGGATCTTCTAGTAATAGGCGTGTCAATCAATGGTTCCTGAGGTGTAGGATCATTATTTTGTAACTCGGGTTCTTCTCGAATTTATTCGAGTTCCATCATCTTGCCTTTCTTATCCAATAAGAACTCCTTCTCCAAGAAGGTGGCATTCCTTGAAACAAACACTTTTGTTTCTGTAGGATGATAGAAATAATATCCGATTGAATTCTTCGGATACCCTACAAAATAACATAAGGTGGATCGACTATCAAACTTATCTCCCACTGTCTGCTTCACGTAAGCAGGACATCCCAAAATCCTCAAGTATGAATACTTAGGAGCTTTGCCATTCCATAACTCATATGGTGTTTTGTTCACTACTTTAGTGTGGACGTTGTTCAACAACAATACCGCCGTTTCAAGAGCATAGCCCCAAAACGAAGGTGGGAGCTCAGTGAAGCTCATCATGGATCGAACCATGTCCAATAAAGTTCGATTGCGACGCTCCGAAACACCATTAAGCTGAGGTGTCATAGGAGGAGTCCACTGAGAGAGAATCCCATTCTCTTTTAGATAGCTCAAAAACTCGGTACTCAAGTATTCTCCACCTCGATCCGATCGAAGTGCTTTAATCCTCTTACCTAGTTTGTTTTCTACTTCAGCCTTGAATTCTTTGAACTTTTCAAATGATTCAGACTTATATTTCATCAAATATAAGTACCCATACCTAGAATAATCATCAGTAAAGGTAATGAAGTAGGTGTGACCAAATTTTGTACCAATACTAAATGGTCCGCAAACATCCGTATGGATCAAATCCAATAGATTTTGACTACGCTCAGGTTTTCCTTTTAAAGGAGATTTAGTCATTTTTTCTTTCAGGCAGGACTCACAAGTAGGTAGAGAGTTAATATCAGACATATCAAACATGCCCTCTCCCACTAGCTTGTTCATCCTCCTTGAGGAAATATGACCTAGCCTAGCATGCCAAAGGTTTTCCGGATTTTGACTATCGATTTTCCTTTTGTTCGTTGTTACCGGTTTATCAACATAATTTATTGGAACATCTTTTAATTTTAAGTTATATAGATCGTTTTCAAGTTGTTCATTTCCAATCAAACATTCATTCTTGTAAATATTGCAAATCCCATTCACAAAATTGCAAGAAAAACCATCTCTATCAAGCATAGAAATAGAAATAATGTTTTTAATCAAGTTTGGAACAAATAAAACATCTCTCAAAAGTAACTTAAAATCGTTCTGCAAAATTAAATAAACATCTCCCACAGCTTTGGCTTCAACTCTAGAACCATTTCCGAGCCTCAGCTGCGTCTCACCCATTCTAAGCTTGCGACTTCTTGTCATCACCTGCAAATCATTGCAAATGTGAGATCCACATCCGGTATCCAATACCCAAGAAGTAGTATTAAGTGAAACATTTATTTCAATATAAAACATACCCTTCGCAGTTCGCAACTGCTCTAGATATTCCTTGCAGTTACGTTTCCAATGACCGGGTTTCTTACAGTGATGACAAACATCCTTGGACTTTTCCATGTTTGAAGCCTTTGTCTTGTTCTTCTTCTCGGGTCCGGTTTTCTTGGATGGGGCAGAACGTTTCTTACCCTTTGTACTTGGCCCCTTCTTAGTAGAAGAAGAGGAGCCCACCAAGAGAACCGGTTTATCCTTCTTTAAAGTGACTTCATAAGTTACAAGCATATTGACCATCTCTTCAAGGGAGGCCTCTATCTTGTTCATATTGAAATTTACCACAAAACCGTCAAACGATGAAGGAAGAGAGAGAAGTAATAAGTCCACATTGAGTTCATGCTCCAATACCAATTCAAGCGTTACCAACTTCTGAATGAGCCAAATCACGCGTACCCCATGATCACGGACCGAAGTCCCTTCACTCATGCGACATGTCATTAACTCTTTTACAGTAGCGAACCTTTCAGCTCTCGATTGAGCCCCAAAAAGTTCATTGAGCTGTACGTGAATGTCAGCAGCATTCATGGTATCCTCAAATCGCCTCTGGAGTTCATCAGACATCGAAGCTTGCATATAGCATTTGGCCTTGATATCATGGTCCCACCATTTATCAAGTTTGGCCAATTCTTCCGGACTTATATCAGCTGGTGCTTCCTTTGGAGAAGATTTTTCTAACACGTAGAATATCTTCTCCGAGGTCAAGACAATCTTCAACTTACGGAACCATTTCGTATAGTTTGCGCCAGTCAGTTTGTTTTGTTCGAGAATAGAGAATAGTGGATTGCGCGAATTCATCTTAATGAAATACTGAAAAGAAACAGACAATAATCAGTGATTGTTTAATTAATTTACTAAGACATAAAATATGCGAAATTTATTTTATGAATCTCACTCCCACTATTTTAACGATTTCACTACCCTCTAGTGAAAACGAGAAACATTTTCTTTAGTGGGAACATGGAGTCCAATTGACAAACTATAGTCCCGAATAATATCAGCCAACCATAATTTTCAAAAGGTAGAGCCCAATTGCTTCCAAAGCAACCTCCATGTTTTTACCTCATGTCCAATAAGGGCCCAATAATATGACGCCGTTTATTGTGACATGTCAAGATGGCCCATCAATATTAAGTTGTGATGGACGATCGCCATGTGGATCCCCAATAATATGAGCCAATCCCATGGGAGTTCCATCCAACTTACAACATGTGTCGATCCAATGTACAGCTTTCCGACGAACGGGCCCCCCCCATTAATATGAGCCGGACCGTATCCGCGGGTAGCATCTCATACATTGATCGTTGATGGAAGGTAGGAACATTTAAACAATATTTAAATTTCCTTTAATTATCTTGATATCAATTTTAAATCATATTTAAAATGAGGGATTTGAATTTTGAAAATTTGTCCCATCATTTAAAAAATTTGTATGCTTGCGGGATTCATACAATTTAGTCTAAACATGCATCCAACGATAATATCATATATTATATTTTAGGATGATCGATTCCATTACTAATCGACCCGGGGTTGCCAATCACGAGTCTAAGTCCAATCCTAGGTGATATGCAAGTATGCATTGCAATTCTATTATATTGTGCTTCCAATTTACATTTTTCAGTCTTTATCATTGCTTGCTGGTCTCACCTCCATCTTCAAAATCTCCCACTATTTCTAGTGAATTTACAATAAATTACTATGACAAATAAAGGGATACATTATAGGGGTGGGAACGGGCCATAAACCAGGTCCACTTTTATTACAAATGATAAAATCACATTTGGGCCATAAACCAGGCCCATTAATAAAACCCAACAATCAATAACAAAGCCAAATGTAAACAATCTAACATACACCTATAATATTGGTCATGGCAATCGATCATCCTTATCCAATAATATTTAATTCCAAATTAATTTAATTGGATAACATGCCGTGGCAATAAATTTAAATGGATAAAATCATATTTCACATATAAAATCTTATTTTATATACAAAATCATATTTTATCTAGTTTATCCATAAAATCATATTTTAAATATAAAATCCAATTTTATACATAAAATCATATTTTATTATCAATTGTACCAAAATTATTAATTAAAGATTTAATTTATTGGATTAAATTTATAAATTTCCAAAATTCAAAATTTATCCAAAAATTAATTTTCATAAAATTTTGGGCTCAAACAATTTTGACCCATTGCCTCATGGACTAATCCAAACAATTTTCAATTGGTCTAAAATTTATAATTTCTAAAATTATAAAATAATAAAAAAAATTTAAATTTAATTTTTGGGGCTGCCCGGGACAATCCTGGGCAGCCCGCCCTGCCCAGCCTAGCTTTCGGCCCAGCCAAGCGCTGGGCTAGGGCAACAGTTGCCCTAGCCCAGCTGCTGGGCTACTGGGCCGCCACCTGCGGCCCAGTTGTGCGCTGGGCCACTGGGCCGCCACCTGCGGCCCAGTTGCGCGCTGGGCTAGGGCAACATTTGCCCTGGCCCAGCCGCCAGGCTGCTGGGCTGCCTTACGCGGCCCAGTTGGATGATGGGCTAGGGCAACTGTTGCCCTACGCCGGCCAGCAGGCGGCGGCTGCCGGCTGCCCTTCAAGGCAGCCGGCAGCCCCACCCCAAAAAAAAAAAATTTTATTTTTATTTATTATTTGAAAATTGAGGCATGGTACAATTTTGATAAAATTTTAATCGTATGATCCTAGAGCAACCTGGCTCTGATACCACTGTTGGAACACGGTTGTTCTCCGGATCGAAAAAGAAAGTGATACCCGGTGCAGCGGAAGTTTTAAATTTTATATGGAACGTTTCCATATGGGTATCAAATTCCTACGATTAAAATTGATAATATATAAAATTTAAACAATATAAATTTTACCTTAAAATCTCGAAACGAGATTATGGACACCAACAGATTAAACTGCTCTTGTTGTATATCCCAGGAACTGATGAACGAACAATTTTTCAATCAGGTCCACGAATAGAAGTTTAATCCCTCTGATAGACTGCACTAGAAAGTCTATCAGAAGTTTTTAAGAAGAGATAGAACAGATATGATCTGTTAAATCAGTCTGCAAATTCAAAAATTTACAGACTGAATTTTCGAACACTGTGAGAGGGAGAGGGAGGGGTCGGCCGAAAACCCTAAGAGAGAGCTCTCTAGGTTTTCGATATTATGACCTGTGTTATTTAATTTCTGTACTACAATAACTTATTTATAATGTGTGCTGCTAACAGCTTAAGGCCCATTAGTCATAAGTTCAAGCCTGACAAGCAAAGCCCGCATGTTCAGAAATTAATATAAAATTCATCGTGACTCAGATTGATAAACCAATTTCACCAATTTGCACAAAAATAATTTCTGCATCTTTTAAAGTCAAGATAAATTTTCTAAATCCGAATTCAGTTGTTTCCAAAAAATGTCCATCACTATGTCATTTTAGGAAATCTTACTCCCTCTAATTTTAAATAAGAAGTCCCACTTCTTTATTCACTAAATTTAACTCTTTAAATTTAATTATCTCAACGGGGATTAGAAATCCATTACTTGTGTGACCCTCAATGGTTAAGGGATACAGCTAGCCGTGGGCTCATAACTCCTTGTGACTCGGAACAACAATTTCCGACTTGCCCATCGAATCATGGTAAGAGGGCCTAGCAACATCGCCCCATGATTCCCTAGGTATCACTGATAATGCCTGCAAGAACCAATAGATTTTGGTTAGCGTACAGTATGGTCCCTTCATCCATATATCCCGATCGAATCAACAACCATTGGTAAATCGAGAGTCGTTCGAGATTCGATAACTATGCAATACATCTTGAAGATCAAATAGTGACATCGCATGTGCTACTAGGAAACCAAGTAACCTAAAATACATCATGTACTCTGGCCAGAGATTCGTCACACTAATATCTCCTCAGATTGCATAGGATATCCACACTCGCAAGTATGTGGTGAATCCTTGACAACAAAGCATCGACTCCTATATGTGTCATAACTGTACCCAATCCCGACACCTGATGACCCGAATAGAGTCGGTAAACGAGTCAAAGTAAAGTACTAGCATATAGAGTCTCAATGATGTTTCAAGTAGTAAGGACTAATGGTGTACAACCAAAACCGCGGACTTTATCCTCTCGATAAGTGATAACCACTTGGAAAGTCCTGATAGGGTAGTTCAATCATTCATCATATGAATATCCATTTGCATGCTTTGAACATCTCTATGTTCCATACCAATGAAACGTGGTACTCGGCATCACAAACGCTAATCTCAATCTCGAGCGATCCTTATCCTTATTAACGGACGGCTCAATTGACTAGGAACTGTTTAGAATATACAGTGACTTTAAGATGTGTTTCATGATAGCCATCCCCATGTGCTACCACATCTTACATACACTATAGTATATTCAAGGTCTTCATCTAAACATCTTATAGTATGTCACAACATAATAATATGATAAAAAATAAAGTAAATGCCATTATAAAAGTGTAAATTATATTAAACAAAAGATTATTTATACATAAAGTCATAAATGCCCTTAGCCACAAGTTGGCTCACCGGGCACCCACTCTTTCATTGGTATCAGAGCATATGCATGCAAGAGACTTGGGATATAGTAATGAGACTTTGGGTTATCCTCATAGGATTGATTAGACCTTGGAAGAGGTGATGATGCGGCAATTAGTTTGCCTAGAGACTATCATCATCGGCAGGATTTCTGAAGATTTGGCTTATGGGATTCCAGCAAGTGCGGACAGGAGTGATGGATCGTGTCCGAGTTTTCAAGACTTCTACTCAGGTGGATCCTAGCTTTGGATCGAGTACCGGATGCCAGAGGCAGTGGCAGAGGATTGGTGGGGACTTACTTGATGCTTGCATCTGTACAGTCATTACCATGATGACACTACTCTGAAGATTCTCCAGTCGTAGTTGGAGAGATTTTCGTGCAGAACATAGTTTTGTCGGTATGCTTGTACCGATGCGTTCGGTAGGCGCACGGGAAACTTTATGTTCAAAAGCATGATTTGGTTACAAGAAGAACACTAATGGTAGATCGTGAGAAAAAGAGGTTGACTGACATGCACTGACGCAGAGCATAGCTGGTTAGCTATCAAGATCCATTTCTCTGGAGTTCTTCGTAGGAGGACATGTACAGAGACTTGGTCGGGAGTATACTTGTATCGATGCGTGTGTCGATTAGAAGCTTCATGCTCAAGAAACAAAGACTAGTACGATGATTTAAATACTGTATTGATGTAGTTGTAAACAGTATTTCAGTTGTAATGAATCATCATAATTTGGTTGTATCATTTCAAGTTCGATTGTACATTTCATTGTATTTTGAATGATGTATGTATTACATGAGATTGTAATTGAGAAATTGTACGTAAATGGAAGCAATGATACATGTTTTATTATTCCAGCAATTCGTGAATGATCGCATGATTGCTCGGAAGGTTGGCTTGGTTTTAGTTGATTAGTGTTCAACTGCTGTAGCTCATGGGATTTGAGTGGGCCGACCGTGACTGTTTGACTTGCGGTTAGTCTAGGCGTTTTCCTAGGATTGACTTAGTCAGTGGACTATGTTAGCTCCAGCGATGAGTGGACTCATTTAGAGGCATTAAGGGTATTGTTCGGTTTAGAACGCTGAACTTTGTTCTAGGTTGATTCCTTAGAATAGGATGTCTGACCTTCATTAGGTTGAGACTTGTGATGATGGGTTTTCATCGAAATACCAGGTCCAGTATATGCCGAGAGTTGTAGACTATGACCAAGACTAGACGTGATGGAGCGCGACCCTATGCCAGTGTTAATTTGGGAGTCCTTGTACTTCAGAGGGTACCTGGGAGCCTTTGTGCTTCAGGATTGGCGGTGGGAAGGCTATTCAGTCTAGGGATTTGGTAGCAGTCACGACAGGGTATGACCTTGGATTAAGATATCTTGTTTGATATCGATGGTTCGATATCGTCTGATGTGCCAAAGATCTAGTTTGATTATTCTGCTGTAGGAACCAGTCATGAAGGGATTTCCTTGACGAGTGTGTACCTTGAGTAGATAGGTATTAACCTTTGGGTTACTGCTAGACGTGTGGATCTAGTAGGTGGACGAATTTCTACCAGCGATGACTAGGGGATTGTCATCAGAGTTGTGGTTAGAATTTCCTTGTGATAGGAATTATCCAAGAACTTGGATAGGATGTTATTCTAAGACTTAGACTCGAATACGAGGACTACTCCTTGATGATTGGCTTCATCAGTATTGGATTATATCAGATGTTAATTATTGTGCAGGACTATTTGAGATATGAGCTAAGCATGGCCTATGACCGTGAAACCTTGGTGGTTGTCCAGGTGGGTTATTGAGGTAAGCTACCTTAGTCTTGAACGGTTGCACAATCTTAACAAGGGATATGATCAGGAGAGTGTTCGAAGATTGTGGAAATCTTTGGGATTCTTTAGTTATTCTTCTTGGACTTGACAAGCCATGGTGTTCATTCTAAATGAACGAGGTAAGGATAGTGAGTCCAGTGGTTGCGCTAAGTACTGCCTGATATTTTCAGAGATTCAGCGTAGGATTTTCCATGGGATGGAAATGGGCTTAGTTTATCTTGATGTTTGCCTTGGGTGAACAAGACAACGATTAGTAGTGCTAAGGTGGCACGGGATCTGTGCTAGTGACTACTAGTGGTTATTGGCTAACTCTGTCAAAGTTAGGATGATTAAGTTCAGAATAAGAAGCAGCGGTTAGTAGTGCTGAAAAGGCGCAGGACTTGTGCCAAGTAAACTGCTTATGTACTGTGATCTGACATCGTTTGGAAATGGTTCTTTGTGGCAGCTGAGCCATAGTTATTGACCGAGCCATGCAGGTTTAGAAGATCAGTGGTGATATGGTCTGATCTGATAAGTGCGAGCTTAAGTAGATCGACGAGTTCGATTGGTTGAGCCAATCAGGGTTGATCAGGATGTAGCAAGTAAGAAATACTTGGAATAGTATTTTGTCGAGTAATGCTTATGGGAAGAGTACTGAATACCATCTAAGAGAAATCGGAGAATTGAGTTATTTAGTCTCAATGATCGCAAGAGATGAATCTTCTGGGATTGCTGTAATCGGGAACGATTGCAAGTGGACTTGTATGATCAAGTTAGGTGCTAACTTGACAGTGGAGACAAGCAAGGGAGTTGGTAGTTTCCGGTATGGTGCATTCTTTTTAAGAAGAAAGCTGATATTTATCCAATAAATTGCTTAGTGATAGCAATAGGTCAGGAAAGGATCATGTTGTTGTTTCATGTGAGAGTTTTCCATTGAACAACAATAGTGAAGATTGTTGACGGGACATTTCGGTTAAGTGAGGGCATCTATGTGTACCGTTGTGTTTGGATCCGACGAGTAGTTGGAAATGCTAATGGACATTAGCAAGGAAACATCAGTTGTCTGATCTATGTGACATTAGCTAGGATCTGATCCTCGAGATCTAGCAGGATGTGTCACTAGTCTTCTAGCGTGTGGTGAACGATGTCTCTGAAATGACAGAGATAGTAGAATCTCAACTTAGTAGCCAACAAGATTATTTTGGGAATTGAAGATTTCGCAAGATCGGGAGGGATCGAGTTTGTTCTTTTGAATCAGTAAGTCACATCTATGCAGACTGTTTGTCAAAGAATATTGCGTTGTAGCAATAAACGACAATCAGAGACGTATTGTGTGGCAAGTTACTTCGAGCACAAGTATTTCCCATGATTGACTAGGGAATCGACGAATTAGATCGTTCAGTGCTGAGACTGATGCGTTCGGCAAGAGAGCGATTTGACTATTGAGAATCTATTGGGATTTAGTTCCAGGATCAGTATGTTCAACCTTGGGAGGTTGGTATGAGCTGATGGTATTATCAGAAACTCTGAGTTGAGTTATACCAGGTGCAATGACTGTCGAGTTTCGAGATGGAATAGGAAGTGTTTCCATAGGTCTGTGCACTGTGGAATGTCCCAGTCGAGCATATTGATGGAGCTTGCCTTAGTCTTGATCAGTGTACAGTGTTTGCGAGTATGTATAACTAACCAGAGGATGTCTATCGATTGAGATTTATGGCTGAATAACCTATGGTTGAGATGATTTAGATTATCAGAGGCGTGATGACTTCCATTGCAAAGTATGCGTGACTTCGCAGGCCAATGGATAAGAGATGACTTAGCGTCATTAGCGGTGAGCGATGATAGTTTTCATCAGAGCACAGTGTTGAGGTTATACTAAGAAACATGGACAGCAGAATGTACTAGACATGATGGTTTAAGTTCCCAGTATTCCTTGGGAAGCCCGTTGTGCTTCAGGGAGAGTGGGGAGGGTAACCAGTCTAGGGAACATTGTGAGCAGTTACGTTGAAGTATAGACTTGAGTCCACTGGATTATCTTAAGCGAGATTCATGTTAGAATGTGTCAGCACAGTTTTGGGAAAAGTGTTTCCTAACTAGAGGTGTTGAGCATCGAGAAATTTTAAAACCATTAGATGGTTAGATTCGATAAGTAATTCGACGAATGTCGTAAGCCAGTCAAGTTATGACTTGGTCTTCGTCAGTATAAGATTTCCTTTGAGACGATAATCTTGATCAAGCGGGTATTGTATCCTTCGTGGTCAGGAAGATCGTGGTCCGAGTGAAAGATGTATCAGTGTTACAATACGCTAGCGCTAGGGAAGTTTGACTGTTGACCAGTAGCGCAGTAATCTTCAGTGAAAGAATATTAATGCGGTTAAGCATTAATGGAGCTTATAGGGAATTCGACAGGAGTCTGAGTGTCGGAGAATATTTCGACCAGACACTCGAGCAAGGGTTTCTTGTACGTTCTCGAGGTTTTACCCTAGATTTCGAGGAAGAAATGAGAATGTAGTGACCCGTATCCAGAATTAACGATTAATGAATAATTAATCGTGTAATCATGTTTAGATTAAGTAAAACATGATTAAGGAAATTCCAAATGGGTTAACGGAGTCCAAAAATGGATTCAGGACACTCGAAAATGGTCGGGAAGGTTCCGAGGGTTCGGATGGATCGGAGGATCCGAATGGGTTCAGAGGATCCGAACTCGGATCAAAGGCTCCGATCGAGATCGGAAGCTCTGTCGGTGAGATCGGACGTTCCGATCGGGACCAGGGCACGTGCCATCGCTGACATCAGCAAAGTGACGTCATGGCTGACGTAATATTGGGCGATTGGACGCTCCGAAGATGGGAACAGAGGTTCCGATCGTGTTCGGACGTTCCGAACCGGGTTCGGAGGCTCCAAAATCCGTCTATAAATAGGGGGCCGAGATTTCATTTTTAAGTGCACCTTTCCCTCTCTTCTCTTTGATTCCTAAGGCTATCTAACTCAGATCTAGGGAGTTCTAGGCATCCTATTGGGAATCAGGAAGTGGCATAGCGATCCAGTCGTCGTAGGGGAGCTGTGGCCTAGTTTTGAGGCAACTGTCATCAGCGGGCTGACAACGGACGCAGGTATAGCTATGGTCTCCTTAAATTATTTAGGAGTATGCAATAGCTTAATTAAGGCTTTTAGAGCTTAAATTATTGATGCATGGGTATTTGCATTGTAGAGCTGATATAGGCTTGGAACCTAGAGCGGGACTGCTAGGAACTGCCTGTAGTAAGGTACGTAAGTACAGACTGAGATAGCCAGCGGGTTTTGCATGCTTATATGTTGCATTTGTGTGTCATATTATTATGCAACATGTGCATATCATATTGTGCATGTCCATCTTGTGAGATGAGCCATGTAGGGCCGCTCAGCCCTGTCTGGACGGGTGATGTCTAGTGCCCAGTGACTGACGGGTCATGGATGATTAGCATCTGGGGACACAGTCCATGTCCTATAGGAATGAGCAGTGTACACAGGGTTTGCTCCCTGGGTTGTACCACTCATGTCCTAGGCGCCTTTACTGAGCAGTTGTATACAGTTATCCCAAATATGGATACCCTATCATTTGCATGCATCATATTTGTATGTTTTACCCAGTGCTTTTGTATTGAGCTTAGAGCTCACGTCTAGTCTTTTCTGTGTATCTGAACACCCCATTCGACGGGGCAGGTGTAGGTGCAGGGTGGAGCACCAAGAGCTTGGATTGGCCAGTGACCAGTGAAGACAGCGAGATTAGCTGTAGGTTTTGCCTTTAGGGTTTATTTACTCGATTGGGTTGAATAATTGAACTTATTTAACCGATTGTATTCTGCCGGTCTGCTTTTATTTAAGTCTTTCGTAGCGATTTATTTAATGCATGATTAATTATGCTCTTAACTCCGATTAGGTAGTGGATCCGGGTAGGGTCACTACAGAGCTTGATAAAAAAATCGAATGGCACACAATTAGACCCCATTCGTCATTTTTTCTGTCCTACATTGACTACCTGATTTGTAGCCTAGACACTAATTTTCCTACCTGAATTTTTAGAGAAACAAACCTTTTAGCGTTTTTAAATTTACATAAACTCCAAGTTGCTTCACAGAAAAATATTTGAAGGAGTTGGTGAATTATTCTTGAATGCGTAAAGGTTTGAATTGAAAGAAAAAAGTACCCAAAATACTTCAAAGGGTATTGAAAAAAAAAAGAGGAAAAGAGAGAAAAAGCGGTTGTATTGATGAATGAATAGAATATGATGAAATTCAGTAATCTATGTGAATTGGATATATTTAATTATGCTAAATTACGAACTTTTTTGTCGTCTCTCAATTTTGATTTCCTATCTTTTATTGTAGCCGTGAGCCGTGGCCTAACGTTATAAGCTTAAAAGACCTATTAACCGAGTCATATTCGTTCCACATTTAGTAGAGAGAGATATGAAAGAAAAGCATATGAGTATTTGAAAAAAAATGATGAATAAACATGAGAGATCCTTAAACCAAATAAATTTTGAGGAGTATAAGTTCTGACACTCACACTACACACATCTCATTTTGGTTGATCTTTTCTGGGTAGTGTTCGAGTTTTGAATTGCGACGAAAGCAAGGCTTATGATTTTTGAATTATGAGCTTTTGACTGGGTGTGACAAGATTTGGTAGATTGAAAGGTCTTGATTGTGCCACTTTGTGTTGTAAATCATTGATATTTTTCTTCTCTAATTTTCTTTTAATTTGTTAGAGGACGAACAAAAGCTAAGTGTGAGGGGTTTGATAAGCATGAATTCTATAGTCTATTGGGCACTTTATGTAGTCATATTCGTGCTTATCTGGCATTTTTTCTTCCTAGTTTTGCGCATAAATCGTCATATTTTTTTGTGTTTGTAGGTTTCCTGAACTTGAGAAGGCTTAAAAAAAAAGTCAAGCATTGCGATGCCACGTTGGAGCTTGGCTGGGAATCTAGGAAAATCAAGTAGGAAATTATTTAGTAAAATGCACGGACCCTGTGCATGTTCTGGAATAAGGTCCGTGCATTTTGTATTGAAGAGACATTCACCCCAGTTTAATGCACGGACCCCGTGCATATTTTTGAGCAACCTACGTGCATATGTTTTGTAAATAATTTTGCGGCAGAAAACACTCGGAGGCATGTTCGGACACATGAATGAAGTCTGTGCCCTCTATTGAGCAGATATCCTAAAATGCACGGAGGTGGCACATGGTCCGTGCAATTCGTGAATTTGGAAAAAAAAAATATTTCCAGAATTTGGAAATTTCGGGGCAATATTGAACAATTATGCAGGACAAAAATAGGGCTTTTTGAAGAGGAATATAAAAGAGAACACGGCCCAACTTTGAAAGGACTTTTCGCCAGATTTTTGGAAGACGCCTAGAGCTTTGGAAGAGAGAAGAACACAAGCAAGATCCGCGCATCATTGCTGAGAAATTTTTGATTCTTCTTATTCTATTTTATTTGTCATGAATTCGAACATGAGATTTTTGTTTATTTTTGATATTATGGAGTAATCGTCCTTTGACCGGGGCTACGATAGGGCCAGACTATCGATTTTTGTTCATGTTTGGATTGATTTATTTTTTATTTATGTTATATTTATTGATTAATATTTACAAAGATTTCTTGCTTTTAATCTAGTCAATTAATTGCATGTTTGTTGTTCGATCTTGACTTGAAAAAGAAGAGATTGAAAATAGCTTCAAAAATATTAATCAACACATGGTTAAAAAGACTAGAAATAGTATTCAATTTCAGTGTGAGAATTTACGCGAAAGTTGAAACTCCGTAGTTGCGAATGCGTTTTTGTTTAATTAAATTTAATTAGAAATAATTGGACTGTTAAATAAAAATAAGATTGTTAATTCTAGAAATATATTAATTATTATTCTAGGAAATTTCATCTTGAATGTGAATAATTCTTGTTTAATTAAATCCAATACGTGGAAATAATTGATGTTTGGTACCGTTGTATGTTCCTGGTCAATTTTATGAAATTTGAATTCGTCTCCAATTTATTATTCTCTTAAATTTAATTAATTTCATTGTTTTAGAATAAATTTTTTTATTTTCATTAGTTAAATAATTCATAAAAACTCCTCATTTTGATTTGCCTAGATTAAATTAAATAATTTATATCTTAGTAATTAAACAATAGTCTCTATAGGATCGACTTAGACTCAATCCAATTACATTATAACTCGACCTCTAGACTTGCTAGAATTTCCAAACCGAAATTGTCGGTCATGGATCCTCTCACATCTATATCTGCTCAAGTTTCGGCATTAACTATACAGATAGCTGCTATAAGCACAAGAAATTTTGAAGGTATGAATATTAATATTGCAGAGTCACATGCTCCTGACTTGGCCCAATACATTAAAACAATAGGCTATGGACGATATCGAGGTAACCCTTTTCCAAATTCTTATCATCCTGATTTGCGTAACCATGAAAATTTTTATTATGAAAATAATAAGAATGCATTGAATCCCCCTTCAGGATTTAATAAAAATAAGGGAGAAGGGAAGCCATCTTTGGAGGACGTGGTTATTACTTTTTTGGCGGATCTTGGAAAACGAATGGCAATGACAGAATCTCGTCTTGATAGATTGTTGATGCATATAAGTAATATGGGTGCTACAATGAAATCTTTGGAGACTCAAATTGGGCAGCTGGCGAATGTAATTAAAGTTCATAACAGAGGTCAGTTCCCGAGTAACACTCAGGTGAATCTATTAGAATACTGTAAGGCCATAGAGTTGAGGAGTGAAAAAGAAATTGGGGATGATGAACCTAAAGCTAAAGTTGAGAAGGAGAAGGCGGTCAAAGAGGCTGAAGTTAGTGAGAGTAAGATTGGTGAGATCAAGCCTATGGAGTCAAATGGTGAACCTGAACAGAAACCTATGTTTAAGCCTAAGCTTGCATATCCTAAGAGATTCAAGAAAAAAGTGTTGGATGAACAGTTTGCCAAGTTTCTTGAGATTTTCAAGAAACTTAACATCAATATTCTATACGTCGATGCTTTGCTGCAAATGCCGAATTATGCTTAATTCTTGAAAGAGGTGATGTCTAGGAAGCGGAATTTGGAGGAGTTTGAGACAGTGAATTGACTGAAGAATATAGTGATATCCTTCAAAAGAAGATACCACATAAACTAAAAGATCCAAGGAGTTTTACGATCCTCGCACTATTGGTTCTTCTAATTTTAATAAATCATTATGTGATCTAATAGCTAGTATTAATTTAATGCTTTTTTAGGAGCTTAGGACTTGGGGAGGTGAAACCCACAACAATCGCATTGCAGCTAGCCGATGGATCACTCACATATCCGCGTGGAATCATCGAGGATGTTCTGGTAAAAATTGATAATTTTTTTTTCCTACAGATTTTGTTGTGCTAGATATGGAGGAAGATAGAAATATTCCGTGTTGGGAAGACCATTTTTGGCTACTGCTGAAGCCATGATCGATGTCAAGAAATAAGAGTTGAAGATGAAAGTAGAAGGTGAGAAAGTTATTTTTAATGTATTCAAGGAGCCTAGCAATCAATCCAAGGAGAAAGTGTTCATGATCGATCAAGCAAGAAGGATGGAAAGCTGTCGCAAACTTGAGAGTAAAGTAGCTTTTCCACGGTAGAATGATCTGCCGGTGCTAAAGAAGAAGAAAAAGAAAAAGAAAAAGAAAGAAAAATTTAAGAGGATCGTTGAATATGTTTTGAGGTTGAAAGATAAGGGAAAAACCTCTAACAAAGTGGCAATATCGGGCTAGAATGGGAGTATAGTCGGGCTATGAACTATAAATTAAGCGCTTCTTGAGAGGCAACCCAAGCTAGTATTTTTTTTAGCTTCATTTTTGATTTGTTTTGATTTTTTTATTTCATATTTTTTGCATGAGGAGACTAGACATCAATAGTAATTTTGAGTTGTGTAGGTGAAAAATTCGAAGCTGCAAGATTTTAGGCGCCACCCCTGAAAAAATATAAGTACTGGATAATCAAGATGGTGTCGAGTACTGACGCTCGGTGCCCAAGGTACGTGTCCTTGTCTTTATTTAATAATGTACATTGTGGACAATGAACATATATAAGTTTGGAGGGTGTGTGAAAATTTGAAAAATTTTGATGAGTTAGTTTGATAAGTTTAGGAGGATGATTGGAGATTTAAATGCATGATGTTGTAAATGTATTGGCCTATGATGAAATTTTTTTTTTTTGCTGAAAAAGTCACAGTTAGCTATATTTAATCTTGATTTCTCACCCATATACACGAATGCCATGGTTTTCGATACTTTTAGAAATTAGAGAACAATTATGTGGATTCGTGATGTGGATCAGATGACTTGATTTTTAAGTCTTGTGATTTTTGCTTGAAACTGAGGTAGATTTTTATGAACATGAAAATGATTTAGGCAATTTTGTTGAGTTCATTGAGCCTTTTTATCCATTACTCATTTGTTATCCTTGATATGAAAAATCCAAAACCAAAAATGAGTAGCTAAAAAGTTGCGAAAACAAAAGACAAAAAGAAAGAAAAAGATAATGGTGGAGAAAGTAAGGTGAGGGAAGACCTTGAAAAAAAATGGATTGAAATCCTAATCAAAAAATACAAGGAAAAATGATGGAGAATGTAAAGAGTAGAAGAAAGCAAAGATAAATATCTGGCAATGTAATACAAATAATATTTTAGCTACTCAATACTGCCAAATATGAAAAATTCAATCCCTTTGCTTGAATCCTAAGCCTTTGACTACAATTGATATATATCTTGATATTTGTCTCCTGCGTAATTTGCTTGAACCTATTGTTAACCAAAAAAGTCCTTTTGATCTGTGAAAATAAATATTGAACTTGTTTGATTGCATTTTGAAACTTGAGGGCATAGTTAATGATTTTATGAAGCTTATTGATTGCATGATTTTATCGAAAGTTAGGTGGATAAATGAGATTGGAAAATCACACACATACGCAAGAACTCTTGAGAAAAGTAGCCGACATGTGAATTGAATTATGAAATAATAAAATTCGGCGGCCAAGTTATTACAATGTGATAAGTGAAATTCATGTACTTAATTTACATATGATTTAACTTGGCTTTTGTAATATATCCAGCGGATTTTATGTGTATTTGTTGTTGTTTTTGTGATATGCGAGGAATTGAGTTAAAGTACCGAGAAGAGGCCAACGAAGGAATTACAGAGCAGCAAACTTTCAAAATTTATCTGAGATTGTAGAGAGATCCAAATCCGATCTCCACCGTTCATAATGCAAAGATGTTTTAATTTCATCTCGATCCAACGGCTCCAACTCAAGATATACTTTTTTTTAAGAATTCCACATAAGAAGAAAAATGCAGAGTGCACCCGTGCCCGCACACCGGCGCAATCGTGCCCTGGAGCTTGTAATTTCCGAATAATTGTGATGCAGATCAGTGCCCTGTGCCCGAGGACAGCACAGGTGCGCCCTAGAGGAAAAAATTACAGCGCACCCATGCCCTGCGTGTTCAAATTTTTGGAAACTTTATTTATCGGATTTTAAAAGGATTTCTTGACTTATTTAAAAAGGGAATTGAGGGTTTGTATGAGTTTTTGAAGGCTAGAGACCAAGGAGAAGGGGGAAGAAGCATTCTTGGCACGAAGACAGACGAAGCAATTTTCGGAGACGGAGAAGCATCATCTAACTTCGTTTTTATTTCATTCTTTCTCCTAAATTCTTGAATGATGACAAAGAACATGTATTGCTTGATTTTTATGTTTGTTATGAACTAATTTCTTTGCTATAGCGACGACGTAGCTTGACTTGAGACCATGTTTTTGATATTTTGATTCATATATTAGAATTCTTCATTCGGTTTAAAAATAATACGCAACAAGTTTTTGGCGCTGTTGCCGGGGAATGAATTTTATTTGATTTAAATTAAATTGCGTTAATTAGTTTTAATTTTGATTTAGAGCATTTGTTTTATTTTATTGGTTCTAGTTTTAATTATTTTTTTTCCTTTGTTATGAAGTTTAAGTGAAAAAGACAAAGTTACGACTCACTGCTCTTTGATCTGGAAATCGAGAATACTGTTAAAGTCTTGAGGAAAGCTAGAAGAGAATAGTTGAAACAAATGGCTGAAGAAAGAGAAAATACTGGTCCGGTGCCAATTAGATATCATTTTAAACCGGTGATCAGCAATCACTATTCTGGAATTTCTCGGCAGAATATCACTGCTAATAATTTTGAGTTGAAGCCGAAATTTATTAATATGGTGCAGCAAAACCAATTTAGGGGTGCTGCTACCGAAGATCCAAATTTGCATCTGCGCACTTTTCTGGAGATCGCTGATACTGTAAAAACTCATGGTATTATTGAGGACACCATCAGACTACGACTTTTCCCGTTTTCTCTTAGGGACAATGCTCCTAGTTGGTTACAGTCACTGACTCATGGGAGTATTATTACATGGGTTGACATGGCTTCTAAGTTTCTGGCTAAATATTTTCCGCATGCCAAGTCTGTCCAACTGAAAATTGAGACCACTACATTCAGACAAAAATATTTTGAGCAGCTTTATAAATCTTGGGAGCGCTACAAAGAATTATTGCAAAAGTGCCCAAACCATAATTTTGTAGATTGAGAGTAGATTGAATAATTTTACAATGGTTTGAATGGGCGAACTTGGATTTCTACGGCTGCTGCTGCTGGAGGATCAATATTTTTTAAATTTCCTGTGGATGCTTATGAGATTCATGAGCAGATTACGATTAATAGCTACCAGTGGATGAGTGACAGATCTATGATAAGAAACCTTCGAGAATTCATGAAGTTGATGCATTCACGACCTTGAATGCTCAAATGGTTGTTATTTCGACACAGTTGGCTGCGATGAGCAAGGGAAATCAAGTTTCAACTGAGTCGGCATATCCTACTGGTGGATTTGAATGTGTGGAGTAAGCTCAGTATGTGAACAACCAAAATTTTACTAGCTATCGAGGTAATCTTGTACAAAATCAATATCATCCTAGTTTGCGCAATCATGAGAATTTTTCATATACAAATAATAATAATGTGTTGAATCCTCCACCGAGGTTTAATAATCAAAAGGGTGAGTGTAGACCATATTTCTAGGATTTGGTTGGTAATTTTATATCTGAGTCAACAAAAAAATTTGAGAGGACTGAGAGAATAGGCTTGATAATATTGAGACACACTTGAAAAATGTGGGTGCTTCTATGAAAAATCTTGAAATACAAATTGGTAAAACTGCGAATGCCTTCACGAATAAGGAGAGAGGAGCTTTTCCTAGAAACACTGAGGTGAACCCAATAGAGCAGTGCAAAGCCATTACTTTGAGAAGTGGGAAAGAAGTTGGTGTCGATGACCCAAAGGTAGTGGATGATAAAGATCGAGTTGAAGAGATTGAAGTTGAATTACAAAAATCTGAGAGTACAAATTCTAGTAATCCTGCAGCTGTGTCTGAGCAACCACCTGCACCAAAAGTTGTTTTGCCATATCCTCAGCGGTTCAAGAAAAAAGCATTGGATGAACAATTTTCCAAGTTTCTTATTATCTTCAAGAAAATTCATATAAACATTCCATTCGCTAATGCTTTGAAGCAAATGCCACACTATGCAAAATTCATGAAGGATGTGATGTCGAGGAAGAGGAAGCTCGAATAATTTGAGACGGTAAAGTTGAATTAAGAATGCAGTGCCATCTTGAAAAAGAAATTACCACAAAAATTAAAAGATCCATGGAGTTTTACTATTCCTTATATTATTGGTGGTTCCACTTTAATAGAGCATTATGTGATTTAGGTGCAAGTATTAATTTAATGTCTTTGTCTATTTTCAGGCCTTGGAGCTTGGCGAGGTGAAGCTGACCATGATCACTTTGCAGATGGCTGACCGTTCTCTTACTTATCCTCGTGGAGTTGTGGAGGATGTATTGGTAAAAGTAGATAAATTTATTTTTCCTGCTGATTTTGTAGTGCTTGAAATGGAGGAAGATCAAGATGTCTCTCTAATTTTGGGGAGAACATTCTTGGAAACTGGAAGAGCGTTGATTGATGTGCAGGAAGGTGAATTAACTCTACGAGTTGGTGGTGAAGGGATTACTTTTAATATTTATAAGATCATGAATTACCAATATGAGGTACGTGCTTGTAATTTCATTGATTTATTTGATTCTTCTGTGAAAACATTTGGTAGGAATAGAGTTGAAGAAAGGGCGAGATCTGAATGGGGAAAAGAAGATGAAAAAGAAAGACAAGTCCAAGATGATTTTTGAGTATGTTTGGAGGGTGAAAGAGAGGAACAAGACCTCCAACAAATTGGCAGCGATGGGATAAAATAAGATTCAAGTCAGGCTGACGACTTTAAATCAAGCGCTTTTTGGAAGACAACCCAAATTTTATTTTATTTATTTTTTTGTTTTAGTAATTTTAATTTTTCTTATTTAAATTTTATTTAGTTTATTGGTTGCATGTCATGTTCACGCACTAACATTGAATTTTATACTCTAGGTCCTAGAATTCGTAAAATTCTCGAGTACCAACGCACCGAGCCCACAGGATGATGATGAAGGCGATGACCACTGATGGTCATCACCATAGGTACGTGTATTCCCTTGTTCTTTAACGATTCACTAACATTAGGGACAATGCACGAATCTAAGTTTTTTTTTTTTTGAGGGGGGGGGGGGGGGTGTTTGTGTGTTATTTTGGTTGGTTAGCTTGTTATGTTTGAATTTTAATGGAATTGTTTACCTGATCTTGCGTCTGTGTCATGTTTTATATTTTCATAGTTCGTATTGTGTTTTAGTTAGTATTGTGTTTTTGCGTCAGTTTTCTTGTTCGTTGTGCGTTTGTTTTTTAAAAAAAATAAGAGAGAAAAATGGCCTATGATGATGAGCCAGAAAAAGAAAAGGAGAATATAATCTAGTGTTGGAGACATTGTATCTCGAGTTCTCACATTTATGCACTAAAGCCTTGACTGTCTATACTCCTGACAATTAGAAAAGTTGTGGATTTTGTAAGAGGATTAGAAGACTTGATTCTTAACTTTGGTGATTCACACTCGAAACTGAGGTAGACTTATCAAACATAGAAATGATTTAGACAATTTTTTTGAATTCGAGCCTTTTTAGCATTTCATTTGATAGCCTTGATTTGAAAAAAAAATTCCAAAACCAAGTGATAGATAAAAATTGGATTGAAATCCTAATTCAAAGTTAAAAAAAAAAGATGAGAATGTAAGGTGAGTGGAAAATGAAAAGTAAAGGATGTAGAATATATAGAGTAGAAGGTGTCAGCTAAATATCTAACAGTGTCTGAAAATTGATAAACCTATCCTACTCAATACCACATAAATTGAAACTACCCACTTCCTAGCCTACCCATTACTACATAAATTAAAATTATTCAATTCCCTTTACCTGAATCCTGAGATGTGTTTACCTTGAATGTATATTGGATACTTGTTCGCCTATTGAATGTGCTTGAGCCTAAAGAATTACCTGACAAGTCCTTTTGATCTTTGTGAGTAAGGGTTGAGCTTGGTAGAGAGTGTGTTGAAACTAGATGGCAGGATTAATGATTCTGTGAGGCTTATTAGTTGCATGATTTGATCGAAATTTAGGTGGGTAGACGAGATTGGCTAACCACAGACACAAGAGAACTCTCGTGAAAATTAGCTACACATGGATTAACTGTTGAACAACTGCGGCCGGTTAGTTTATAAAAATTTTATTGTTTTCTTGTGTGTTATCTAGTTTGTTGTTTGTTTATTTGTTTTGTTTTGCTCGAGACTAGAAAAAGTCTAATTTTGGAAGATTTGATAAGTGCAATTTGTGAAATTAATTTACTTATGATTTGACTTGGATTTTGTAATATATCGAGCGGATTTTATGCGTATTTATAGTTTTTTGTGATATGAGAGGAATTGAGTTAAAGTACCGAGAAGAGGCGAAAGAAGGAATTACGGAGCAGCAAACTTTCAAAATTTATCTGAGATGCTAGAAATCCAAATCCAATCACTTTTCATAATGCATTCTAAGATGTTTTAAAGCTGCTGTCAAAATTTTAGCCCAATCCAACGGCTAAAACTCAAGATATGATATTTTTAAGAATTCTGCACAAGAAGGAACAATGCAAAGTGAACCCGCACCCGCACACCGGTTCACCCGCGCCCTAGAGTTTGGAAGATCCGAACGTATCTCCGACAAGAAGATATGGGCTTTCTGTTTGGTGACTTGACTTGATTGAACAAAGCAGATTCGGAAGCTCCGAACCCCTAGTTCGGTAGGTCCGAACTCTGTCGGGAGTTGTGTTGTCCAATCAAAGGACACGCGCTCGGAGGAGGGAGTTCGGAAGAACGATTGGAAGTTCCGAAGTGAGTTCGGAAAATCTGAATTGGAGATCGGACGTTCCGATCATGGTCTATATATAGGGGCCGAGAGCTCATTATTACTTTCTCATTTTCCTCTTATCTTTCTCATTTCTAGGTGTTTCTAGGGGGTTTTTTAGGCATTTCTGGGTGTCGTTTTGGAGGCCACTCCATAGAGAGGAGATACCGGGATCGTAGCAAAGTTATGCCTATGTTTTGAGGTCATCGAAATCAATGGGAAAACTAAGGAGAAGGCTTGGATTTGAGAGCGAGTATCACTAGGTTGCTTATTCTGAGGTACGGACGTCCTATCTGAGATATCTTGGTTGAGTATGCATGTTCTATGTTTGTATGATTTATATGACATGACTTATGAGCATTTATTATGTCACGATTATTATGCTACATACATTATCACGTTGAGTCTATACCTTGATATTACCAGTAGATGGGTTTCTCAATCCCCAAAGGATTTGTGGATGGATGTCATGGATTTGGGTCCGGATATTCCATTATTTCTTATGGTATGGAAGTACCTCCTGATGCGATGGCCTAGTGTGCTACATACCATGGCGCCATTTGTGAGCAAGATTTTATATTGTGATAGGTTTTCGGTATCCATTCATTTTCATTTTGCATTCATAGAATGTTTATACTCGTACGTTCATGCAGAGCATTGTATCATTCAGGTCCGTGTATTTCCCTTGGACACCCCATTAGATGAGACAGTTGCAGAGTTCCCAAGTTCGTGGACAAGTTTGTAGTTGGCGACCAGAGAGTTGTGGACTCAGTTGGTGCCAGCAGATCCAGTTAGCATTAACCCCATTATATTTTGGGTTTTCGATTGGATTGTATATTATTTCGGGTTGTAGTAATTTACCGGTTGTATTTTGTAGGGTTAGTATTTGATTTAAGTTTCTGCAGCTATTTCTGATTAATATTATTTGAGTATTTATTGCATGATTAAGTCTATGTTAGTTGGTGATTCCGGAGCGAATCTTTACCTTTATGGTATCAGAGACTGCATTAAATATTTTGGATATAGAACCTTATATTAGGTTTGATTTTCATTGGGACATTATATAAACGAAAAGACTCGACAACGAGAGTATTCATGTCAATAATGAATGTTGGGGCGATAACCAGAGGCTTCCACGAGACTGTCGCCACTAGAACGATCGTCGTAAGCTCAATCTGCGTAGATCTATCCGGTTGGAGCCTAGTCCATTGTTGCGCAATGAGACACCAGAGGTTACAGAGTATTGGTTGGAGCGCATGGTGTGGTGTCTCCAATCATCTTCAGATCGGAGGAGTAACCTGTGAAGAATCTATACAAGTAATTGGAGAGATTGTCATAAAGATTCTGCATCATCTACCAGATAATGAACCCCGCAATATTGGAAGGATCCGGTAGATTGGTAAGATCTTGTAGTTCTTGCAAGGAAGAGGTTCTACCAGAAGTCTGCACGGACGCTTGATAGTGACAGTCAGAAACCTCACATTCAAGATCAGTATATACCAGGATGCATACGACAATTGAGTTGTACGGGGTATCTTAGACTGAATGTAAAATTTCCGCATTTAGTGATATATTAAGAATTTCTGTTGCAAGTAATTGAATCATTTGTATTATTGATTAAAGACTTTTGAAAATTTCTTAGTGGTTGTAACTAAAGATTTTTAATATGAATTGTAATAAACCTAGTTCAGTGGTTTAATGTTTGTTATCAATATTAGATTATTCGGTTTGTTTCAGTAATTGTTTCTAGTTGATTGGTGTTCAACTACTGTGAATCATAGATTATTTGAATAAAACTGGTTGTAATTACTTACCATTTGATTAGTTCTAGGTGTTTCCCTAGGATTGTTGAGTAAGTTTGTGACCTTGAGGTTGATTCCAAGGATGAAGTGTTTCATCAGGGGCATTATTCATACCGGTTTGCTTTATGGTTTGATATGTGTAGTTTTTCATAGACCAATTTATTTAGATTGAGACCTTATTGGTTGTTTCCAAGAGAAGATGGGTTTCATCAGGGACACGGTGGTGGTTTATACCAGGTGTTGTGGACTGTGTTGGTTTTTGATTGAGACAGATAAGGAGGCGCGACCCTATGCCGGCATTTCTCGGAGAATTTTGTTCTAGATGGGCTTACAGGGATGGCTATCTCAGTCTTGATGTTTTACGCAGTCACAACAAAAGGTATAACTACCAAGAGGGTTTTCAGTGATAGCTAAATTCATTTGATTGATGATGGTACTGGGTTAGTTCCAAGGGATTTTAGTATATTTATCATCTGATTCCGTCAGAGATACGGGTTAATATTTTCTCTTGACAGTATTGTCTGAGACAGAGGAATATTCATTGGTAGGAGTAAATTCAGAACTATGTATGCAATACAGTGTCAATCATAGAATGGACTGGAATAGTTCTGGGGATTTGATTAAGTCTGGTAGGGTTCGTGCTAGTAGTTACTTGCGGTTATCGTCTGACTTTGTCAGACGTAGGAAGGATAATATTTTGTGTAAGATATCGGGATAATGCATTAAAATGTCCTTCTTTCTTCCGTGATTTTTCATTTATGTCCCTCGAATTTTTTTTTTGTCATTTATATCCCTTGTCCGCACATTTCTTTCCAAAAATGTCTCTGTCGTCAAGTAACGATTAAGTTTAACGGGCCATGCGTTTGAGGGACATAAATTTCAAAAAAAGATTTCTTCTTAAAATATCTCTTCTCAAAATATATTATTTCCTACATTTAAAATTTCACAATTTAGTTTTAGATATATATATATATATATATATATAATATTTGGTTTTGAACTTTGTTAAAAATAATATTTAAACTTATTTTAATTTATTTTTTTGTTTATATATATATATTTATATATATATATATAAATATTATATTTTATGTTTTGATTATATATATTATTTAGATTTTAAATTCGATAAATATATATATTTAAAAATTTAAAATTTAAAATATAACAATTAATATATTATAAAGTTACAAAAAAATTAATATATTGGACTATCATTTTAAAAAAAATAGCAATATTTAGTTCTGATCGTCCGATTGTATTTTTTAGACCAGTTGAATCTTTTTAAAAAATTTACCAGTTCGATTATCAATCTGATTATTAAAATATTGATGCACATAATTTTTTTATCTTAGTTGAGTATCATAAGGGGTACATAAGGTTATTATATGTTATATTGGGAAAAAAAATATTTCCAATACATTGATAAAAGATAAATTTCTCACTGAATTACTAAAAAAATATTCTTATTACCTCTCATGGTTTTTCTCATAGTGTAGAATCACCCCACACCACATGAACCATACATAGACAAACGAAACTGCATGCGTAAAGGCAACGAAGTGAAAACGAAACTGCATATATATTATATAATCACATTATGTATCCCTTATAATATTCAACTAAAATACAAAAAAAATTATGTTCATCAATATTTAAAATAATCAGATGGATAATCAAAATGATAAATTTTTTAAAAAGATTCAAGTGATCCAAAAAATACAGTCGGATGATCGTAACTAAATACACTTATTTTGTTTAAAATGATAGTACAATATATTGATTTTTTTGTAAGTTTATAATATATTAATTATTATATTTTAAATTTTAAATATATATATTTATCGAATTTAAAATCTAAAGAATATATATAATCAAAACATAAGATATAATATATATATATATATATATATATTTAAACAAAAAAATAAATTAAAATATGTTTAAATACTATTTTTAACCAAGTTCAAAACTAAATATTATATGTATATATATATATAACTAAAACTAAATTGTGAAATTTTAAATATAGGAAATAATATATTTTGAGAAGGGGTATTTTAAGAAAGAATATTTTTTGTGCCATTTATATCCCTCAAATACATGGCCCATTAAACATAACATATTACTTGACGACACGGACGTTTTTTGAAAAGAAATGTGCGGACAAGGGATATAAATGACACAAAAAGATTCGAGAGACATAAATGTAAAATCACGAAAACAAGAGAGACATTTTAATGCATTATCCATAAGATTTCTGTGATTCCAGCATTCTTGGTAAATAGTAATTTCTTTATTGAACTGTGATTCCATGAATTGATCAAAGGAAACTCTAAGTTCAAAGTATGGTGATCAATAGTGTTAGATTCCAGTAGGAATCAAGAACCGGAAGCAGTGGCATAATCAATTATTATTTTGAGGCTGAGTATGAGCCGCAGTCGATTGTTATCTATAGATGATACAGTTGTGTTATTCAGGATCACTTGCAGTTTTGTCGTAGTGGAATGTAGACACTAGCAAAGATGATAAGAGTTCTAGGATCCGGTTGCACTTTAGGACTTAGCAAGGGAAGATTATGTTGAAACACGTTTTCAGATCAGTCAAATCTGAAACCCGGAGCAGCGAAAGTTTAAAAATTTTTCTTTTCTGATATGGAACGATTCCATATCACGGGTATCCAATCCTTACGATTAAAATCTACAAGTAAAATAATAATAACAATTAATATTTTACCTCTTCAAGATATGGCTTGATTAATGGACTCCAACAGATTAAATCTGCTCTTCTTGTAAATCCCAGGAACTGATGACTTGCTCGATCAACTCCTGAATTAGGTCCACGAATAGAAAACAGAAATCCTCTAATTGATTGCACTAGAAATCAATCAGATATTTATCGAAGAGATTTACAGATTTTATCTATAAATTCAGAATGTAATTTTTCAGAAAAAATCACAGACCGAATTCTCGCACAAAAGTGAGTAAGAATTTCAAAAATTCCTACTTGGAATAATATGTGTGATATTCGAAAATTGCAAAGATGTTGTGCTTTTCGAAAATCCCTATGTGTGATATATATAATTTATGTACTGGATTAAATTATATGTCTAATAGGACACTAACTCCTTAGGGCCCATTAGTCATAATTTAAGCCCAACAAGCCAAGCCTATTATTATAGAAATTAATATAAAATTCATCATGACTCCGATTGATAAACTGATTTCACCAATGCGCTCAGAAACCATTTCTGCACCTTTTAAAGTCAAGATAATTTTTCTGAATCCGAATTCAGTGATTTCCAAAAATGCTCATCCCTATGTCATTTTAGGAAATTCCACACCATTTACTTAAGAAGTCCAACTTCTCTTTCGCTAAATTTAACTCTTTAAATTTAATTATCTCAACGGGGATTAGTAATCCATTACTTGTGTAACCCTCAATGGTTCAGGGATACAGCTAGCCGTGGGCTCACAACTCCTTGTGATTCGGAACAACAATTTCCGACTTACCCATCGAATCATGGTAAGAGCGCCTAGCAACATCGCCCCATGATTCCCTAGGTATCACTGATAGTTCCTGCAAGAACCAGTAGATTTCGGTTAGCGTACAGTACGGTCCCTTCAACCATATATCCCGATCGAATCAACAACCATTGGTACATCGAGAGTCGTTCGAGATTCGATAACTATGCAATACATCTTGAAGATCAAATAGTTACATCGCATGTGCTACTAGGAAACCAAGTAACCTAAAGCACATCATGTACTATGGCCAGAGATTTGTCACACTAATATTTCCTCAGATCGCATAGGATATCCACACTCGCAAGCGTGTGGTGAATCCTTGACAACAAAGCATTGACTCCTATATGTGTCGTAACTGTACCTAATCTCGATACCTGATGACCTTCAGAGAGTCGGTAAATGAGTCAAAGTACAGTACTAACATATAGAGTCTCCATGATGTTTCAAGTAGTAAGGACTAATGGTGTACAACCAAAACCGCGGACTTATCCACTCAATTAATGATAACCACTTGGAAAGTTCGAATAGGGTAGTTCGATCATCCATCATATGAATATCCATTTGCATGCTTCGAACATCTCTATGTTCTATACCAATGAAACGTGGTACTAGGCATCGCAAATGCTTGTCTCAATCTCGAGCGATCCTTATCCTTATTTTCGGACGGCTCAATTGACTAGGAACTTTTTAGAATATACAGTGATTATAAGATGTGTTTCATGATAGTCATTCAATTCTACTATCACATTTTACATGCACTCTAGTATAATCAAGGTCTTTATCTAACCATCGTATAGTACGTCACAACATAATAATATGATAAAAGATAAAGTAAATGCCAATATAAAAGTGTAAATTATATTAAACAAATATTGTTTACACATAGAGTCACAAAATCCCTTAGCCACAAGTTGGCTAACCGGGAACCCACTCTTTCAATCTTCCACTTGCCCTAAAGCCAACTAGTCATACTACGTAGTCCCATTGCTTCGCGATGTTTATCAATAATGGTCATGGCAAGGGCTTAATAAGTGGATCAGCGATATTGACTGCAGAGGCCACTCTCTCGATAGTGATGTCTCTTCTTTCCACGATCTCCCGGATGATGTGGTATTTCCTCAGTATGTGTTTGGATATTTGATGAGACCTTGGTTCCTTTGCCTGAGCAACGGCACCAATGTTGTCATAGTACACCGGGACTGGACCAACAGCTTCAGGAATGACCCCCAACTCTTGAACGAAATTCCTCATCCAAACGCCCTCTTTTAGCAGCAGCTGATGCTGCAATGTATTCTACCTCAGTGGTGGAATCCGCTGTGGTGTCCTGCTTGGAACTTTTCCAAGAGACAGCATCGCCATTGAGCATGAATACAAATCCAGAGGTTGATTTCGAGTCATCCACGTTGCTTTGGAATCTAGAGTCGGTATAGACTTCCAATTTCAATTCTCTTCCCACATAAACCATGAATACATTCTTAGTTCTTCTTAAGTACTTAAGAGTATCCTTCACAGCTTTCCAATGCATTTGACCGGGATTGGCTTGATATCTGCTCGTGACACATAGAGCATAGGCCACATCCGGTCTATTAGATATCATCCCATACATGATACTCCCTATGGCTGACGCATATGGTACGTGTGTCATTTTCTCTATCTCTTTGTCAGTCTTGGGAGACATAGACTTGGATAGAGAAACTCCATGGCACATAGGTAGATGTCCTCTCTTGGACTCATCCATAGAAAACATTTTCAATATGGTGTCGATGTAGGTTGCTTGAGTGAGTCCTATCATTCTCTTAGATCTATCTCTATAGATCTGTATTCCTAGAATATAGGATTCCTCACCTAAGTCCTTCATCGAGAATCTACCTGACAACCATATCTTTGTTGACTGCAACATCCCTACATCATTCCCAATGAGTAGGATGTCAGCAACATAAAATACTAAGAATGTCACAGCATCCTTAACCACTTTCTTGTATACGCACGGTTCCTCCGGGTTCTTGATGAAACCAAAGTCCTTTATTGTTTCATCAAATTTTTGGTTCCAAATTCTTGATGCCTGTTTGAGACCATAAATTGATCTCTGAAGCTTGCATACCTTATGCTCGCTTCCCATGGTTGTGAATCCTTCGGGCTGCATCATATAGATCTCTTCCTTAATGTTTCCATTAAAAAATGCAGTCTTCACATCCATTTGACATATCTCATAGTCATACCAAGCTGCTATGGTAATAAGGATTCTTATGGACTTGAACATTGCGACTGGTGAAAAAGATTCATCATAGTCAACACCTTGTCTTTGAGTATAACCTTTTGCTACCAATCATGCCTTGTAAGTCAGTACCTTACTATCAGGCCCAAGTTTTCTTTTGTAGATCCATTTACATCCTATAGGAACAATTCCATCGGGAGGATCTACTAAATACCAAACTTGGTTTGTATGCATCGAGTCTATTTCCGACTGCATAGCTTCAAGCCATAAGTTCGAATGAGCATCAGAAATTGCTTCCTTGAAGTTTCTTGGATCACATCCAATGTCGGGTTCACTTTGATCCCCTTCAAGAAGCAGACCATATCGAATAGGAGGTCTAGAAGTCCTCTCGGATCTTCTAGGATGTGGCGTGTCATTTATTGGTTCCAGAGGTGCGGGATCGTTATTTTGTATCTCGGGTTCTTCTCGTATTTCTTCGAGTTCCATCATCTTGCCTTTCTTATCAAGTAAGAACTCCTTCTCCATGAAGGTGGCATTCCTCGAAACAAACACTTTTGTTTCAGTAGGATGATAGAAATAATATCCGATTGAATTCTTCGGGTACCCTACAAAATAACATAAGGTGGATCGACTATCCAACTTATCTCCCACTGTCTGTTTCACGTAAGCAGGACATTCCCAAATCCTCAAGTACGAATACTTAGGAGTTTTGCCAGTCCATAATTCAAATGGAGTTTTGTTCACTGCTTTAGTGTGGACATTGTTTAACAACAATACCGCCGTTTCAAGTGCATAGCCTCAAAACGAAGGTGGGAGCTCAGTGAAGCTCATCATAGATCGAATCATGTCCAACAAAGTTTTATTGCGACGCTCCGAAACGCCATTTAGATGAGGTGTCATAGGAGGAGTCCACTGAGAGAGAATCCCATTCTCTTTTAGATAGCCCAAAAACTCGGTACTTCAGTATTCTCCACCTCGATCTGATCAAAGTGCTTTAATACTCCTACCTAGTTTGTTTTCTATTTCAGCCTTGAATTCTTTGAACTTTTCAAATGATTCAGACTTATATTTCATCAAATATAAATACCCGTACCTAGAATAATCATCAGTAAAGGTAATAAAGTAGGTGTGACCATATTTAGTACCAATACTAAATGGGCCGCAAACATCTGTATGGATCAAATCCAACAGATTTTGATTACTCTCAGGTTTTCCTTTGAAAGGAGTTTTAGTCATTTTTCTCTTTAGGCAGGACTCACAAGTTGGTAGAGAGTTTATATCATACATATCAAACATGCCCTCTCCCACTAGCTTGTTCATCCTCCTTGAGGAAATATGACCTAGCCTAGCATGCCAAAGGTTTGCCGGGTTTTGACTATCATTTTTCCTTTTATTTGTTGTTGTCGGTTTATCAACATAATTAATTGGTACGTATTTTAATTTTAAGTTATAGAGATCGTTTTCAAGTTGTCCATTTCCAATCAAACATTCATTCTTGTAAATATTGCAAATCTCATTCACAAAATTGCAAGAAAAGCCATTTCTATCAAGCATAGAAACAGAAATAATGTTTTTAACCAAATCTGGCACAAATAAAATATCTCTCAAAAATAACTTAAAATCATTCTGCAAAACTAAATAAACGTCTCCCACAGCTTTGGCTTCAACTCTAGAACCATTTCCGAGCCTCAACTGGGTCTCACCCATCCTAAGCTTACGACTTCTTGTCATCACCTGCAAATCATTGCAAATGTGAGATCCAAATCCGGTATCCAATACCCAAGAAGTAGTATTAAGTGAAACATTTATTTCAATATAAAACATACCCTTTGCAGTTCGCAACTGCTCGAGATATTCTTTGCAGTTAAGTTTGTAATGACCGGGTTTCTTGCAGTGATGGCAAACATCTTCATATTTGATCACGTTTGAAGCCTTTGTCTTGTTCTTCTTCTTGGGTCCAATTTTCTTGGGTGGGGCAGAACTTTTCTTTCCTTTTGCACTTGGTCCCTTCTTAGAGTTAGAAGAGGAGCCTACCAAGAGTACTGGTTTATCCTTCTTTAATGTGGCCTCATATGTGACAAGCATATTGACCATCTCTTCAAGGGTGGCCTCTATCTTGTTCATATTGAAGTTCATCACAAAACCATCAAACCACGAAGGAAGAGATAGAAACAATAAGTCCGCATTCAGTCCGTGCTCCAATGTCAGATCGAGTGTTACCAACTTTTCAATGAGCCCAATCATGTGTACCCCATGCTCACGGACCGAAGTCCAATCTCGCATGCGGCATGTCATGAGCTCTTTGACAATCGCATACCTCTCGGATCTTGACTGAGCTCCAAAAAGTTCCCTGAGGGCCTTGTGAAATTCAGCAGCATTCACTACATCCTCAAATCGCCTCTGAAGTTTATCAGACATCGAAGTCTGCATGTAGCTTTTTGCCTTGATATCATGGTCCCACCATTTATCAACTTTAGCCAACTCTTCCGGACTCACATCAGCCGTGGCTTCCTTCGGAGGAGATTTTTTTAACACGTAGAAAACCTTTTCCGAACATAGAACAATCTTTAACTTACGGAACCATTCCGTATAATTTGCGCCAGTCAATTTGTTTTGTTCGAGAATAGAGTATAGTGGATTGCGCGAATTCATCATAATGAAATACTGAAAAGAAACAGACAATAATCAGTGATTGCTTAATTAATTTACTAAGACATAAAATAAGGCGATATTAATTTTTAAAAGGTAGAGCCACATTGTTTACAAAGCAACCCCCATGTTTTTTACCTCATGTCCAATAAGAGCCCAATAATATGAAGTCGTTTATTGTGACATGTCAAGATAACCCATCAATATTAAGTTGTGATGGACGGTCGCCATGTGGATCCCCAATAATATGAGCCAATCCCATGGGAGTTCCACCCAACTTACAACATGTGTCGATCCAATGCACAGGTTTTCGACGAACGGGCCCCCCCAATAATATGAGCCGGACCATGCCCGCGGGTAGCATCTCATACATTGATCGTTGATGGAAGGTTGGAACATTTAAACAATATTTAAATTCCATTTTGTTAATCTTGATATCAGTTTTAAATCATATTTAAAATGAGGTATTTTAATTTTGAAAAATTGTCTCATCATTTAATAATTTGTATGCTTGCGGGATTCATGCAATTTAGTCTAAACATGCATACAACAATAATATCAAATATTATATAAAGGATGATCGATGCCTAGATCTAATCGACCCGTGGTTGCCAATCACGAGTCTATGTCTAATCCTAGGTGATATGCAAGTATGCAATGCAATCCTATTACATTGTGCTTCCAATTTACATTTCTTCGATCTTTATTGTCTGCTGGGACTACCATTGTCTTCAAATCTTTATCTTCCACTAAGTCTAATAAATTTACAATAAATTTCGATGACAAGTAGGGGATACATATTTAAGGGTGGAAACGGGCTATAAACCAGGTCCACTTTTATTACAAATGATAAATCATATTGGGCTATAAACCAAGCCCATTAATAAAACCCAACAATAATAATAAAAACCAAATGTAAACAACCTAACACACACCTACAAAATTGGTCATGACAATCGATCATCCTCTTATCCAATAATTAATTCAATAATTAAATCATTGGATAACATGCAATGACAACATAATTAAAAAGATAAAATCAAATTTTATCTAATATAATCTTAAGATCATATCTTATCATCAATTGTACCAAAATAATTAATTTTGTAACGGATAAAATTTATAAATTTTCCAAAAATTCAAATTTATCCAAAAATCAATTTTAAAAATTTCGGACTCAAACAATTTGACCCGATGCCTCGTGGTCTAATCAAAACAATTTTTGATCGGACCAAAAACTAAAATTTCAAAAATTTAAAATTCTAAAAAAAACCAATTTTTTGGGGCAGGCCAGCCCCACGTGGGGCTTGGGCAGCCCGTCGCTGCCCTTGGCAGCGACGATCGCTGCCCTGGGCAGCGATCTAATCGCTAAGGGCAGCGATCCAATCGCTGCCCGTGTTGCCCTTAAAATTTAATTTAAAAATTTTGTTTTGCTTTTCCAAAAACCGAGGCCAAAATTTTGTACAATCGATAAATTTTAATCGTTTGATCTGAGAATAACCTGGCTCTGATACCACTGTTGAAACATGTTTTCAGATCAGTCAGATCTGATACCCGGAGCAGCGGAAGTTTAAAATTTTTTCTTTTCTGATATGGAACGATTCCATATCATGAGTATCAAATCCTTACGATTAAAATCTACAAGTAAAATAATAATAACAATTAATATTTTACCTCTTCAAGCTATGGCTTGATTAATGGACTCCAACAGAATAAATCTGCTCTTTTTGTAAATCACAGGAACTGATGACTTGCTCGATCAACTCCTGAATTAGGTCCACGAATAGAAAACAGAAACTCTATGATTGATTGCACTAGAAATTAATCAGATGTTTATCGAAGAGATTTACAAATTTGATCTGTCAATTCAGAATGTAATTTTTCAGAAAAAATCACAGACCGAATTCTTTCACAAAAAGGAGTAAGAATTTCGAAAATTCCTACTTGGAATAATATGTGTGATTTTCGAAAATTGCAAAGATGTTGTGTTTTTTGAAAATCCCTATGTGTGATAGATATAATTTCTGTACTGGATTAAATTATATGTTTAATAGAACACTAACTCCTTAGGGCCCATTAGTCATAATTTAAGCCCAACAAGCCAAGCCTGTCATTATAGAAATTAATATAAAATTCATCATGACTCCGATTGTTAAACTGATTTCACCAATGTACTCAGAAACCATTTCTGCACCTTTTAAAGTCAAGATAATTTTTCTGAATCCGAATTCATTGATTTCCAAAAATGTCCATCCCTATGTCATTTTAGGAAATTCCACTCCGTTTACTTAAGAAGTCCAACTTCTCTTTCGCTAAATGTAACTCTTTAAATTTAACTATCTCAACGGGGATTAGTTATCCATTACTTGTGTAACCCTCAATGGTTCAGGGATACAGCTAGCCGTGGGCTCACAACTCCTTGTGACTCGAAACAACAATTTACGACTTACCCATCGAATCATGGTAAGAGCGCCTAGCAACATCGCCCCATGATTCACTAGGTATCACTGATAGTGCCTGCAAGAACTAGTAGGTATTGGTTAGCGTACAGTACGGTCCCTTCAACCATATATCCCGATCAAATCAACAACCATTGGTACATCGAGAGTCATTCGAGATTCGATAACTACGCAATACATCTTGAAAATCAAATAGTGACATCGCATGTGCTACTAGGAAACCAAGTAACCTAAAGCACATCATGTACTCTGGCCAGAGATTTGTCATATTAATATCTCCTCAGATCGCATAGGATATCCATACTCGCAAGCGTGTGGTGAATCCTTGACAACAAAGCATTGACTCCTATATGTGTCGTAACTGTACCCAATCTCGACACCAGATGACCCTTAGAGAGTCGGTAAACGAGTCAAAGTATAGTACTAACATATAGAGTCTCCATGATGTTTCAATTAGTAAGGACTAATGGTGTACAACCAAAACCGCGAACTTATCCAGTCAATTAATGATAACCACTTGGAAAGTCCGAATAGGGTAGTTCGATCATCCATCATATGAATATTCATTTGCATGCTTCAAACATCTCTATGTTTTATACCAATGAAACGTGGTACTAGGCATCGCAAATGCTGGTATCAATCTCGAGCGATCCTTATTCTTATTTGCGGACGGCTCAATTGACTAGGAACTGTTTAGAATATACAGTGATTATAAGATGTGTTTCATTATAGTCATTCAATTCTACTATCACATTTTACATGCACTCTAGTATATTCAAGGTATTTATCTAAACATCGTATAGTACGTCACAACATAATAATATGATAAAAGATAAAGTAAATGCAAATATAAAAGTGTAAATTATATTAAACAAAGATTGTTTACACATAGAGTCACAAAAGCCTTTAGCCACAATTTGGCTAACCGGGCACCCACTCTTTCAGATTACCCTTAGGAAATCATTAACACATACCATTAGAGTGTTAACACTCAAGAGATTCAAGTGGCTCATATAATTGAAAGAATGAGAATATCTTTTTCACGGCTGGAGGAAGAGATTTTTTATCGTTGGAATCTAATTAAGATCAGATAGGATATCTAAGTTGCATTCTATTCAAGTGAGACTTTGTGAGTTGCAGTGGTGCTAGTAGTTTTGGCAATGATGCATATAAGTACGCTGATGAGTGAGCTGAGTCTTTTCAAGACTAGTTATATGAGATTTACTGGTTCACTCAAGGAACATTTTTCTCTGCGATGAGAAGGAGTTCTTACAGTCTCTTCGAGCGATTCGGGGTAGTGCTATTGTTAGAACAAATGTAATTGTTTTCAATGTACTCTAGCATGGTAAAATTAGTGATCAAGACGTGGGAAAAGACATTAGCTGAGACCTGCATTTTTTGAGTCTTATGGTATTATTGTCACCGACTTCACGGGTTGATGCATTAGACCATTGACGTGATTGTTTCAACGGAGTCGATTCGCGAGTAAATTAGATTGCGACAGAATTTTGAGGACTTCACAATATCGGTTGTATCCGTTTTTGTTGATTTAGACGAGTGAGTCAGGATTTGTTAAGACTTACTTCTGCTAGTAAGAGATAAACCGTATTCTCGTTTTGAATACTGGGACTACTGTCTCAAGAAGTGAGATAGGTGTAACCATTCGATTCAGAATACTAGTACCATGAGTTGTACTAACCGTCACGAGCATCCAGTATTTTTGATATTACACTTTCAGAATAATGAACCTGAATGTTTTATTCTATAAAGACATGAGAATTGTAGACAACATCATTGTCACAACACAAGTGATTTGGCGGAGACTTTGTCATTTTCGCAATATTAGTATCCTTACGGTATAATGATTTTGTCTGCAGTATCAGGAGTAACTCGATTTTACATTCTCAAAGACGGTTTATTTAGAGGTTTGGCTCTGGGATGAGAGTTATGGCACAGTTATCCAATAGGAAATATTATAAACCATTTCTAATTGTAGATTAACAATTGAGATATTTGAACTATTGGCAAATCAGTAAGGTGATACAGTGGATTTGTATCTTATCCTTTTGTTTGATATCGAAAGATGATAGTGGAAAGTCAATTAGATAAAGAATTATCGTGGAAGCTGTGTGTTTCCAGATTTATTAGTGACTAGATGCAATAGATGTTTCAATTCTGCAAGGGTGTTTCTGTGGCTGGTTGAGTTGCAGTAACTCAGATCCGCAAGCCTGTACTGTTTCTTTAGTATGAGTCGGAAGCTTGTTTGTAGTTATAAGGACTACTAGTGCTATCTATTGATGGTGCTAATTGACAGTACTGCTAGCCATAGTGTTGCAAGAATTTATGAGATTATTTTGGTACAGTCCAGTAGACAACATCACCATTGGTTATTGGTGTATAAGTTAAATATCAGAGGAATTTCAACTTAGTGTGGCTTCAATTATCTAGATTATACTACCGATGCATTGAGATCTGTTAGAATTTTAGGAGATCCCTTGGTGGTTCGACATAATTTTCATGTGAATTATTGAGGATTCCGTAATGAGACCAGCCTTGTATATCTGCTCCGATATTGGGTAATTAGACTGTCATTGAATTCGGCCATGTGACTAGGGAATTCAATGATTATGTTTTGTTGACTAAGCCAATGTTGCTCATAACTTGAACCATATAGAGTGCTTGAGTGTGGCATTAGCTTTGGGATGCAATAGTATAACGTCATATTGATTGTATTTAGTTGTTCGAAACAAGAGTAAAGAAAGTTCTACATTATAGATAGGTTTTGCATCTGATCAGAGGACAAGGAAAATAGAATAACTTGTTCGCTAGCCTTAGCTAAGAAGTTAACATATGACATTGTGGATCTTTAGCAAGGAAGTTCTTGACAAGATAGACTTCAGTGCAAGATACGGTGCAATTTTAGAGATATTTTGAGATGGGATTAGACTAATATCTAAGTTCAGTATTGTGAATGTATGTTCCAGTAAGGGATAAGATCATATATGTTTTTTCCACAGGTTATATTGGTTGCTGGAAGTTAAAGTTTCTTGTGGTTTAGATCAGCGATCAATCAACAGTTTTGGGAGTCTGTGGAAGGAACATTCTCAGGGTTGACCAAGACCTGATTTCGAGGACGAAATCTCTAAAGGTGGGGAGAATGTTGATAAGTGCAATTTATGCACTTAATTTGCATATTATTTGACTTGGCTTTTGTGATGTAGCGAGCTGTTTTATGCGTATTTGTTTGTATTTTTGTGATATGAAAGGATTGGAAGTTAAGTACCAAGAAGAGGCGCAAGAAAGAATCACAAAGCTGCAAGTTTACAAAAAAATATCGGAGCTACTTAAATTCTGAATATTGATGTCTAAACTCCTAAACATGATTTATTTTTGTTTATTTTACATTATGAACTAAATTTTTTATTCTAGAGATTGATGTAACTTAGTTAAGACAACTTCTATGACTTTTTAATTTATTTTATTGAATTTTCTTTAGTTTAATTGTGTTTTTAGATTTGATTGTCATTCAATTACTTGATCAATAATTGAATTTTTATATTTATTTGAAATCTGGATCTCGGGAAATGGGATTTTGAATAGAACCATTAGAAAATACATTGTTAATTGATTATATAGTTCGGCAGGCATATAACGTTAACAAAGCTTGAATAAGAACATGGTTTTGCACAGACTGGCACAGTTTCGTTGCCAGAACAGGCAGTGATAGCTCCAACAGTGCCACAAGCAACAGAAGCACCGAGAGTAGAACCGACAGTTCCACAGACAACGAAAATTCCTAGAACTGAACAAGGTAGTACTTCTAGAGATATGGGGGATATGACTGCTACTCCGATGGAAACTCTGTTGAAACGATTTCAGTCGTTTAAACCGCCAACACTGAAAGGAACTGAGAATTTGGTGGAATGTGAGAGTTGGCTTGAGAATATTGAAGATTTATTTGTATCCCTTGTCTATGCGGACGATCGTCGAGTGAAACTCGTTATACGCCAACTACACGAAGTTGCAAAAGGTTGGTGGATAGCAACACGAAGAGCACTAGAGCATCGAGGTACGGTCATTACATGGTCTTTTTTTTAAAACTTATTTCTATCAACGATTCTTCCCATCGTCTTATAGAAAAGAAAAAGGAGCAGAATTTTCTAGCTTGCAGCAAGGGCAATTAAACATTGAACAATATGTTGCCAAATTTACGAGTCTGCTGAAATTTACTCCCCACATAGCAGACAATGATGAAGCTCAAGCTGACCAGTTCATTAATGGGTTGAATCTAGATGTTTTTAATCTTGTGAATGCGGTACGACCGAACAACTTTGTTGATGCTATTAATCGTGCAAAGGGGGCTGAAGCTGGGTTACTGAGTCAACGAGGAGCACCGTTTGCGCCATCACCAGTGAGACAACCCCAAGAACAGCCACAGATTCCACCACCACCTCGACTTGAAGGAGGAGGTTCTAGCAGTGGTAAGAAGAATTTCTTTAAAGGGAAAGCAAAACAGTTTAAGTGATCTGGAGGTAGTTCTTCAAGATCAAGTGGATCCAAATAGTTTAGGGCTGGACATAAGTCTAATGGTTCTGAGGTGTATTGTACCAAGTGTTGAGGTCATCATGCCAGCGACCAGTGTCAAGGAGTGTCTGGCAGCTGTCATATCTGTAATCAGACAGGACATTTTGCGAGAGTCTGCCCACAGCGTGCTGTTGAAAGTTCACAAGGTGCGGGATCATCGAGATCAATGGCTCAATCTGAGAGACAGACATCTTTTGTTCATTCGTTCCAACCACAGACTCAGCAACAAGGTAGACAAGGAGGAAGTCAGACTCTGAGTCAACTTCCGAGACAGCAAGCTCGAGTGTTTGCTTTGACTGAGGAGCAAACACATGCATCACTTGATGATGTGATATCAGGTACTTGTTTTCTTTGCGGTTATCTTGCTTATGTGCTAGTTGATATAGGAGCTTCTCATACCTTTATTTCTGAACAATTTGCGTTATTACATTCATTACCTGTTGAATCTTTATCTGCTATTGTGTCTATTTCATCACCTTTGGGAAAATGTATTGTGTCTATGAAATCAGTGAGAAATTGTACATTGCAATATGACGATAATGAGATTGAAATAGACTGTATTGTTCCTGGTTTGTCTGACTTTGATTGTATTATCGGCATCGACATGTTAACCAAGTACAGGGCTACAGTTGATTGTGTTCAGAAGGTTGTACAGTTCAGACCTGAGATGGCTGATGAATGGAGATTTTATGGTAAAGGTTCAAAATCTCGTATTCCTTTGATATATTTTCTATCCATGACACGTTTATTGCAGAAATAAGCAGAGAGATTTCTTTTATATGCAGTAGATGTGACAAAAATTAGCCCGAAATTGGCTGATTTTCCACTGGTTAGTGAATTCGCTGATGTCTTTCCTGATGAGATTCCAGGATTGCCTCTATTTTGAGAGATAGACTTCAGCATTGAACTGATGTTAGGTACGCAACCTATTTTGAAAGCACCCTACCAAATGGCACCAGTTGAATTGAAAGAGTTGAAAGAACAGTTGGAAGATCTATTAGCCAAAGGGTACATTAGACCGAGTGTATCTCCTTGGGGCGCACCGGTACTTTTTGTACGAAAGAAGGACGGAACAATGAGATTGTGCATCGACTACCGACAACTAAACAAGGCAAAGGTAAAGAATCGTTATCCTTTACCTAGAATTGATGACTTGTTTGATCAGTTGCAGGGTTCGTTTGTATATTCGAAAATTGATTTAAGATCCAGATACCGTCAATTGAGAGTAAGAGATGAACATGTATCGAACACTGATTTTCGAACGAGGTATGGTCACTTTGAATTTATTGTAATGTCGTTTGGTTTGACGAATGCTCCAGTGGTATTTATGGGTCTTATGAATCGAGTGTTTCAGAAATATCTTGATGATTTTGTTATCATATTTATTGACGATATTCTGATCTATTTCAAGAACCTATGTGATCATGCTGACCATTTGAGAACAGTTCTGAAGACTATAAGAGCAGAAAGACTGTATGCCAAGCTATCCAAATGTGAGTTTTGGTAGCAAAAAGTAGTATTTATCGGTCATTGTAACGCCCCGTTTTTATCTTAAATGAGTTTATTTGAGTTAATCGGAGATTGCAGAGTTCGCGAGCCGACTTGATTTTGATCAGGGTCCTTTTTGCAAAAAATGGATTTTTCAGGGACTAAAACGCAATTAATGGATTTTATATATTATCTTGTCTAGTTTGACTTGGTCCATTCTCTCCCTCTCCTTCCCCTTGCATGCATCCTCCATTGAAGACGCCCCATTGAGCTTCCAAGCTTTCTGATTTCAGTCCGAGCTCGATCCAGCCGTTGGAATTTATTTCTGAAGGCAGATTAGTGATCACTGCAGTGAGAGCTCCGTTATACCGTAAGTATTTCTCTGATCAGATATGTTTTGTTTTTCGAAGGTTATTAGAATCGATCTAGATTCTAGTATATTGTTCTTGGTAGAGTTCTGATCGTTTATTACCTGTCGGTTTTGAATTAGAGCAACGTTCGGATTTGTTGTGATTTTTGGAAGCCATTTTCGAAAGTTTGAGTTTTGAGATTTGTTGGGATTGCCTTGTTGTTGTTGTATTAGCATTTTTATGAGATTATATCGGTATTGAACTGCTGTCTGCGTTTTCGGTTTGTTCAGTTTTTAGCCGTTATGCCGTCGGTTTGAGTTTTGGGATTTCGAACCGTTTTTGAGTTGTTGAACTTGGCTTGTAAGTTGATCATGGTTATTGATATTTGATTTGTATCTGAACAGATTCGTTTGGAGTTTGTCAAGCCCAGGGTTAACAGCATTTGTTCGTTTCAGAGATTTGGATGAAGAACGGTATAGATAATTACCTTGAGCCTTGTTGTTGTTTAGATTGGTTAGACTTTGATACAATCTTTTGTTGTAGCTTCCCAGAAGTTGGAACTACTGCCTTGAAAGGTAAAAGCAGTCATCGATAGCGGGATAGCATACTCGGGACAGTTGGTTCTCGAGTTTCCCTTAAAAGCACATACTTGCATCTACACTTGTTCTAGCATGAGAAACTTGTGTCTTGTTGAATTGCTTGAGCTTTTATTATATGGCTATGTTTTATATTCTGTTATGCATTCATCTTGAGCCAACTTTGATTTCAGCGGGCATAATAGCCCTTTTTGTTTAGACGTTTGGGAACTATAATTGAGTGGCCTAGGTCGTAGTCATTTCGCCTAGTGCTAGCATACTCATTATAGTTTCTCAAAGTCTAGAGGAGTGGGATACGTGGCACCACCTCGATTGGGAGAGTCGGTGAGTGGTTACGTGATCTCATCCTCGGGATCCCAAAAGCACAGCAGAAATCCCTCGTTTATCAGATTTGATATCCCGGTTTAAAGACATGCATTTCATTACATTGTTATTGATTTTGTTGTTGTTTTGAAAGCATGTTTGTTGTTGTATTACTTGTATGTTGCTTTTACTGGGATTATCACTCTCACCGGTTATCCGGTTGTTGCTTTGTTTTGTTTATGTACTTGGCAACAGGTGGGGCAGGATCAAGTCAGAAGAGGCATGGTTAGCTTTGAGGGAATGATGTAGAAGTGAGACTCGGTTTAGAAGTCTTGTTAGCATGACAATCTAGTTTATGTTTTGAAGCATGTTAAGAACTGAAACTTGGATTGGAAGTGGTCTTGCTTATGGATAGAACTCTTGTATTCTGTATTCGGCTTGTAATAGCTAGCATCGATGCGTGTTCTTCACTTTTCTGTATTTAAATGCTATGTTGTTGGATATATATTAGTTGGATCATGTTAGAGTTCTTTTGGTTATGTTATTGCACTTTTGGATGCTTGTTTTGAGCCAATTCAGCAGGCCACGCGCGCCCGCGCCTCGGGTGGCGCGCCCGCACGTCCCGCACTTCGTTTCGGAAGTTTTGGGCAGAGCTTCAGGCACGCCCGCGCCTCGGGTGGAGCGCCCGCGCCTCGGGTGGAGCGCCCGCGCGAGGGCTTGGGCAGGACGCCATGCGCGCCCGCGCCTCAAGCGGCGCGCCCGCGCGTCCCCTTTTAAAAAAAATGCTCTTGGCTTTTAATTGCTTACTTAGTGAATTACTCCTTTAATTGTTGTTTAGAACCGAGGTCTCACATTAAGTGGTATCAGAGCGTTAAGATTCTTGATCGAACTAGAGTGAGCGGGTAGATCGAGTCTGCGTGTATTGGCTCCTCGCATGTGTTTGAATTATTTTAACTGTGTACTTAATTCCATGCGAGCATGCTTTATTATTGAGAATTATTGAATTACATGGTTATGTGATTTAATTTATAAAGCATGATCTACTTGAGATATAACTGTTTCTGTTATCGACTGGTATCCGGTATTCCAAGAGGTTGTAAGGGCACTGATTGTAGCGATTGAGATATCTCGTGTCCTAACCTTTGATTATCAGATGGGTCCTCGTCGAGTGATAAATAGAAACACACCACCAGTTATCCCTACGACTGAGCAAGCTAGCACTGAAGTTGATCAGTTGGATGCTTCAGCAACGCCTATGGAAACCTTGTTGAAGAAGTTTCAGTCGTTCAATCCGCCATTATTGATGGGTTCAGAAAATCCAGTTGACTGCGAGAGTTGGTTGGATGATATTGATCAGCTATTCGATTCCATTGATTACACAGATGACCGCAGAATCAGGTTAGTCATTCATCAGCTACGTGGGGTTGCTAAGAGCTGGTGGATCATGACAAAGAAAGCAATAGAGAATAGAGGTACGGAAGTTACTTGGACTCTTTTTAAATCTGAATTCTATAAGCGGTTTTTTCCCTATCTCGTACCGTAAGGACAAGGGAGCAGAATTTGCCAATTTGAGACAAGGGAATCTGAACATCGAAGAGTACGTTGCCAAGTTTGATAGTCTGTTGCGTTTTGCACCACTAATTGCCGGAGATGAAGAAGCTAAGGCAGATCACTTCATAAATGACTTGAATCTTGACATCTTCACTTTGGTAAACACTGCTAGGCCAGACAACTTTACGGATGCCATGAATCACGCAAAGGGAGCAGAAGCAGGCTTGTGGAGGCAAAGAGGTAATCAGGTAGCACCTCAGCAGCAGAGGCTGTATCAGAACCAACCATCTCAGTATCAGAATCAGCCACCTCAACATCAGAACCAGCAGCAGAGGTATGAAGGTGGTAACAGTGTGGGAAACAGAAAGGATCAGTACAAGGCAAGAGGTAAACAGTTCAAGAGGCAGGGGAACAGTTCGTCCAGTTCCAGTGGTTCGAAGCAATTCAGTTCAGGACCGAGTTCTGGGTCATCATCCTTGTACTGCAGCAAGTGTGGAGGAAGACACTCACCGGATCAGTGTGTGGGAGTCTTCGGCAATTGTAACACATGTCAGCAACCGGGACACTTTTCTAAGGTGTGCCCTCAGCGTAATAGAGATAGAGCTCAGAGTGGGAGTTCGTCTAGACCTGCAGCTCAGCCTGAGAGACAGTCTTCTGCAGTGCATTGTTTCCAGCCTCAGCAGTAGAACAGACAGGGAGGTAGTACCAGTGCAAATCAGCCTCCGAGACAGGAAGCACGAGTCTTTGCTCTGACAGAGGATCAGGCTCAAGCAGCACCTGACGATGTTATAGCAGGTAACTGTTCGATTTTCGGTTATTCTGCTCATGTCTTGATAGATACAGGTGCTTCCCATTCTTTTATCTCTGAGAAATTCGTATTATTGCATGCTTTGCCAACTGAATTGTTGCCTACAGTAGTAGCTGTTACTTCACCTTTGGGTGGAGGAATTGTTTCTGTCAGATTAGTCAGGAACTGTGAATTGTGTTTTGAAGGAAATTTGTTAGAATTCGACTGTATTGTACTTGGACTGTCAGATTTTGATTGTATTGTCGGGATAGATGCTTTAACCAAGTACAGGGCGACAGTCGATTGTTTCCAGAAAGTTGTCAGGTTCAGACCTGAAATGGCAGACGAGTGGAAATTCTTTGGTAAGGGTTCTCGATCTAGAATTCCTTTGATTTCAGTGTTATCTATGACTCGTTTGCTACAGAGAGGTGCAGAAGGATTTTTGGTTTATGCGGTTGATGTACTGAAATCTAGCCCAGCTTTGGTAGATTTACCGGTGGTTAGAGAATTTGCTGATGTGTTCCCGGAAGATGTTCCTGGTTTGCCACCTATTCGAGAAATCGAATTCAGCATTGACTTAGTGCCAGGTACTCAACCTATTTCAAAAGCTCCTTATCGTATGGCACTTGTTGAATTGAGAGAGTTGAAGGAGCAGCTTGAGGATTTGATTGCCAAGGGATACATCAGACCTAGTGTATCGCCTTGGGGTGCTCCTGTTCTATTCGTTCGGAAGAAGGATGGTTCTATGCGGCTCTATATCGACTACCGTCAATTGAATCAGGCTACAGTTAAGAACAGGTATCCTTTACCCCGAATAGATGACTTGTTTGATCAACTGCAGGGTTCTTTTGTCTACTCTAAGATTGATCTGAGGTCAGGTTATCACCAGTTGAGAGTGCAAGAGGAAGACGTTCCTAAGACCGCATTCAGAACAAGGTATGGTCATTTTGAGTTTATAGTCATGCCGTTCGGTTTGACTAACGCCCCAATGGTTTTTATGGGTTTGATGAACCGTATCTTTCAGCGTTATTTAGATGAGTTCGTCATTATCTTTATCGATGATATTCTTATCTACTCTAAGAACCGTACTAACCATGCAGAGCACTTGAGGACCGTATTGCAGATTTTGCGAGTTGAGCAGTTGTTTGCCAAGCTGTCAAAATGCGAATTTTGGTTAGATCGAGTTGTCTTTCTCAGTCATATTATTTCTGAAGATGGGATTTCTGTCGATCCCAGCAAGATTGAAGCGGTTATGAATTGGCCTAGACCTACTTCAGTGCCAGAGATCCGAAGCTTCATGGGTTTAGCTGGTTATTACCGTCGTTTCATCGAGGGTTTCTCGTCTATTGCCAAGCCTATTACCCAGCTGACTCAGATGAATGCTCCTTTTGTTTGGACTCCAGATTGTGAGGCTAGCTTTATTGATCTGAAGAGGATACTGACCAGTGCTCCAATTCTTTCTATTCCGAAGGGTACTGGAGGTTTCACAGTCTATTATGATGCTTCTAACCGAGGCTTGGGTTGTGTTCTTATGCAGCATAAGAATGTGATAGCATATGCATCGAGGCAGCTGAAACCGCACGAGACTCGTTATCCGATCCATGATCTTGAACTAGCTGCGATCATCTTTGCTCTGAAGATCTGGCGTCACTATCTTTATGGTGAGTCTTTCGAGATCTTTTCTGACCATAAGAGCCTTAAGTACTTGTTTTCACAGGCAGAGCTAAATATGAGATAGAGAAGATGGTTATATCTGTTGAAGGATTTCGACTGTGAAATCAAGTACTATCCGGGGAAGTCTAATGCAGTTGCAGATGCCTTGAGCCGAAAGCTTTGTTCTTTATCTCTTTCTACTATCGGTGTTTCTCAGTTGATCGATGATTGTTGCACTTTTGGTTTAGAGTTTGAAACAGATAGGGAGACTATCAGAGTGTTTGCTATTCAAGCCGAGCCAGAGTTGTTTGTTGCAATCAGAGAAGCACAGAAGTCTGAGCCGAGCATCCAGATTTCAGTAGAGAAAGTCAGATCGGGTCATCAGTCTGAATTCCAGGTTAGAGATGATGTTTTGTTTGTGAATAACCGTATTGTTGTGCCGGATATTTCGGAGTTGAGACAGCGTATTCTCCAAGAGGCTCATTGCAGTTGGTTTAGTATTCATCCTGGAGGTCGTAAGATGTACAACGATCTGAAGAACCAGTTCTGGTGGAAGAGAATGAAGAGCGACGTAGCGAGGTTTGTATCTCAGTGTTTGAATTGTCAACAGGTGAAAGCAGAACGGAAGCGACCAGGAGGTCTGTTGCATAGTCTATCTGTTCTTGAATGGAAGTGGGATCACATTTCCATGGATTTCGTCACGAAGCTACCACGATCCGTTCGAGGATGCGATGCCATTTGGGTAATGATCGACCGATTGACGAATTCTGCGTGTTTTATTCCGTACAGGATGACGTATCATCATGATCAGATGGCTGAGTTGTATGTTAGCAATGTTGGGAGATTTCATGGTGTGCCGAAGTCGATCGTTTCAGACAGAGATCCTAGATTCACTTCTTACTTCTGGCACAGTCTTCAGGGGGCACTTGGTACTTGATTGCATCTGAGTACAGCTTATCATCTCAGACCGATGGACAGTCAGAGCGGACTATCCAGACGTTAGAGGATATGCTGCGAGCGGTAGTGCTAGACTTTGGCAATAGTTGGCAGGATTCTTTGCCTCTTGTCGAGTTTTCTTACAACAACAGCTTCCAAGCGAGTATCGGTATGGCGCCTTTTGAGGCATTGTACGGTAAGAAATGCCGATCTCCGTTGTTTTGGGATGACTTGTCCGAGTCACCAGATTTGGGACCGGATATGCTTAGAGATATGGCAGAGCAGGTTAAGATCATTCAGACCAGAATGAAGTCAGCTCAAGATAGACAGGCAAAGTATGCGAATGTCAGGCGTAGACCTCTGAGTTTTGATCAGGGAGACCGAGTCTTTCTGAAGATTTCTCCATTCAGAGGCACTGTCAGATTCGGTAAGAGAGGGAAATTATCTCCGAGATTCATCGGGTCATACGAGATTCTCGAGAAGATAGGCGATCTTGCCTACAGGCTTGCACTTCCTCCGTCTTTATCTGGTATTCATGACGTTTTTCACGTCTCTATGCTGTGAAAGTATCATCCAGATCCTTCTCTTATCCTTCAGCCTGACGAAGCCGAGTTAGACGAGACTCTGAGCTACTTTGAGCGACCGATTCAGATCCTTGATCGGAAGGAGAAACAACTCAGGACCAAGTCGATTCCGTTGGTGAAAGTGTAGTGGAGCCGTCACGGCATTGAGGAAGCGACTTGGGAGACAGAGTCTGACATGATACAGCGATTTCCGGAGTTATTCGGATGACGTGAGATCTTCTTACTATCTTTAGTTCTTTATTCTATCTTATGAGTTGTGGTTCTCGTTGATTTCGAAGACGAAATCTCTTCTTAGTGGGGGAGAATTGTAACGCCCCATTTTTATCTTAAATGAGTTTATTTGAGTTAATCGAAGATTGCAGAGTTCGCGAGCCGACTTGATTTTGATCAGGGTCCTTTTTGCAAAAATTGGATTTTTCAGGGACTAAAATGCAATTAATGGATTTTATATATTATCTTATCTAGTTTTACTTGGTCCATTCTCTCCCTCTCCTTCCCCTTGCACGAATCCTCCATTGAAGATGCCCCATTGAGCTTCCAAGCTTTCTGATTTCAGTCCGAGCTCGATCCGGCCGTTTGAATTTATTTCTGAAGGCAGATTAGTGATCACTGCAGTGAGAGCTCCGTTATACCGTAAGTATTTCTCCGATCAGATATGTTTTGTTTTTCAAAGGTTGTTAGAATCGATCTAGATTCTAGTATGTTGTTCTTGGCAGAGTTCTGATCGTTTATTACCTGTCGGTTTTGAATTAGAGCGACGTTCGGATTTGTTGTGATTTTTGGAAGCCATTTTCGAAAGTTTGAGTTTTGAGATTTGTTGGGATTGCCTTTTTGTTGTTGTATTAGCATTGTTATGAGATTATATCGGTATTGAACTGCTGTCTGCGTTTCCGGTTTGTTCAGTTTTTAGCCGTTATGCCGTCGGTTTGAGTTTTGGGATTTCGAACCGTTTTTGATTTGTTGAACTTGGCTTGTAAGTTGATCATGGTTATTGATCTTTGATTTGTATCTGAACAGATTCTTTTGGAGTTTGTCAAGCCCAGGGTTAACAACATTTGTTCGTTTCAGAGATTTGGACGAAGAATGGTATAGATAATTACCTTGAGCCTTGTTGTTGTTTAGATTGGTTAGACTTTGATACAATCTTTTGTTGTAGCTTCCCAGAAGTTGGAACTACTGCCTTGAAAGGTAAAAGCAATCATCGATAGCGGGATAGCATACTCGGGACAGTTGGTTCTCGAGTTTCCCTTAAAAGCACATACTTGCATCTACACTTGTTCTAGCATGAGGAACTTGTGTCTTGTTGAATTGCTTGAGCTTTTATTATATGTCTATGTTTATATTCTGTTATGCATTCATCTTGAGCCAAATTTGATTTCAGCGGGCAGAATAGCCCTTTTTGTTTAGACGTTTGGGAACTATAATTGAGTGGCCTAGGTCGTAGTCATTTCGCCTAGTGCTAGCATACTCATTATAGTTTCTCAAAGTCTAGAGGAGTGGGATACGTGGCACCACCTTGATTGGGAGAGTCGGTGAGTGGTTACGTGATCTCATCTTCGGGATCCCAAAAGCACAGTAGAAATCCCTCGTTTATCAGATTTGATATCCCGGTTTAAAGACATGCATTTCATTACGTTGTTATTGATATTGTTGTTGTTTTGAAAGCATGTTTGTTGTTGTATTACTTGAATGTTGCTTTTACTGGGATTATCATTCTCAACGGTTATCCGGCTGTTGCTTTGTTTTGTTTGTGTACTTGGAAACAGGTGGGGCAGGATCAAGTCAGAAGAGGCATGGTTAGCTTTGAGGGAATGATGTAGAAGTGAGACTCGGTTTAGAAGTCTTGTTAGCATGACAATCTAGTTTATGTTTTGAAGCATGTTAAGAACTGGAACTTGGATTGGAAGTGGTCTTGCTTGTGGTTAGAACTCTTGTATTCTGTATTCGGCTTGTAATAGCTAGCATCGATGCGTGTTCTTCACTTTTATGTATTTAAATGCTATGTTGTTGGATATATATTAGTTGGATCATGTTAGAGTTCTTTTGGTTATGTTATTGCACTTTTGGAGGCTTGTTTTGAGCCAATTCAGCAGGCCATGCGCGCCCGCGCCTCGGGTGGCGCGCCCGTGCATCCCGCACTTCGTTTCGGAAGTTTTGGGCAGAGCTTCAGGCGCGCCCGCGCCTTGGGTGGAGCGCCCATGCGAGGGCTTGGGCAGGACGCCATGCGCGCCCGCGTCCCCTTTTTAAAAAAAAAATGCTCTTGGCTTTTAATTGCTTACTTATTGAATTACTCCTTTAATTGTTGTTTAGAACCGAGGTCTCATAGTCATATTATATCCAGAGATGGTATTTCTATTGATCCGAGTAAGGTTGAAGCAGTGATCAGTTGGCCTAGACCGATGTCTGTACCAGAGATATGGAGTTTTATGGGTTTAGCAGTTTATTATCGTCGCTTTATCAAAGATTTCTCGAGTATTTCCAAACCCATTACTCAGCTGACATAGAAGAATGCACCGTATATCTGGACTGAAGCTTGTGAAGATAGTTTTACTGAATTGACGAAGAGGCTGACAAGTGCACCAGTCTTGACTATCCCTTCAGGTACTGGTTATTTAACTCTTTATTGCGATGCTTCACACAGGGGACTAGGATGTGAGCTGATGCAGTGAGATCATGTTGTTGCTTATGCTTCGAGACAGTTGAAGCCACATGAGACGAGATATCCAATTCATGATCTTGAATTGGCAACCATCGTCTTTGCATTGAAGATATGGCGACATTATTTGTACGGTGAGAAGTTCGAAATTTATTTGATCATAAGAGTCTGAAATATCTGTTTACGCAATCTGAATTGAACATGAGACAAAAAAGATGGTTAGATTATTTGAAGGACTTTGATTGCGAAATCAAATATTATCCAAGAAAATCAAATGTTGCTGCAGATTCCCTAAGTAGAAAGGTATGTGCTTTGTCATTATCTACTGTAGGTGTATCTCATTTGATTGAAGATTGTTGCATTTCTGGATTAACATTTGAGACAAATATGAGGCCTATTCAAGTTTGTGCGATTCGAGCTGAGCCTGAATTGTTGATTCGAATCAAGGATGCACAGAAGGAAGATCAGGGTATTCAAAAATCAGTTGAAATGGTTAAGTCTGGACATAAATCTGAATATAAGGTCAGTGCTGATGATATCTTATATGTGAATCACCGACTTGTTTTTCCAAATATTTTTGATCTGAAACAGCTGATATTGAATGAAGCGCATTGCAGTAGATACAGTATTCATCCTGGTGGTAGGAAAATGTATAATGATTTGAAGAATCATTATTTGTAGTAGCCCGTAACCAAAATCAGTGATTAAGGGATTAGTCAATGCTAATTAAACAAATTGGGTATCGGACAGATCGGAAGCTCCGAAGGCGCGATCGGAAGCTCCGAAGGCGCGATCGGAAGCTCCGATGAGCGATCGGAAGCTCCGATCGAATTATGTCAGGCATGACGTGTGGCAGGATCGAAAGCTCCGGTCAGGATCAAAAGCTCCGATCACCCCTATCCGAAGTCAACCAGTGATAGTTTGACACATGGCAGATGAGGATCTTCGGAAGCTCCAATGGTAGGATCGGAGGTTCCGATCGTGGTCTATAAATAGAAGGCCGAGGCTTTACTTTCATTTGCCAATTTTGAGTTTTCCTTTCCATTCTAGTCCTTTTGGAGTTGTTCTAGTCTTCTTGGGCTTGACCCGGAGGTCGGCGAGGCATTCGATAGTCGTAGCGGAATTGGGCCCAAGTTCTGGAGGCATCGACATCAAAGGGCTAACGATGGACGAAGGTATAGCTGTTGCTTCCTATAAATATTTAGGAGTATGCAATAGCATAGTTAAGGCTTTTAGAGCACTATAATGATAGTAGTATCATTTGGCAGTGTAGAGCAGACTATAGGCGTGGACCTAGAGTTGGTAGAGCTTGCACTGATTTGAGGTACGAAAGTACTGTTCGAGATATCCTGATTGAGTATGCATGTATTATGTGGTTGCATGGTTTATATGTCATTGATTTATGCTGCATTCATTTGCATACTGAGCTATCTCCTTCGAGATGTCTATTAGTAGGGTTGTACCCTATCCTGTTAGTGGATGGACTTCCATGGCTTTGGGTCCGGTAAATACACTGGTATTATGGTATGGGAGCCACCTCTTGAAGCGACGGCACAACATGCTACATACCAGGGCCCGGTCTGTCTCTGTTATCTGATCCTTAACCTCGAGTTTATAGGGAGTTCACTTTGCATGCATGTATACTCATACTCTCGTACTGAGCGTTTTATGCTCACGTCTCGTACTCTGTGTTTCTGGACACCCTATTCCATGGGGCAGGTTTGCGATTGGACGAGGCGGGTGGATCCAAGAGGGGCTAGGCAGTGGTTGTCCAGCTGGAGCTTCGCCTAGGTTTTATTCTGTTGTTATTGGAGTGATACAACTATTCGATTTGGTTGTATTATATTTGGGTATTTACAGATTCCTTTACTTGAGATTGTATAATGTCTATGGTTTCCGCAGCTTAATTATAATTACTGTTTTGATTAAGTTAATTGCATGCCTAAGTTCTGTTTAGTAGGTGATCCAGGTAAGGGTCACTACATTTATGGTATCAGAGCATGCAAAGTATTCTTGAGATTTAGATTCTACATAAGATAACCGTTAGGTTAATTTTGTAGATGGCAGATCGTGACGACCATAGTTCTCATGGAAGTATTGGTGGGCGTTGGGGTGATGCCGACCAGGAGCCTCGTCGGTAATGACGCCATCGTCATCGAGATGAGGACCGTTTCAGTGTACGTCAATTCTTGCAGACGGGGCCTAAGCCCTTGGTTGGAGGTGAGTCTCCGGAGGATGCGGAGAACTGGTTAGACCGCATGGAGATGACTTTTCAGACTTTCCACTGCACCAAGGAGCAGAAGATGGAGACCCTGGGTTATCTTCTGGATGGACGTGCGCGCAGGTGGTGGAGGTTTACTTCTGCACCTTTTGTTGCGACGAGAGGAGTGGCCACCTGGGCCGAGTTCCGCACAGCTTTTCAGAAGCTGTATTTTCCTCCTGCACTCCGTCAGTCGAAGGCGGGCGAGCTACTGAGTCTGCGGCAGGGAGCCATGTCTATTGATGAGTATCAACAGAAGTTCTTTGATCTGCTATCCTATTGCCCCAAGATTGCTGACAGCTCTGGGATGAAGTATAATATGTTCCTTCAGGGCCTTAACCCTGAGATCCACGAGCGTGTGGCGGTCGGCGATTACATTTCCTACGAGGGTTTGGTGAGCCGTTGTCACAAGGCAGAGGACAGCATTCGGTGGAACAGGTCTTTCTCTCAGTCGAGACCTGCTAGTTCTTTGGGTCCCCGTGCCCAATCTTTCAAGAAGTCTGGATCTACTTCTTCTTCCTCTAGCTCTGCTGGTGTTGCCCATTTCGGAAAGAAGGACAAGTGTGATCACTGTGGGAAGAACCATCCATCCGACAAGTGCTGTAGAGCTTCTGGAGCTTGTTTTCGTTGCGGTGAGGTGGGTCATATCCGGAGGGATTGTCCACTATCTGGGGGAGGCGGTACTGGTTCTGGTTCAGGATTTGGTTCTCAGGCCACCGTTCAGCAGAGGTCGCAGGGACAGCTTTCTGGGAGTTCTCATTTGAGGCCCCGAGCTTCTGGCCAGGTGTTTGCCTTGTGGCATGATCAGGCTATGGAGGAGAATGAGAAAGTCATCGCAGGTACATTTCTATTTTATGGTATACCTGCTCTTGTACTTATTGACACTGGTGCATTTCATTCCTTCATTTCTGCACATTTTGTTAAAAGGCATAAGTTACCATGCATTGCACTAGACGTAGTGATGTCTGTTTCTACTCCGACGGGCCAATCTGCTTTGGCTAAGCGTCTAGTGATGGGTTGCCCTTTAGAGTTCGAGGGGAACATTCTGTTAGCGAATCTCATTATTATTGCGATGGACGACTTTGATTGCATTCTGGGAATAGATATGTTAACTACCTATCGAGCTTTAGTGGACTGCTACCAGAGATTAGTACGCTTTCATCCGGAGGGGAGTGATAGCTGGCTTTTCTATGGAGAGAGAGCGCAACCCCAATGCCTTTGGTATCAGCTCTGAGAGCCTGTCGAGCTCTAGAGTCTGGTAGGGAAGGCTACCTTATCTATGCAGTTGATTTGTCCGCTGAGAGTATTGGGATAGAGAGTATTCCTGTTATGGATGAATTTCCAGATGTATTTCTTGATGAGATTCCGGGTTTTCTTCCTGTTAGGGAAGTCGAGTTTGGCATAGAGTTGATGCCTTGTACTTCTCCTATTTCTCGAGCACCGTATCGTCTGGCTCCGTTAGAAATGCGTGAGTTGAAGAATCAGCTACAGGATCTTTTGAACAAGGGGTACATTCGTCCTAGTGTATCTCCTTGGGGAGCTCCTGTTCTTTTTGTAAAGAAGAAGGATGGGTCTATGCGGCTATGCATTGACTATCGACAGCTGAATCGAGTCACTGTGAAGAACAAGTATCCTTTACCTTGTATTGATGACTTGTTTGATCAGCTGCAGGGCACTTCAGTTTAATCCAAGATTGACTTGAGATCTAGGTATCATCAGTTGAGAGTCCGAGATCAGGACGTAGCCAAGAGTGCATTCCGTACTCGCTATGGGTATTACGAGTTTCTAGTGATGCCATTTGGTTTGACTAATGCGCCGGATATATTCATGGACCTGATGAACCGTGTCTTCAGGGAGTATTTGGACAAGTTTGTCGTGGTTTTCATTGACGATATCTTGGTGTATTCGCGTAATACGGAAGAGCATGTTTCTCAGTTGCGGTTGATACTGCAGACTCTTCGAGATGAGCAGTTATACGCCAAGCTGAGCAAGTGTGAGTTCTGGATGGATCGAGTGGTCTTTCTTGGCCATATCATATCCAGGGAGGGGATTTCTGTTGATCCAAGCAAGATTGAGGCTGTGCTTAATTGGTCGCTTCCGATGACGGTTGCTGAGATCCGTAGCTTTCTGGGTCTAGCAGGATATTATCGTCGCTTTATTCTGAACTTCTCTCAGCTAGCTCGACATTTGATGCGGCTTACCCGCAATGGTGTGGATTTCGAGTGGTCCTCCGAGTGTGAAGAGAACTTCTGTGAGCTTCGACGGCGGTTGACTTCTGCGCTGGTGTTGGCATTACCGTCAGGATCTGGAGGGTATGTGGTGTACACTAATTCTTCTCTTTAGGGGTTAGGTTGTGTCCTGACTTAGAATGGGCATGTGATCGCATACGCTTCTATACAGCTGAAGCTTCACGAAGACAACTACCCAGTCCATGATTTGGAGTTAGCAGCCATTGTGTTCGGTTTGAAGATCTGGCGTCATTATCTGTATGGCGAGAAATTTGAGATCTTCACCGACCATACGAGTCTCAAGTATTTGTTCACTCAGGCGGAGTTGAACATGAGGCAGAGACGTTGGATGGACTTGCTTAAGGACTATGATTGCGAGATAAGTACCATTCGAGAGCTGCTAATCTCACCGCTGATGCATTGAGTCGCAAGGCGACTATCCGCACTTCAGACTTGTTCGATGTCTAGTGAGATCAGTGACTATTGTACTTCAGGATATACTTTCAAGCATAAGAAAGGTATGCAGAGTATCCAGATGTTTGCGATATTATCTGAGCCAGCTTTGTATTCGCGGATTCGAGATGCTCAGATGTCTGATCCGAAGACCCAGCGTTTATCTCATCTAGCTAACGAGGGTAGCTCATCTGGATTTCATTATCAGTCAGATGGCTTTCTGTGTTTGTCTGGTAGGCTTGTGATTCCGCAGGATGTAGAGTTGCGAGAGGAGATTTTGTCTCAGGCGCATCGCACTAAGTTGAGTATTCATCCTGGGAGCAACAAGATGTACAAGGATCTACGTACTCGTTTCTGGTGGAAGGGAATGAAACGCAGTGTTTATCAGTTTGTTTCGAGATGTTTGGTGCGTCAACAGGTCAAGGCAGAGCACCGACGACCTGGAGGATTGCTTCACAGTCTGCCTATTCCTGAATGGAAATGGGAGTTTATCAGAATGGATTTTGTGACCCATTTGCCGGTATCCCCGAGAAACTGTGATGCTATCTGGGTTGTGGTGCACCGACTCACCAAGTCAGCGCATTTCATTGCCTATAGCCGGGAGTACAATTTGGATCGTATGGCTCGATTGTACATTCAGGAGATCGTTCGACTTCATGGAGTGCCTGTGAGCATTGTCAGCGATCGGGACCCCAGGTTCACTTCTAGATTCTGGGGGAGTGTTCAGCGTGCGATGAGTACTACTCTCAGTTTGAGTACTGTCTATCATCCGAAGACTGATGGTCAGTCAGAGCGCACTATCCGTACTTTGGAGGATATTCTTCGAGCATGCACTATGGATTTTGGTTCAGCCTGGCAGGATCATTTGCCTTTGATTGAGTTCGCGTACAACAACAGCTATCATACTAGTATTCGGATGACACCTTTTGAGGCATTGTAAGGGCGACGTTTTCGTACTCCACTCTTCTAGGAAGAAGTGGGGGAGAGACAGGTTGAGGGACCGAAATTTATCTAGCAGGCGGTAGACATTGTTGATCAGATCATGAAACGGATTAAGACTGCACAGGATCGTCAGGCCAGCTATGCTAACACTAAGCGTAGGCCTTTGCAGTTCGATGTCGGGGAGAAAGTGTTTTTGAGAGTGTCACCTTTTCGCAAAATTCTCAGATTTGGCCTTAAGGGCAAGTTGTCTCCCAGATTTATCGGTCCGTTTGAGATCTTGGAGAGCATTGGCGATTTGCCTTATCGACTAGCTTTGCCACCGCATCTTTCCAGTATTCACGACGTGTTCCACGTATATCTGTTGCGACGATATGTGGCGGATGAGTCTCATATTCTGCAGCGGTCTGAGGTTCAGATGAACAAGGATTTGACCTATGTTGAGAAACCTATTCGTATCCTAGATCATAAGGATAAGGTTTTGCGGAACAAAGTCATTCCTCTAGTTTTAGTTCAGTGGCAGCGCCGAGGCACTGAGGAAGCTACTTGGGAGCTTGAGGACAGGATGCGTGAAGACCATCCTGAGTTGTTTTGATTTCATTCTTAAGTTGTATTCAGTTGCAAACTCTGTAAATGTTTGATTTGAATAAAGAATGTTCTGATTTATGTATTACATTCGGTACTTAAGATCTGATTTCGAGGACGAAACATCTTAAGTGGGGGAGAATGTAGTAGCCCGTAACCAAAATCAGTGATTAAGGGATTAATCAACGCTAATTAAACAAATTGGGTATCGGACAGATCGGAAGCTCCGAAGGCGCGATCGGAAGCTCCGAACAGGATCGAAAGCTCCGATCGAATTACGTCAGGCATGACGTGTGGCAGGATCGAAAGCTCCGATCACCCCTATCCGAAGTCAACCAGTGATAGTTTGACACGTGGAAGATGAGGATCTTCGGAAGCTCCGATGGCAGGATCGGAGGTTCTGATCGTGGTCTATAAATAGAAGGCCGAGGTTTCACTTTCATTTGCCAATTCCGAGTTTTCCTTTCCAATCAAGTCCTTTTGGAGTTGTTCTAGTCTTCTTAGGCTTGGCCCGGAGGTCAGCGAGGCATTCGATAGTCGTAGCGGAGTTGGGCCCAAGTTCTGGAGGCATCGACATCAAAGGGCTAACGACGAACGAAGGTATAGCTTTTGCTTCATATAAATATTTAGGAGTATGCAATAGCTTAGTTAAGGCTTTTAGAGCACTATAATGATAGTAGTATCATTTGGCAGTGTAGAGTAGACTATAGGCGTGGACCTAGAGTTGGTAGAGCTTGCACTAATTTGAGGTACGAAAGTACTGTTCGAGATATCCTGACTGAGTATGCATGTATTATGTGACTGCATGGTTTATATGTCATTGATTTATGCTGCATTCATTTGCATACTGAGCTATCTCCTTCGAGATGTCTATTAGCAGGGTTGTACCCTATCCTTTTAGTGGATGGACTTCCATGGCTTTGGGTCCGGTAAATCCATTGGTATTATGGTATGGGAGCCATCTCCTGAAGTGACGGCATAGCGTGCTACATACCAGGGCCCGGTCTGTCTCTGTTATCTGATCCTTGACCTCGAGTTTATAGGGAGTTCACTTTGCATGCATGTATACTCATACTCTCGTACTGAGCGTTTTTTGCTCATGTCTCGTACTCTGTGTTTCTGGACACCCTATTCCATGGGGCAGGTTTGCGATTGGACGAGGCGGGTGGATCCAAGAGGGGCTAAGCAGTGGTTGGCCAGCTGGAGCTTCGCCTAGGTTTTATTCTGTTGTTATTGGAGGGATACAACTATTCGATTTGGTTGTATTATATTTGGATATTTACAGATTCCTTTACTTAGGATTGTATAATGTCTATGGTTTCCGCAGCTTAATTCTAATTACTGTTTTGATTAAGTTAATTGCATGCCTAAGTTCTATTTAGTAGGTGATCCGGGTAAGGGTCACTACATTATTAGTGGAAACAGATGAAATCCGATGTCGCTATATGTTTCTAAAGGCATGAATTGTCAACAGGTGAAGGCTAAGAGAAAGAAACCTGGTGGTCTGTTACAGAGTTTGTCAATTCCTGAATGGTAATGGGGTCACATTTCTATGGAATTTTTGACGAAATTGCCACGATCATCCTGAGGTTGTGATGCGATTTGGGTGATCATTAATAGGTTAACAAAATCGGCTTGTTTTATTCCATACCGAATGACATATCGACATGATCAGATGGCAGACTTATATATCAAGGAAGTGGTAAGATTGCATGGAGTGCCTAAGTCGATTGTATCTGATCGTGACCCTCGATTTACATCTCACTTTTGGCATAGCCTACAGCAAGCTTTAGGTAAACGTTTACATTTAAGTACTGCTTATCATCCTCAAACAGACGGACAGTCATAACAAACGATTCAAAATCTTGAGGATATGCTGAGAGCTGTAGTACTTGATCTGAGTACAAACTGTCAAGATTCGTTACCACTCGTGGAGTTCTCGTAAAACAACACTTATCAGACTAGTATTGAGATGGCTCATTTGAAGCATTGTATGGTAGGAAGTGCAAATCACGGTTGTACTGGGATGATGTTACAGAGGTACCTGAGATTGGTCCTAATATGATTAGAGAGATGACTGCCAAAGTGAAACTCATTCGGAAGCGAATGAAGACAGCTCAAGACAGACAGGAAAAGTATGCAAATGTGAGATGTCGACCTTTGAGTTTTGAGCAGGGAGACAGAGTATTCTTCAAGATTTCACCTTTTAGGGGTACTGTTCGATTTGGCAAGCGAGGGAAGTTGTCTCCGCGTTTTATTGGACCGTATGAGATTCTAGAGAAGATAGGCAATTTAGCTTATCGACTTGCATTGCCTCCAGCTTTATCTGATATTCACGATGTATTCCATGTTTTGATGTTGAGGAAGTATCAGCGTGGTTTATCTCATGTTATCCAAGTAGATGAAGCTGAACTCGATGAAACTCTTAGCCATTTTGAGAAGCCAATACAGATACTTGATCGAAAATAAAAACAACTTCGAACAAAAATCATTCCATTGGTGAAGATTCAATGGAGTCGGCATGGAGTTGAAGAAGCGACGTGGGAAACTGAAGACGATATGAGACAAAGGTTCCCATATTTATTTCACAGATGTGAGTTCTTTTTCAGTATTTCTGTTATTTTTTTATCTTATGTGCATACAGATTGCTTATGAATTCGAGGACGAACTCATGTCTTAGAGGGGGAGAAATGTAAAGCCCCGAAATTATTTAATTTTGATCCGAGATTATTTAATTTGAGAATATATGGAGTTTGGATTTAAATTCTAATATTCTTAAATTATTTAGGATTGAAATTAAATTAAAAGATTTGCCTAGGACTGAATTGCAAATCACTTAAGTTCTCAGGGACTAAACTGCAATATGTTGATATTTATCTCATTTCCACTTGATTTGTAAGCATTTCAACATGTCCAACATATCAGAATAGAAGGGAAAAAGCTTAGAAGCTTGGGAAACGCCATTTTTGTCTTTGAAAAGCTCCAATATTTCGATATTCGGCCGTCAGAATTCAGAATCACTTATATATCTATGATCACGGCACTGAGAACTTTGTTTTGGTATATATTTTCTGAAGTTCTATCATATCTTGAATTTTGATGTTTTGATGGGTTTTGAATATTATTGGTTATATGCATATATGAGCTTGCACCGATTGTATATTCGAAGACGGATCGAAGAAAGAACATCGTATGAATTTGATATAAATTGTTGAAGCTATTTTCGAAATCCTATCTTCTGAATTTTTGGTTTGGACGTGTGATATGGATGGTTTGATGATATCTATGTGCTGATATGTAGTGTATTGAGTTGGGAGTTTGAATTCGATATCGTTTCGGTTACCGAGTTTCAGTTGTTACGCCGTTGGCTTAGGATTTGAAGTCGTTTTGATATATTGATGATTGAGCTAACTTTGAAGTAAGTTGTTGTTGATAATTGTAGCTTATATATACTTCATTTACTGCTTGGATAAGAGATTGAGCGACTCAACATTTCCGTCTTTGAACCGAGCAAACTTTGATCAAGGTTTAGAAGTTGTTTTGATATTGAAGAGTTGAGGATGACTTGAATAGCTTGTGATATATGTGTTATTGATTGTATTTCAGATTTGAAGTATCTACAATTCGAGAAGAACGAGAAGGTATAAGACAACATCGAGAGTCGGGAATTTAATACTCAAGAATGACGCTTCTTGAGTTATTCCGCAAAAACCACATACTTGTTTATCGTTTGCATTTCTTTTATTGATGTTAATGATCCATTTCAGGTAGTGGATCTTTATTTGATATGATATGAAATGAGATATGAATTGATTCTTATGCCAAGGTCAGATGGACCTTATTTTTGAGTCTGATGAGACGACGATAGATAGATATTCATGTCAAGATCGTATAAGAATCTTGATGGCAAAGAGTGTGATAGGAATCAATTCTTTATATATGCGTTTACTCTAGTCTTGAGTCGAAAAGTTTTGAGTCGATATGAATTTATTTAACGCATGTATAAATTGATTATACTGAGAATTGTATTCTCACCGGATGTTTTCGGCTGTTGTCTTGTTTTGTATGTGTGCATGATGACAGATGGGGAAGGAGCTGGCCAAAGTCGACGAGGGTAGCTCAAGAGAGAAGATTAGACGTGGAATTGGGTTGTTTATAGCTGAATCGATGTGTACTATAGTCCTAGCAAGCATGTTAGAAAACATTTGTGAATATTGTTCTTGAGAAGTTGATGAACACTTGTGTAGTTTCATGCTTTTGTTGGATTCCAAACTGTTAGATTGATGTATAAACTAGTTATAAACATGTGTAGATCTTGTTCTTCGTATTTATATATGTTCTAGACTTGTAAAACATGGATTGGAATGAGTTGGAAGGATAAAAAAGTGCTGTTGAAAAATAGTGCAGCAAGCTGCCCAGATCAGCGCCCGAGCTGCACTTTTTGGCAGCCCGAGAGCAGCCCAAAAATCCCCAACCCGAGAGTTGGTTTAGGGAGGGGCGCTCGAGCGGCGGTTTTTGACCGCCCGAGCGCACCCCTAAATGAAAAAAAAAATTTGTTTGATCTTCTTCCTTACTTGTTTAATTAATGATGTTTAATTACTAATTACCCTAAGAATGAGATTAGAAACCCGAGGCCCCACACCTTTGGTCCTGGTATTCTAACATATATGTTAGATAATTAATCGAGAACTATTCAAGAAGATCTGTTCAATCCAGAAGCTCCTTTCTGGAAAAAACCAATCAACAATGAAATAGATTTCATCAAGCATAATCATACTTTGAAGTTGGTTGATCTCCACCCGAGTTGTAAAACTTTATGATGCAAGTGGGTCCTTAAAAAGAAATACAAAGCCGATGGATATTGTAGTAATCCGTACCCCGATTTAAGTAATTATATAACGAATCAAGGCTTAAATGGGTGTTTAAGCAATCGAAACTTCATGTAGGAGATCGGAGCTTCAGGTAGAGAACGGAACTTCCGATGCAGGATCGGAGCTTCCGATGGAGATCGGAGCTTCCAATGTAAAACAGAGCTTCCGATGACGTGCACCTATGACTAAGCTTCAGATTTTGACAAGTTTCGTGCATGCAGAGAACGGAGCATCCGTTCTGCACAACGGAGCTTCCGATCTGCACCAGAATATGCCTATAAATAGGGGCATTCGGATGTTAAATTTGATAAGAAAACATTCCGAGTGTGCAGTCTATAGTAAACGATACACTGAGGGCCTTATCGGTTTATAGTAAGGTTCTGGAATAACCAAGGTGTGGTTATAGTCATCTGGGACTAGCAACTCCAAAGGGCTTACTATGGACGAAGGTATGGTCTGGGAATTTATTTAAGTTTTGGGAATATTTATTAGTTTAGCTAAGAATTATAGAACTTGTGTAGTGATACGGTGAACTTTTGAATATAGGCTTGGAACCTAGGATCCTATTAGACTTGAACTAGCCTTGAGGTACGTACATATTGACTGAGATTGCCAGCGAGTATACATGTTTATATGTTGCATTTACTTGGCATTACTATATTATATGACATATCATTTACCTCTTTCCATATTCATATGTCATGTGCATATACACGTTGAGCATATACCTTGTTATATTTGATTATAGAGCCGGTACTGAGCATGACTTTTCAGATGACCCTTTACCAGTCATCATGTTGCATGCATCATATATATACGTTTACTCATGTTTATGTATTTGGCGTTAGCGCTGACGTCATAGTTATTATCTTGGACACCCTAATCCACGGGGCAGGTCGCAGGATGGACTGAGCTAGTAGTTCGAGGCAGGACTAGGGAGCAGAAGCCTTGAAGAGTTATTTATATAGCAGGATTCGATAGAGCTGTATAATTCTTTAGAAAGTTGTATTTTAAGCTTTTTGATATGGTTGTATCACTACAGTATTAAGCCGAATATGTTTTACTAAGCTGATATGTAAAATTATGGATTATGTTTCCGCATGTTTTACTCTGTTAAGCATTCTTGCTTTATTAAGTTTAATGCATGCTATTAGTTGCCAATTAGTAGGTGATTCAATGCAGGGTCACTACATTTTTTGTATCAGAGCATGCTTAGATTTTTGGACTAGTACTTGGGATTTAGTCTAGTCTTGGGTAATTACTGCGCCTTTGGGATTTTAAATGTGCAAATATTTTCAGGATACGGCCGGAAGAGGTGATGAAAGCCATGGTAGTGTTGTCCAGGAAGGTGGTCATCATCATCATCACCATCGCCATCATGATGATCGACATCATCCTCATGAGGGTAGACTTCGCTACACTATCAATAAGTTTATGCAAGTAGGACCGAAACCTTTATTGGGTGGCGAAAATCCTGAACAAGCAAGAGGATGAATGTCCAAACTCGAAAGTTCTTTTCGAGCTTTCGATTGCACTGAAGAGCAGAAATTGGAAGTTCTAAAATTTGTTCTAGAAGATCAAGCACGCTTATGGTGGGATGCCAAGGCTACTCAGGCACGTACGAAGAGAGGACATGTGACTTGGGGGGATTTCTGTCAGCAGTTTCAAAAACTATATTTTCCTCCAGCAGTTCATCAAGCACGATCTATGGAGTTGCTGACTCTGAGGCAAGGATCAATAACTATTGATCAATATCAGCAACGATTTCTTGATCTGCTACCCTTCAGTCCTCATATCAGTGACAGTGATGCGTTAAAGTATGATATCTTTCTGCAAGGCTTGAATCAAGATATCTATTCACAAGTTGTCGTCTGTGATGATCCGAAATCTTATGAAACTTTGGTGAACCGTTTCCGTCAAGTGTAGAACAACAATAGGCGGGGACTGTTGATGATGCCAGAACAGCCTAGTGGATCTCTTGGCCCTAGGGATCAATCTGTTGTGCAATCTGGACCTATGTCTTCTTCTACTACTACTTCATCTTGTTCTCATGGCTCACGAGGTACATTTCGTTTTAAGAAGAAGAAGAAGGAGGAGGAGTTTTGCAGCCACTGTGGTGGGAAGCATCCTGCAGCTTCGTGTCTGAAGGCTACTGGTGCTTGTTATATTTGTGGTGAGCAGGGACATCTGAGAAGAGATTGTCCTCAGCGTACGGGTTCTGCTAGTGGATCGAGATCACAGGTTGGATCTTAGGCTTCTACTTTTCCATGTCAGGAGCCAGCACCACAGAGTTCTTCTGGTTACCGTCCATAGACTCAGGGGCAGGTATTTGCTTTGTCTCAGGAGCAAGCTATTGAGGGAAACGATCGCATGTTGGCAGGTACCTTTTTGTTATATGGTATTCCTGCACTTGTTTTAATTGATACTGGAGCATCGCATTCCTTTATTTCTAGCCGTTTTGTTAAGAGACATAGATTGCCATATATATCATTAGACCTGGATTTAATTGTATCTACTCCGCTGGAGCAGTAGTAACTAAGCGTCTAGTGATGGGTTGCCTTTTAGAGTTTGAGGGTCACGTGTTGTCTGCTAATATGATGATTTTTAGCGATCGCAGATTTTGACTGTATTTTGGGAATAGATATGCTGAATTTGTATCACGCTACTGTGGATTGTTATTAGCATCTGGTACAGTTTCATCCGGATGTGGGTGATAGCTGGTACTTTTATGGTGAGGGTGAGCGACCTCTGATGCCACTTGTGTTGGCTCTGAAGGCATGTCATGTCTTGGAGTCAGGTGGGGAGGGCTACCTCATTTATGCAGTTGATATGTCCACGAGTAATCCAGGTATTGATCAGTTACCGGTTGTCAGCGATTTTCCTGATGTATTCCCTGATGAGGTTCCTGGTTTTCCTCCGGTTCGAGAGGTTGAATTTGGTATTGATCTAGTACCAGGAACTACGCCTATATCCCGAGAGCCTTATCGTCTGACACCGTCAGAGATGAGGGAATTGAAACAGCAGTTGCAGGATCTGCTTAAAAAGGGATATATTCGTCCGAGTGTTTCTCCGTGGGGAGCACCTGTTTTGTTCATCAAGAAGAAGGATGGATCGATGCGATTATGTATTGATTATAGGCAGTTGAATCGTGTCACATCAAGAATAAGTATCCTTTGCCGAGGATTGATGATTTGTTCGATCAATTACAGGGTACTTCTGTTTACTCTAAGATAGATCTGAGATCAAGATACCACCAGATGCGGGTACGAGACTCAGATATTTCTACGACTGCTTTCAGGACCAGATACGGGCATTATGAATTTTTGGTGATGTCATTTGGTTTGATGAATGCACCGGCAGTCTTTATGAATCTGATGAATCAGGTATTTCGAGAATATTTGGATAGATTTGTCATCGTATTCATTGATGATATTCTTGTCTATTCTCATGACAAGGATGAGCATGCGCAAAATCTGAGGATTGTTTTGCAGACGTTACGAGATAAGCATCTATATGAGAAATTGAGAAAGTGTGAATTTTGGTTTGATCGGGTAGTTTTTCTCGGTCATGTGATTTCAAGTGAAGGAATATTTGTTGATCCTAGTAATATAGAGGCAGTCTTGAACTGGTCTCGTTCGACGACGGTTGCTGAGATTCGAAGTTTCTTGGGTCTAGCTGGATATTACTGTTGGTTCATCGAGAATTTTGAACAGTTGGCCAGGCCTTTGACACAGCTTACACGGAAAGATGTTGCCTTCATATGGTCCTCGGATTGTGAGGAGTCATTTCATGAGCTGCGTAGACGTCTTACTACTGCACCTATGCTAGCTTTACCTTCTAGATCAGGGGGTATGTTGTCTATATTGATTCCTCTGGGCAGGGGTTAGGATGTGTTCTGACACAGCATGGACATGTTATTGCATATGCTTCTCGATAGTTGAAGACGCATGAGAATAATTATCCAGTGCATGATGTCGAGTTAGCCGCCATTGTATTTGCGCTCAAGATCTGGAGACATTATCTTTATGGCGAGAAATTTGAGATATTCACGGACCATAAGAGTTTGAAGTATTTATTTTATTCACTCAGACGGAGTTGAATATGCGACAGAGACGCTGGATGGACTTACTGAAAGATTATGACTGCGAGATCAAGTATCATCCAGGTTCTGCTAATCTTACTGTTGATGCCTTGAGTCGGCAGGTGAGACTTTCTGCACTTCAGACTAGTGAATTATCTCATATGATTCAAGAGTGTTGTTCACTGAGTTTTACACTCAAGCATAAGAAAGGGAGAAATGAGATTCGTTTGTATACTATTCTATCTGAGCCAGCATTGTATTCTCGGATCAGAGACGCTCAGATATCTGATGTTAAGACTCAGCGTTTGACATGTCTAGCCAATGGAGTTAATACATCTGGATTCCATTTTCAAGCAGATGGTTTATTGTGCTTATCGAATTGGGTGGTTGTACCTGATGTTGCAAAGCTCAAGAATGATATTCTATCTCAAGCTCACAGGAGTCGATTATCAGTTCATCCTGGAAGCATGAAAATGTATAAGGACTTGCGAACTAGATTCTTGTGGAAGGGGATGAAGCGGAGTGTGTATCAATTTGTTTCTAGATGTTTGGTTTGTCAACAGGTCAAGGCTGAACACCGACGACCAGGTGGATTACTGTAGAATCTTGAGATTTACGAATGGAAGTGGGAGCACGTAACTATGGATTTTGTCACCCACTTGCCTATGAATTCATGTCAGTGTGATGCTATCTGGGTCGTTGTTGACCGTTTGACAAAATCAGCACATTTCATTCCTTACAACCGGGAGTATTCTTATGATCGCATGGCACTCTTATATATCCATGAGATAGTGCGATTACATGGGATTCCAGTTAGCATAGTCAGTGATAGAGACCCGCAATTTACCTCACGTTTCTGGGGTAGTTTTTAACAGGCGTTGGGTACTACTCTGAGTTTAAGTACTGCATATCGTCCGGAGACTGATGGGCAGTCAGAGCGGACGATTCGTACATTGGAGGATATGCTACGTTCATCTGTCATGGATTTTGGTTTATCTTGGAAGGATCACTTACCTTTGATCGATTTTGCCTACAATAACAGTTATCATCGTAGTATTGATATGACACCTTTTGAGGCATTGTATGGTCGAAGATGTCGTACTCTGTTATTCTGGGATGAGATAGGAGAATGGCAAGTTGAGGGTCCCGAGTTGTTACAACCGATTGTAGACAAGGTAGATTTGATCAAGCGATGGATCAAAGCTGCTCAAGATCGGCAAGCCAGTTATGCTAATATTCACCGCAAGCCACTTCAGTTCGAGCCTGGTGAATATGTGTTCTTATGAGTGTCACCTTTCAGGAAAGTGATGAGATTTGGTGTGAAAGGCAAGTTGTCACCCCGTTTCATTGGGCCTTTCCAGATACTGGAGAAGATCAGAGATGTTGCATACCGTTTGGCGTTACCTCCATATCTTTCTAGTATACATGACTTTTTTCATGTGTCGTTACTTCCACATTACATAGCTGATGAATCACATATTATTCAGCCTACTGATGTTCAGCTAGAGCCAGATCTGTCTTATGTTGAACAACCACTCCGAATCCTAGACAGAAAGGAGAAAGTTTTTCGAAAAAAGACTATACCACTAGTGATGGTACAATGGCAGCGCCGAGGCGTTGAAGAAGAAACTTGGGAAACTGAGAGCCGTATGAGAACAGAATATCCTGAGTTGTTTGCTTTGTACTTTTGATTACCATGTATGATGTAATTACAGTTATTGTAATAAAACATGGTTTGTTAGTATTACTTTCATGTTTTTAGTCTTTAGATTTTATTTTGCGGACGAAATATCTAAAGGTGGGGAGAATGTAGTAACCCGTATCCCGATTTAAGTAATTATATAACGAATCAAGGCTTAAATGGGTGTTTAAGCAATCGGAACTTTCGACGCAGGATCGGAGCTTTCGATGGAGATTGGAGCTTCCGATGTAGAACGGAGCTTTCGATGACGTGCACCTATGACTAAGCTTCATATTTTGAAAAGTGTTGTGCATTCGGAGAACGGAGCTTCTGTTCTGCACAATGGAGCTTTCGATCTGCACCAGAATTTGCCTATAAATAGGGGCATTTGGATGTTAAATTTGATAAGAAAACATTTCGAGTGTTCAGTCTATATTAAGCGATACACTGAGGGCCCTATCGGTTTATAGTAAGGTTCTGGAATAACCAAGGTGTGGTTATAGTCATCTGGGACTAGCAACTCCAAAGGGCTTACTAAGGACGAATGTATGGTCTGGGAATTTATTTAAGTTTTGGGAGTATTTATTAGTTTAGTTAAGGCTTATAGAACTTGTGTAGTGATACGGTAAACTTTTGAATATAGTCTTGGAACCTAGGATCCTATTAGACTTGAACTAGCCTAGAGGTACGTACACATTGACTGAGATTGCCAGCGAGTATACATGTTTATATGTTGTATTTACTTGGCATTACTATATGACATGATATATGATTTACCGTTTTCCATATTCATGTGTCATGTGCATATACACGTTGAGCTTATACCTTGTTATACCTGATTACAGAGCCGCTCAGCTCTATACTCGATAGTCTGTCAATGAGAGTACCGCGACGGCGGGGACATGTATGTCTGACTACTCTGGTGTACTAGACTAGTGTGGTTGCACCCAAAGGTTGATCCGTGCGGTGGCAGCACTCATGTGGCGCCGGTACTGAGCATGACTTTTCAGATGACCCTTTACTTGTCATCATGTTTCATGCATCATATATATATGTTTACTCATGTTTATGTACTGAGCGTTAGCGCTCACGTCCTAGTTATTTTCTTGGACACCCTATTCCACGGGGCAGGTCGCAGGATGGACGGAGCCGGTAGTTCGAGGCAGGACTAGGGAGCAGGAGCCTTGAAGAGTTATTTATACAGAAGGATTTGATAGAGCTATATAATGCTTTAGACAGTTGTATTTTAAGCTTTTCGATATGGTTGTATCACTAGAGTATTAAGCCTGAATATGTTTTACTAAGCTAATATGTAAAATTATGGATTATGTTTCCGCACGTTTTACTCTGTTAAGCATTCTTGCTTTATTAAGTTTAATGCATGCTATTAATTGTCAGTTAGTAGGTGATTCAATGCAGGATCACTACAGATATATAGATAAATACAAATCTCGATTGGTAGCTAAAAGGTTTAAGCAAAAAGAAAGATATGATTTCTTTGACACATATTCTCCGGTTACTAAGATTACATGAATTCGTGTTCTCATAGCCATTGCTGCATTGCATAACATTGAAATTCACCAAATGGATCTAAAAAAAACTTTTTTGAATGGAGAATTGGAAGAGGAAATATATATGGAACAACCCGAGGGGTTTATCATAACCGGAGAATAGAAAAAAAATGTGTAAACTTTTAAAGTCACTATACGGACTCAAACAAGCACCTAAGAAATGACATGAAAAATTTGACACTACAATGTTATCAAAAGGCTTCAAAATCAATGAATATGACAAGTGTATCTACATTAAAGGTGCCACAAATACTTATGTAATTGCCTGCCTTTATGTAGACGACACAATGATTATGGGAAATGATCATAAGTTGATCATGAATACCAAGAAAATGTTGAAAAACCATTTTGACATGAATGATTTGGTGTATGTGATACAATATTAGGTATTAAATCTCTAGAACATCTCATGGAATTGTATTAACACAAACTCATTATGTCGAAAAGTTTTTGAATGCTTTCATGCCACAAATAGCCCTCCGGCTAGAACACCTATAGATTTAGGTGCTCACTTGGCCAAAAATCGTGGAGAACCTGTCTCACAACTAGAATATGCAATGATAATATGAAGTCTATTGTACTTGACTAACTGTACTAGACCAGAACTTGTATATATACATATAGTAAATAAGTTAAGTAGGTTCAAAATTAATCCAAGTAAGGATAATTGGAAAGCCCTGGATACTGTGATTCACATTTAATTATGGATTGGTATATACAAAATATCCAGTATTCTTAGAAGGATACTGTGATGCAAACTGGATATCTGACACAAAATATTGGAAGTCCACTAGCGGATATTTTTAACAATAGGTGGAGGAGCAGTGTCAATGAAAATCCTCCAAACAAACCTTTATAGCTCGAACCACTACGGAATCCGAGTTTATTGCTTTTGATAAAACTGGAGAAGATGCTGAATGACTTAGAAACTTCTTTGAAGATATTTCTTGTTGGAATAAGATAGTATCTTATATTACTATTCATTGCGATAGTCAATCAGTAATAGGAAGAACACAAAGTAGTATGTACAATGGTAAGTTTCGACATATTCATCTAAGACATAATTTCATAAGAAAACTAATCTCAAATGGGGTTATTTCTGGTGAATATGTAAAGTAAAATGAAAACCTAGCGGATCCATTTATAAAAGGTATAAATAGAGATCAAATGTGAAAATCGATAAGAGAAATGAGCTTAATACCCACAAAATAAATGTCTATAGCGGTAACCAAACCTTGTGAATTGGAGATCTCAAAACCTTGGTTCTATGGGAAAACTACATTATAAATATTAGTCTGAGTACTTGAAATTTGCGTCGGACCATTCCTACAACGTCCAAGTAGAAAAGACCTGCAAGATGTGGTTAGATTAAGTTGTCTTTTAATGATTCTTATACCTATAAGTTAGAGTAGAGTAAGATACTCTAAATAGGAGATCATCTATATAAGGGCAAAGTGATGACCGTTTTGATAAGAACATTTATTAATCTATGATATGCTCTAAGGCCAAAATGGACACAAAATGAGAACAAAATATGTTAGAATTATTGTTGTGTAAATACTATTCACTTGGTTTACCTTAACGATTGACTAGTTTAAGACATCGTGTCACTAAGAAACTAGAAAATCTGAGAGTATATTACTATGGTAGGTTCAAAGTGACAAACTACCTATCCTAGTACAATAATAATTCATAAGAACTTTCAAGTGAGTCTACATAAATGCATAAATTTCATTCATGTGGAGGATTGTTAGAAATTTTCACTGAAATGAGATTAAATGAGATAATGGGAAAAATCATTGTCCCACATTGGAAGTCTATCTCACTCTTCTTTTTCTTATTAGATCCAACTTTGATTTATGAGATTGAGCCATTAGGGCACCGGAAGTTTTTAGAAGGGACAATACCCTAATCGGTAAAACAAATACACACGTGTGCGGCTCGCTGGCTCGGCTCAGCGGTGGAGTGAGTTGAGGTGAGGTGCAGTGCGGTCTCTTGGCCACATTAATTTTTTGGACAAAATTTACTTGGAAAATAATAATAATGTTTATTATTATTTAAATCTGTCTAAAATAATTTTCTACTATATTCATTAGACCAAGTGCGTCTGTTCGTCTATAGTTGCGAGCGTCTCTTCGGTTGCATCTCTTCTACTGGAGGTTGTGTTCCTTCATTGAAATCAAGAGTACACTATGAATAAGTCCCCTGCCTATATTCATACTCACTAAGTGAATTTATTTTTCTTATTACATCTCTTGATCGTTCTTACATCTTTTGTTCGTTGATATTCAAGACATTTGTTTCGCTACATTATCTTGAATCCAAGTTGTTGCATCTTAGGGATGATTTTCATATAAATCATACAAGCACTGCTCCGAGACAATTTCGTCTTGTGGACAGAGAGTTCTATTCTCTCCTCGACCTAATTTTGTTGTTGCTATGTTCCAGAATCTTATACGAACAAATTAAATAACGGTAGAACCTGTGCTCTGATACCATGTTAAAGAGAATGGACTTGGACCTAACTCAACCCCAAAAGCTAGCTAAAGATCGGGGACAGTTGTCCTCGATTATATAAGGAAGGAACTCTAACCAATTGATGTGAGACATATTTCACACACCCCCACACGCCTAGGACTGAACATTTGGAGAATGGAGATATTAACGGGTGACCTAAATATGAGCAGTCTAACACATAACGGTAGATCTGAGCTCTGATACTATTTAAAAAAATGGACTTGGACTTAAATCAATCCCAAAAGCTAGCTCAAGTGGAGAGGATTATCATTGTCTCTACATGTTAAACTCGCAGGATATTACCCAACCGATGTGAGACACAACTAACACACCAACATATATGTTAAAAAAATGAACATGGACCTAACTCAACCCCAAAAGTTAGCCGGGGGGGGGGGGGGGGGTTATCCTTGTCTATATTTATGGAACTCCCGAAAACTCTATCCAACCGATGTGAGACATCTTAATTTCAACACATCCCCACACGCTCAGAATTAAACATTTGGAGCATGGAGATATTAACGGGTGACCCGACTATAGGCAGCCCAATTATGGGCAGTACAACACATCACATTTGGTTTGGACTCTGACACCATGTTAAATAATTGATATTGTACGTAACCAACTAAACCCTAAAAGCTAGCTCAATGGGAGATGATTGTCTTTTCTATATATATATATATATATATTAAACTCTCAGGATATTTCTCCATCCGATATGAGACACAACTAACACACCAACAGATATTTAACTCGGCTTCTGATTAGCATTAGTCTTACATGATTCTAGAAACTAGGTAATCTAAAAAAATAAAAAAAATAAAAAAAAAAAAGAAAAGAGAACGATTTGCAAGTTAGGAGGGGAAATGATATAGTAACCTCCACATGAAACCTCTAATAAATTGATTCTATATATAAACACTTATTTTATTATATATTTATAGAGTATATTTTCTTTCATACGATTTCACATATATGTAATATTAATGTCGAGAAAGAATTTCTATTCCATCTTCACAAAGATGAATATTTAAAGAATTGGCTACGAAAATCACATTGCTATTAATTGATGATTGTGGCTTACCTACCCACCGATATGATATTTTTTAAGTTAGTTCATCGTGGGAATGTGACATGCATTTTACAAGTGATCTGGGTCATTGCATGTTAGTGGGGCCTTTTGGTCTTTAAAAAAGGTCTCATTCTATGATTTTATGGCTTAATTACGATGCCCATGTGAGGGATGGGTACGTACGGAATATGTCTAAAATATTATTTCCAATTTACAAATTGACAACACAATGACACAATGATATTGAAATTTTGCTTATTTAATACATTAGTTTGTTGTAGAATTGAATAATGCGTGACGCTCGAACCAGGAGATCATGCGAGGGCGTTAGATGTTTCTTTTCTTAAAAAAAAATATATATTAGCTCGCGCACCAAGCCTTTCATCTTGATGTATGGTCATATGCATGTGTTACGTAATACAGTTGATTCTTACACAATTTTCGAACTCTAAGTGGCTATACTAGCTCGCGCACCAAGCCTTTCATCCTCCCGCACACTTGTGTTTGTTTTTTTTATTGAGTATTTATAACTCACTCGAGCCAAGCAAGCAAGAAGAATAGCTATTGAAATTTTTAACCCTATTTCTCACTATCACAATAAAAATAACAAATATTTTTTTAACAATATTTACACTTATAAAAAATTTGTGTCAAACATATATATGAAAAAATAAAATATTTGAAAATATAAAAAAATTGTGGCCAAATATTTTTTGTGAAATTTTATATTATATATATATATATATATATTATAATAAAGAATAAGTTTCACTTTAATATAATAATAAAAGCACACTATATTAGAAAGAAAAAAAAATACTATGATATTTTTTCAAACAATCAAACACAATATTTTAATTTATTTTCAAAACAATATCATATTGAATTTGTAAAGTTAAATCTCTATACTATTGTAATATAAGTACTATAAATTAATAAATATTTTTAATATAGTCTCTTTATTATTATTGAAATTCTTAACCCTATTTCTCACTATCACAATAAAAATAACTAATATTTTTTTTAGCAATATTTACACTTATAAAAAATTTGTGTCAAACATATATATGAAAAAGTAAAATATTTGACAATATAAAAATATTGTGGCCAAATATTGTTTGTGAAATTTTATATTATATATTATACATGTCTATCAATAATTAATTTTGAGATGATGAATATAAATGAAAAATTTAATACACCTCCATTACTCATGATGCAATAAATGTCTCCTTAAAATTTGACTAAAATTTGAATCCATTTTTTGCCCTTGTTTTTTTACCTCAATTTTTCATAATTGTCCATACATGCTTTTTGATCCATATACAATTGAGGAGGAAATTATAAATTCACAATGAAAAACTTTGTCCATTATTCATAATTTTATAGTAGAGAAATAGATAGATAAGTTGTAATTTTCTTTGTTTACCTCATTACCTCAAAATTTTCTGTCTTCATGCACTAACTTGTATTTTTTTTTTCGATATCGGTCCTTTTTTGGTTGAAATCCTACATGACCATCGAAAAATGATTAACTGTCAACCGGATGTGTTGACATGAATTTAAAATTAAAGATCTTGGTTTGGAGGCCTATGCGTCATAATATAAATTCCGACTAGACATGAAACACTGAAATTAAACCTTAAAGCGCCATTAGTCCTACAAAAATAATAAAATTAATATCAATTATTTGTCTAAACAACCACACAAAAAAGCGACGATCCCCTTAAGTCAATCCACGTCAAGAAAATCGCGATGTTAATCATTTTAAACTGACTTCATTTAGATCTTTATGGACTATATGGACACTATGATATTTAGATAAGGTTGGTGATATAAAACTTGGCATCATCTGTGGGTTAGTTTTGATGATTTGATATTCTTGATTATCATATCTCTTCTTGTCCATAATTTCTGATTTGACAAGTCTTATCTGGATCAATCATATCTAAGATGTTTACTGAAAATGTCGAGGTAGACGTTGCGACTTCTTCTGGCAACGTATCCTCTCAAAGTACCTTCCTTGTCCACCTGTCCTCTCTCCTGCACGCACTAGACAACTCATGAATGGGCGCCGGAGAAGTTTTCTGACGTGGCCACTCCGATGCCTAAGTCAGATTAGGGCTTATTGGAAAAGAAAACTCAAGTGAATGTAAAAGTATATGAGAGTATATCAATATAATGAACAAAACCTGATATTTATAGGAGCCGATAGGAGAGTTTTCATTATGAGAAATATTATCTTTCCCGGAATATCAGATATTATCTCCTTTTTAACTAAGATTTTGCCTTATCGTTAAAGATATGATTCCCTTTCCCCAAGGAAACAAAATATTTCCTAATATCATCTTTCATTCATGTTTCCAACTCCCGCTTCTAGTCCACTCTGGTACGTAGCCTGATGACATACCCGGGCCATCCGAAACCTCGGGAAGGGGCTAAAGTACCATGGTGGACCGAAGCGACCGAGGTAACCTAAGTATCGATGTGACTGAGGTGACCGAAGTGACGGAGGTGACCGAGGTGACCAAAGTACCGAGGTGGCAAGGTACCATGGTGGCCAAGGTGCCAAGGTGGATCTACCTACATCACATGTCCCTCCCCCGAGTCGGGCTAAAATTCCATTCGTTGTCCCAAAGTGATAAACGGTACTAGTAGTGCAATCAAGACCTAACCTGTAGTGACCCTTACCGGATCACCTACTAAACAGAACTTATGCATGCAATTAAACTTAATTAAACAGATATCAGAATAAAACTGCGGAATCCATAAATAATTTACAACCCCAAGTAAAGGAATCTGTAATTTATCCAATAATATACAACCAAATCGAATAGTTGTATAAACCCAAACAACAGTAATAAAACCTAAGCGAAGCTCCAGCTGGTCAACCACTGACTAGCCCCTCCTGGATCCACCCTCCTCGTCCAATCGCAAACCTGCCCCATGGAATAGGGTGTCCAGAAAATACAGAGTACGAGACGTGAGCATAAAATGCTCAGTACGAGAGTATGAGTATACATGCATGCAAAGTGAACTCCCTATAGACTCGAGGTTAAGGATCAGATAACAAAGACAGACCGGGCCCTGGTATATAGCACGCTGTGCCGTCGCTTCAGGAGGTGGCTCCCATACCGAGATAACCGTGGATACGCCGGACCCAAATCGATGGAAGTCCATCCACTAACAGGATAGGGTACAACCCTACTAACAGACATCTCGAAAGAGATACTGCAAGATGCAAATGAATGCAGCATAATATCATGGCATATAAATCATGCAGTCACATAATACATGCATACACAGTCAGGATATCTCGAACAGTACTTTCGTACCTCAAAATAGAGCAAGCTCTACCAACTCTAGGTCCACGCCTATAGTCTGCTCTACACTGTCAAATGATACTACTATCATTAAAGTGCTCTAAAAACCTTAACTAAGCTATTGCATACTCCTAAATATTTATAGGAAGCAAAAACTATACCTTCGTCCGTCGTTAGCCCTTTGATGTCGATGCCTCCAGAACTTGGGCACAACTCCGCTACGACTACCGAACGCCTCGCCGACCTCCGGACCAAGCCTAAGAAGACTAGAACAGCTCCAAAAGGACTAGAAGGGAAAGGAGAACTCGGAATTGTCAAATGAAAGTGAAGCCTCGGCCTTCTATTTATAGACAACGATCGGAACTTCCGATCCTTGATCGGAACGTCCGAACCTCGATCGGAACGTCCGATCCTGCCATCGGAACTTCCGAAGATCCTGATCTGCCACATGTCAAAATATCACTTGTTGACTCCGGATAGAGGTGATCGGAGCTTCCGGTCCTGATCGGAGCTTCCGATCTTGCCACACGTCATGCCTGACGTAATATCGATCGGAGCTTCCGATCCTGTTCGGAGCTTCCGATCCTGATCGGAGCTTCCGAACTCACCTTCGGAGCTTCCGAACTCTACCCAAGTAATTATGATTAATTTCTTAATTACTGATTTTGGTTACGGGCTACTAAATTCTCCCCCACTTAAGATATTTCGTCCTTTAAATCAGATCTTAAGTACCGAATGCAAAAACAGAAATCAGAAACATTCTTATTCAAATCAAACGTTTACGGAGTTTGCAACTGAATACAACTTAAATAATGAAATCAAAACAACTCAGGATGGTCTTTACGCATCCTGTCCTCAAGCTCCCAAGTAGCTTCTTCAGTGCCTCGGCGTTGCCACTGAACTAAAACCAAAGGAATGACTTTGTTCCATAAAACCTTATCCTTATAATCCAGGATACGAAGAGGTTTCTCCACATAAGTCAAATACTTGTCTACCTGAACCTCAGACCGCTGCAGAATATGAGATTCATCCGCCACATACCGTCGCAACAGAGATACGTGGAACACGTCGTGAATACTTGATAGATGCGGTGGCAAAGCTAGTCGATAAGCCAAATCGCCAATGCTCTCCAAGATCTCAAACGGACCGATAAGTCTGGGAGACAACTTTCCCTTAAGGCCAAATCTGAGAATCTTGCGGAAAGGTGACACTCTCAGAAACACTTTCTCCCCGACATCGAACTGCAAAGGCCTACACTTGATATTATCATAGCTGGCCTGACGATCCTGTGCAGTCTTAATCCGTTTCTTGATTTGATCAACAATATCTATCGCCTGCTGGATAAACTCCGGTCCCTCAGCCTGTCTCTCCCCCACTTCTTCCCAGAAGAGTGGAGTACGACAACGTCGCCCATACAACTCCTCAAAAGGTGCCATGCCAATACTAGTGTGATAGATGTTGTTGTAAGCGAACTCGATCAACGGCAAATGATCCTGCCAGGCTGAACCAAAATCCATGACGCACGCTCTAAGCATATCCTCTAAAGTACGGATAGTGCGCTCTGACTGACCATCAGTCTCCGGATTATAGGTTGTACTCAAACTGAGAGTAGTACCCATCGCACGCTGAACACTCCCCCAGAATCTAGAAGTAAACCTGGGGTCCCGATCGCTGACAATGCTCACAGGCACTCCATGAAGTCGGACGATCTCCTGAATGTACATCCGTGCCATGCGATCCACTGAGTACTCTCGGATATAGGCAATGAAATGCGCTGACTTGGTGAGTCGGTCCACCACAACCCAGATAGCATCACAGTTCCTCGGAGATACCGGCAAATGGGTCACAAAGTCCATTGTGATAAACTCCCATTTCCATTCAGGAATAGGCAGACTGTGAAGCAATCCTCCAGGTCGTCGGTGCTCTGACTTGACCTGTTGACACACCAAACATCTCGAAACAAACTGATAAACACTGCGTTTCATTCCTTTCCACCAGAAACGAGTACGTAGATCCTTGTACATCTTGTTGCTCCCAGGGTGAATACTCAACTTAGTGCGATGCGCCTGAGACAAAATCTCCTCTCGCAACTCTTCATCCTGAGGAATCACAAGCCTACCAGACAAACACAGAAAGCCATCTGACTGATAATGAAATCCAGACGAGCTACCCTCGTTAGCTAGACGAGATAAACGCTGGGTCTTCGAATCAGACATCTGAGTATCTCGGATCCGCGAATACAAGGCTGGCTCAGATAATATCGCAAACATCTGGATACTCTGCATACCTTTCTTATGCTTGAAGGTATAACCTGAAGTACAACAGTCACTGATCACACTAGACATCGAACAAGTCTGAAGTGCGGATAGTCGCACCTTGCGACTCAAAGCATCAGCGGTGAGATTAGCAGCTCTCGGATGGTACTTAATCTCGCAATCATAGTCCTTAAGCAAGTCCATCCAACGTCTCTGCCTCATGTTCAACTCCGCCTGAGTGAACAAATACTTGAGACTCTTATGGTCAATGAAGATCTCAAATTTCTCGCCATACAGATAATGACGCCAGATCTTCAAAGCGAACACAATGGCTGCTAACTCCAAATCATGGACTGGGTAGTTGTCCTCGTGAAGCTTCAGCTGTCTAGAAGCGTATGTAATCACATGCCCATTCTGAGTCAGGACACAACCTAACCCCTGAAGAGAAGCATCCGTGTAAACTACATACCCTCCAGATCCTGACGGTAATGCCAATACTGGCGCAGAAGTCAACCGCCGTCGAAGCTCACAGAAATTCTCCTCACACTCGGAGGACCACTCAAAATCCATACCCTTATGGGTAAGCTGCGTCAACGGTCGAGCTAACTGAGAGAAGTTCAGAATAAAGCGACGATAATACCCTGCTAGACCCAGAAAACTACGGATCTCAGCAACTGTCGTCGGACGCGACCAATTAAGTACCGCTTCAATCTTGCTTGGATCAACAGAAATCCCTTCCCTGGATATGATATGGCCAAGAAAGACCACTCTATCCATCCAGAACTCACACTTGCTCAGCTTGGCGTACAACTGCTCATTTCGAAGAGTCTGCAGTACTAACCGCAAGTGAGAAACATGCTCTTCCATATTACGTGAATACACCAAGATGTCATCAATGAAGACCACGACAAACTTGTCCAAGTACTCCCTGAAGACACGGTTCATCAAATCATTGAATATAGCCGGCGCATTAGTCAAACCAAATGGCATCACTAGGAACTCGTAATGCCCATAGCGAGTACGGAATGCAGTCTTGGCTACGTCCTGATCACGGACTCTCAACTGATGATACCCAGATCTTAAGTCAATCTTGGAGTAAACTGATGTGCCCTTTAGCTGGTCAAACAAGTCATCAATACGAGGCAACGGATACTTGTTCTTCACAGTGACTCGATTCAGCTGCCGATAGTCAATGCACAGCCGCATCGACCCATCCTTCTTCTTCACGAAGAGAACAAGAGCTCCCCAAGGAGATACACTAGGATGAATGTACCCCTTGTCCAAAAGATCCTGTAGCTGATTCTTCAACTCACGCATCTCTGACGGAGCCAGACAATACGGTGCTCTAGAAATAGGCGAAGTACCCGGCATCAACTCTATGCCAAACTCGACTTCCCTAGCAGGAGAAAAACCCAGAATCTCATCAGGAAATACATCAGGAAATTCATCCACAACAGGAATGCTCTCTATCCCAAAACTCTCAGCGGACAAATCAACTGCATAGATAAGGTAGCCTTCCCCGCCAGACTCTAGAGCTCGACAGGCTCTCAAAGCTGATACCAAAGGCATCGGGGGTCGCGCTCCCTCACCATAGAAAAACCAGCTCTCGCTCCCCTCCGGATGAAAGCGTACTAATCTCTGATAGCAGTCCACTGAAGCTCGATAGGTAGTCAACATCTCTATTCCCAGAATGCAATCAAAGTCGTCCATCGCCAGGACCATGAGATTCGCTAACAGAATGTTCCCTTCGAACTCTAAAGGGCAACCCATCACTAGACGCTTAGCCAAAGCAGATTGGCCCGTCGGAGTAGAAATAGACATCACTACGTCTAGTGCAATGCATGGTAACTTATGCCTCTTGACAAAACGTGCAGAAATGAAGGAATGAGATGCACCAGTGTCAATAAGTACAAGAGCAGGTATACCATAAAGCAAAAATGTACCTACGATGACTTTCTCATTCTCCTCCACAGCCTGATCATGTCTCAGGGCAAACACCTGGCCAGAAGCTCGTGGCCTCAAATGAGAACTCCCAGCAGACTGTCCCTGCGACCTCTGCTGTACGGTGGCCTGAGAGCCCGATCCTGAACCAGATCCAGAACCGCCTCCCCCAGACAGTGGACAATCTCTCCGGATATGACCAGTCTCTCCACAACGGAAACAAGCTCCAGAAGCTGTACGGCACTTGTCGGATGGATGGTTCTTCCCACAGTGATCACACTTGTCCTTCTTACCGTAATGGACAACACTTCCAGAACCAGAGGAAGAAGAAGATCCAGACTTCTTGAAAGTTTGGGCACGGGGACCCAAAGAACTAGCAGGTCTCGACTGAGAGAAAGACTTGTTCCACCGAATGTTGTCCTCCGCCTTGTGACAACGGCTCACCAAACCCTCGTAGGACATGTCGTCGCCAACCGCCACACGGTCATGGATCTCAGGGTGAAGGCCCTGAAGGAACAGATTATACTTCATCTCTGAGCTATCAGCAATCTCGGGGCAATAGGATAGCAGATCAAAGAACCTCTGCTGATACTCATTGATAGACATGGCTCCCTGTCGCAGACTCAGTAGCTCGCTTGCCTTCGACTGACGGAGTGCAGGAGGAAAATACCGCTTTTGGAAAGCTGTGCGGAACTCGGCCCAGGTGGCCACTCCTCTCGCCGCAACAAAAGGTGCAGAAGTAAACCTCCACCACCTGCGCGCACGCCCATCCAGAAGATAGCCAAGGGTCTCCACCTTCTGCTCCTCGGTGCATTGGAAAGTCTGAAAAGTCATCTCCATGCGGTCTAACCAGTTCTCCGCATCCTCCGGAGACTCACCTCCAACTAAGGGCTTAGGACCCATAGCTAAGAATCGACGCACAGTGAAACGCTCGTCGTCATGGTGACGATGACGCCGTTCTCGACGAGGCTCCCGATCGGCATCACCCCAACGCTCACCAACACTGCCATGAGAACTCTGGTCGTCATGATTTGACATCTACAAAAATACCTCAAGATGAGACTAAATCCCAAGAATTCTTTTGCACGCTCTGATACCATAAATGTAGTGACCCTTACCGGATCACCTACTAAACAGAACTTATGCATGCAATTAAACTTAATTAAACAGATATCAGAATAAAACTGCGGAATCCATAAATAATTTACAACCCCAAGTAAAGGAATCTGTAATTTATCCAATAATATACAACCAAATCGAATAGTTGTATAAACCCAAACAACAGTAATAAAACCTAAGCAAAGCTCCAGCTGGTCAACCACTGACTAGCCCCTCCTGGATCCACCCTCCTCGTCCAATCGCAAACCTGCCCCATGGAATAGGGTGTCCAGAAAATACAAAGTACGAGACGTGAGCATAAAACGCTCAGTACGAGAGTATGAGTATACATGCATGCAAAGTGAACTCCCTATAGACTCGAGGTCAAGGATCAGATAACAGAGACAGACCGGGCCATGGTATGTAGCACGATGTGCCGTCGCTTCAGGAGGTGGCTCCCATACCGAGATAACCGTGGATATGCCAGACCCAAATCGATGGAAGTCCATCCACTAACAGGATAGGGTACAACCCTACTAACAGACATCTCAAAAGAGATACATCAAGATGCAAATGAATGCAGCATAATATCATGGCATATAAATCATGCAGTCACATAATACATGCATACTCAGTCAGGATATCTTGAACAGTACTTTCGTACCTCAAAACAGAGCAAGCTCTACCAACTCTAGGTCCACGCCTATAGTCTGCTCTACACTGCCAAATGATACTACTATCATTAAAGTGCTCTAAAAACCTTAACTAAGCAATTGCATACTCCTAAATATTTATAGGAAGCAAAAGCTATACCTTCGTCCATCGTTAGCCCTTTGATGTCGATGCCTCCAGAACTTGGGCACAACTCCGCTACGACTACCGAACGCCTCGCCGACCTCCGGACCAAGCCTAAGAAGACTAGAACAGCTCCAAAAGGACTAGAAGGGAAAGGAGAACTCGAAATTGGCAAATGAAAGTGAAGCCTCGGCCTTCTATTTATAGACAACGATCGGAACTTCCGATCCTTGATCGGAACGTCCGAACCTCGATCGGAACGTCCGATCCTGCCATCGTAGCTTCCGAAGATCCTGATCTGCCATGTGTCAAAATATCACTTGTTGACTCCGGATAGGGGTGATCGGAGCTTCCGGTCCTGATCGGAGCTTCCAATCTTGCCACACGTCATGCCTGACATAATATCGATCGGAGTTTCCGATCCTGTTCAAAGCTTCCGATCCTGATCGAAGCTTCCGAACTCACCTTCGGAGCTTCTGAACTCTACCCAAGTAATTATGATTAATTCCTTAATTACTGATTTTGGTTACGGGCTACTACATAACCACTCACCGGGCCTCAAGGAAATGTTAGTGGGCCTCGTGAAAAAACTTAATGGGCCGACGTTACGCATCCAAAGAGAATCCCAACCATCTATTTCATATCATATCGACGGCCAGGAATCTCCTTCATCGCCTATATATAAACCCCTCATTTCCTATCCATTACTCTCACAAGTGGACAAGTTTTCGAGCTCGAATCGGCCGCAGCACCCCGACGCCTATCCATTCCCTTCTCCTTTCCAACACTACAAGAAAAATGCACAAACACAACACTAAAAAGACAACGCTTTTAGTGAAAAGTGTTGTTTTTTTTAAAAGACAACACTTTTAGTGAAAAGCGTTGTGGTTATCTGTTTTTTATTACTCAAAGACAACGCTTTTTTTAAAAAGCGTTGTCATTCAGCGTTTTTTTGGCGTCAAAGACAACGCTTTTAAAAGTGTTGTCTATTAGCGTTTTTTTTTCCATATAGCACAACACTTTTTAAAAATTTTTGTAGAAAATATATTATTTTTATTTAAAATAAAACATAAAAAAAAATAATATTAGCCCAATCCCCAAATCAGACCCCTAGCTTCTCGATTACTTCTCCCCTTCTCGATTACTTCTCCATCCGATCCCTTTCTCTCCTTCTTTTCTGTTTCAACGCCGACGCTCCCCAACATCGACACTCCCCAACACCGCCGATCCAGCATCTCCTGTAGCTCCGTACATTAGAAATCACTCCAGTTTAATTTCATTATTTTACAGTAATTGATAAAAGCTATCGTATATATATATGTACTTATTTCATCTTTAATATATAACGTATCGCAGTCTTCTGAGGACGACGGGGAAGGTGGCAGGAGGAAGAAGGCGGTGAAGGACAAGATCAAAGACAAACCCTCCTCTCAACTGCTATTCTCACTCGAGCCATCGGGAAGCCCACCTCGCATCTGCTGCTACGCTCTCATCGAACGACACTACAGGTGAATATCGGGAAAATATTGATTTCTTGTAGCTCTTGTAGTTGCCTGCCACGATTGAAAAAATAAACCCAAAAGGATTTGCGACAAGTTCTTTAGGGTTTTCAGTGGGTGTTTACAGTCCACATTGTGGGAAGTGTCATTTCTCTCATAGTCTTCAATTGATTCAATTCTCATTATATTTCTCTATAACCTTATAATGCTAGATGCGTGCAAATGTTTGTAAGAAACTGAGATATCTAGAGGTGTTACGTGTTTTTTGTGCTGCTCAAAATCTCATATACAACTTGCTCTGTTTTTTGGGCTGCTCAAAATTTCATTCCTCAGTGTTGCTTTCATGAGGGTTTGCCCTGTTATCTGGATTTTGTTCTTTTTATTATTTATTATTTGCAAAATGCTTTATCGGTTGCAAATTTATTGTTATATGATTTTTTATTAACATAATATATGTGACAGTTCTCAAAAGGTGGGTACTCGTTAGAAGAAATTAAAGAGGTGCTTTCAGAGTTGACATAATGTATACAAAAATACGTTTATGAATAGGTATGCACATGTATTTTGTGTCTTGAATAATGCAACAGCTATCATAATGCATGGATACATTGAATTAATTAAAGCCTCGAGTGCATGGAGTACTCATGAGTGGACGAGAGAAATTCATCTTTCAAAACATACCTATATCTGCTCAAGATATCTTTTTGTAAATATTCTTGGTCCATATCAGGAACATGAGTTGTGTATGCTGTTTATTCATGGATAACATATCCTCGAGTTCTATCAAACTTTTATTTTCTTTTCTATTCTTTTGTTGCCATAAAGACAAATAAAAGCTCGGAGATGAACGAACAACCATTTCTACACTTTTTCATTTAAAATTTTACGTAATGAAAATTTTCAAAATTAAAGAAACAGACTATAATGGTATTTGTCACATTTCCATCCATGTTGCATATGTAAGAACATTAAACTATTTTTTCTATTACACTTCACCATGGTTAAAAATAGCTTTACAAACTGGATGCACATTGAATCACTCATTGATTATGTTTTATATTGCAGGCTAATGGTGAAGGTGAGAAATCTTCCTTCAAGAGGTCACAAAAGAAGAAGGTGAATCTATTTGGTTATCAGACTTGCTTAGATTTTATGTTAAAACATTCTTTGATAGTTTAAACATTCAATCACTACAACAAAAATGTTCAACCTCAACATTTAAAAGACAACGCTTTTCACTAAAAGTGTTGTTTTTTTTAAAAAGACAACGCTTTTAGTGAAAAGCGTTGTCTATATATATTTTATTTTTATCAAAGACAACGCTTTTTTATAAAAAGCGTTGTCTATAAATATTTTTTAAGATCTAAGACAATGCTTTTAAAAAGCGTTGTCTATGAGCGTCTTTTTCGATTTACCACGACACTTTTTAAAAAGTGTTGTAGATAAACCTATTTTTTAAAAAAAAATTATATTATGTAAATAAAACATAAAATAACCCTTCACGTTGAAAAAATAAACCCAAAATCCCCAAACCCTTGTCGCGATTGCTCTTTCCGATTTCTGATGCTCTTGTGGTTGAGAAGCTTGACGAAGGCCTTGACGAGGGACATCTTCTTTGCAGACCTCCGGATTACCTTGCTCAGGGACTTGGCGACTCCGGCGATGAGGCAGTGGCTGTAAGGTCGGTCGCTTGTGCCGTCGGCTACGTTGTCGTGCTCCGGCATGTAGTCCAGTGCTTCGAGTTCGCAGTCTAAAACAGGTGGGCTCGTAGTTTTTGAGGTGTTTTGTCCCTGATACTGTTAGCTTTGCATTTCACCATGAATCGATGTTTTTGAATCTCGTTTCAGAGCCCTTTTTGTGACCTGTTTTTTTTCGTAAATTCAGTTACGAAATCTTCAAATTTATGACTGATTTCAGGTCGATAATTAGGGATCCTCAGTCGTGAGATGTAGTGTTCGGGATTAGGAGATTTTTGAACCTACCCAACCTTTTTTAGCGATTTTCGGCAATGATTTGAATTTTTCCGCTGTGTATAGCCATCTGCTCTATTTCATATTGTTGTATTTTGAGTTAGGATGTTTAAGAGTTTGATTTAACCTCTAGTGTAAAATTTAGTTCGTTAATGTATGATATATTGATTTGTAACTGATCCGTGTGTGATCCACGAAACTTTCAAATACTGTAGTTTGTTTCTACTGTAGTTGTTTCTAGTTCTTGCAAAATTCAGCAATGTTGGAGGTGACAAGTGGCAGTCCATGGAAAATCACAAGAATTTGCCCAGTGTTCAACTTGAAAAAAATTGCGAGAGCTGGGGAGATGATTGGTTAAATGCAGTCAAAAGATTGAGCAGTATGTATGTATTTCTCAGGTTTGTCATATACTTGTTGTATGTTATCGTTATGGCTGAATGTTTGTCTGAAATTGAGAACTAACAAAGTTATTCGCTCTTGTTTTTTATACGTGTTGGATGAGTTTGTCATAGCTATGCATTTATAAATCAAAGGGAGATTAGATTTGGGGACATGTGAAACTATAAACATGTCTATTGTGCAAAGCTCTGGGAGTAATCTGATAAATAAACATTCAATAGCTGTCCCTGAATGGTCAATATGTCCACGGGAGACCCCCACAGCTAGTTCATCTGAAATTCCTCTTCTTCAGCCCAAGGTATGTTTGCTCAGGTCTCTGAACTATCAAACATATTTTTAATTTGTTTTGTGATGGATACAAGGACCTTCGTTGCAGGGAGTCCATTCCCTGTTCTCGATTTTGTTCAATTTTCTTTGGCAATTTCTTTCCTTCGATTTTTCAAATGAAGGTTTTTATCTTGTAATCACAGGACAATGGTTTCGCAGTTAGTGAATCACGAGCGCATAGAAATCACTGTTGCGAAGGTGATTGTTCCATGTTTTTAAGTTTAAGGTTTTATTGGGGTTGAACTGTTGGGATGGAATGATTCGATCTTTTTGCTCGGATTTTTATATGTTTTCGCATCAAATTTGCTCTTTGATCTGTGTTATCGAGAAACTTGGGAGATTATTACTCTAGACTAGACCAAAAATAATTATTTAAATAAATGCAATTTCCTTGATTGAGTGCTCTTTGTCCATTATATTGAAGCCACTGCGTTATTAAAGTCTTTATTTTTTAGTTTTCAGCATTGAATATGTGAATTCAACAAAGGTTTGGTTTTTATGTCTTTGTTCTGGTTGATGAACAATCTGCCAAGAAATCTTTCGGGGTGAAAGTTAATTCGTAAGTTTATTTTGGCTTTAACATTTTTCTGTGTTTAATCATCTTTTCTTCTTCTTTTGTTGTAGGCAAAAGAAGTCCGGAGTCTTGCAAATAACATGCTACAACTAGGAAAAGAGGTATGAATTTTGTTAACTAATTTAAGTGTACGCGTGAAATGTATTGTGATACACTTAAATTGATGAAGTTCTCCTTTTGACTTTCTCATGTTCCAAGAACAAAGCTTTTTCTTTCTGAGATGTATACAACTTTGAATGTTTTCACTCAGACTAATACTAAACCATGATTCATGAAGAAACTTGTATATAAGATTATCATATCATCCACCTTTCTAGATTATAGATGCCTGAGAAACGAATTAAATAAGGGCTTTGTAGTATGGATGTCTGAGTCATGCCTCGGAAAGTGCAAATCACCTTCCAAATATTATTGGAGTATAATTCACCACTTTAGAATGAGTGGCATAAACTATAATATACTCATATTCATTTATATTTGGAAAGGATTACATTTCATCCTTGACAATTATGGTGCACTGTGTAAGAAGCATTAAAAATATTTAAATGAAATGTTTATTACTGTCTACGGTTTAACAGGTCTACTTAAATAAATGGATTTCATAATGCTGCTTACATCTCTATAAGCTGTTTGGTTTCTTTATTTTTTATTTGGATGTCCCAATTATAACAGGGTACTCTTTGTGCTGCTAGGCGTGTTGCTCCCTTTGTGCGAGGGGATGATGTCATTCACAAGATATTTACAGAGTTGTTTTATCGATACAAGTGAATGTCAAATCTGTTAATTTTTTGTTGCTTTTAATCTGTGAATGTGATAGTGAATTGAAAATTTCTCTACCACAGAAAAAGCATACCCTGAAACAAAAATTAATTTTTGTTTAAAAAATGTGAATTTTGACTTAAGAAAAAATGAATAGAGGCAAGCTCCCATTTGCCATCATTGGATGTGAATTTAGGAATTATTTAGCTTGCTATATGTTGAGATTGTGTATATATGTGTGTGGATGTTGATGTTGGAATTGTAGTACATACACGAAATCTTGAAATATTATGCACTTTTTTAGCGGAGTCTAGAGAAATAATTTTTAGGTATGTAAAGGTAAATTTTTTACTTAAAATGATATTGGAGACTGAAGCACATCCAAGAATTCGAAACCCCGGATTTGAATCGATATATTTAATGGTTTCATCTTTTAGTAAGTATGTTTTATGTTGTGTACCTTGGTTAAGTTAGAGACCGTCTCTTGGTTAACGTTTGTTCTAATTACGTCTACAAACTACAAAGTATGATTCTTTAAGAAAATGGGCTTTAGCCAGTACATGTTGGAGCCAATACCGATGTGAGAAAAACTGTAAATTGTACTGCTTTAGCATTATGAACTTATGTTAAGGGTATTTTCTGAGATTACTAAATCAATGAGCAGCTTCGAGTCTAGCTATTGGGATATTTTGTGGTTCCATAGTTGCTTTGATCACTCTGCCCCTTGTTGAGGGGGGAGCTGCGATTTATTCAGCAAAGATGCTGACACATTATGGGTGGAAAGTTGCTGAAGCTAATGCGACCTTCGCTGCGGTAATACTGTCACTCGAGAAATAACGGAAGAAACAAGACATTATTAATTTGTCAGTTGGTGTTGTATGTTTCAGTTTCGCAGGGGATGCTTTTGTTTTTATTGATTTATCTTAATTAATTAGTTGATGAACAGTACTGAGCTTATTTAATTGTATATGAATGATTATATATTCTTGCTGGGTGGCTGTGTGAGATTCTTCGACTGTTTAAATAAATATTGTTAATTAATTTACCTCATCTAATTAAGGATTTGTGTACGTGTATATATATGGTGATTCATTCATTCATGTTAACTCTCCTTCTTCATGTCTATTCTCTTATTGTACATGCGCTTATATAATAATACTCTTCTAGTCACGAGTCCTCCATGCATGTTCATTAATATTGTATATAATTCATTGTATAGCAATCATGTTTGATTTCTTGTGTTTATAAGCTAATCTCCAAATCAACAATATTTTATGTTAAGTATTTGAAGGCTTGTTTGCGAGGATGTGGAACAAAGTTATATTTATTGATGAGTTGCAGCGTGCTACCCATGACTCCAATTCACAGGTTGATGCTATGTTTTAAGTCTTGCAAACACGTGAAATGCCACATATATATTTTTGAACAAACAAATTCACTACAGCTCACCAAAAGATTGTTGATGCATATGGGTGAGTTTTTCTCATTAGTAAACTGGTAGACACATTTAGATTCATTCAAGTATAAGCTGTCTGTTTTGGAATTGACTTGTCAAAGAGCTAATTAAATGGTGATAACTGGAAAATGTGACTCCTAGCATTTGAACTTTGAAAAACAGCAACATGGCTTATGGCAATGCTATACCTTCACAAATTTGATTGACACCACAGATAAGATAATCATGTTCATAGTCTGGCTGCGATTTTGAAATCTGTGCAGGGTGCCATTAGGAAATTGTTTAGTGGGCTATATATGGTAAGTTATTTGATTTAAGTAATTTAGAAACTTCTTTTGCAAAGTTGGCATGCATATTTAATTTTATTATGTTTGCAATGACAGACTTCTTTACAAAAAGATGCTGGAAGACAACAAGCAAGAGAAATTCAGATTTGTGTACCTGTTTCCACGTTGATTTAGTTGCATCGAAACTGTATAGGCTGAGTTCAATATCTTTCATATTTTTTTTAAAAAATTGGCATAGCTGATGCATGAAAATCCTATCTCACAGGTTTTTGATGCACTTACTCAGTTGGAGTGTAGCATTGAAGTATGGGAGCATTCTCTTTTTCAGTCGCTGGATCTTTTCCAAGTTTGTTCGATTTTGAAATTCAGTAATAATGTGATAGTGAATGACCGTGATTATGTTATTGAAAATTTGATATTTTGATAAGATCTTGGATGCAAAGTAGGGTGTGGTCGTTGGCTTTGACAATTGTTTAGTAATGACTTTTTACTGGTAATTGGTAAATTGATATATTGACTCTGATTTTGCTGCATCCAGCCTATCTGGATAAATGTCATTTGAGAACTTTTCTTCTATGTTTCTTATTTTCTCATAAATACGAAACTTTTCTTGAGAACTATCAGAAGTTAACTAGTTGTACCAACTCGTCTTTTTACTTTTGCAGGTCCTTTATCACACTCTCCTGTAGATACAGTGTGTGAAGCTTAATTCAGCTCTTGATGAAGAAATGACTAGTTTTCCCTTGCTTCGAGGATCCTGTTTTTCCCTTGCTAATAGCAAAGAAGTTAGAGGTGAATTTACCTCTTGTCTGGTTTATTTATCTTGTGCTTATTTGGATAAATTTGTTACTGTTTTGGTGATATCTTTGAACATTTTGGTAAAAGGGCACCAAAAGCAGAGTACTTGCATGCAAGAAAGTTTGTGGTTTCTTAGTTTTTGAATATTTTTAGTCAATGCAAGAAAAAATTAGTTTGTGGTATATTTTTAATTTGTATGCAGTTTGTAGAGTTTTGTAGATGTTAGGTTTAAATACCTTGTTGGATTTTCCTAATCCATTTATCTGGAAATAGATTTTTAGGGATGCAAAACTGTGAGTTATGGCTTAGGGTGCTTGTGTTGTGATTATGTCTTTTCTTTTCATTATATTTTTTAGAGGGGAGATTCTGGTCAAGTATTAATTAGAAGGGGTTGAACAGGAGGTGCCTTGTTCACCTCATGTGAAATTCCATTTGTAGTGTGCTGTAAAGAGGAGATCTATTTTGCGTCTTTGCTGCTTTTCATTCGGCATGCGAAAATATCCTGCTCTTTTGTTTCAATTTTACTTCCATAATTGTTTTTTGCTTTAATGGGCACAATATGCTTGTGATTTAGACGACATTTAGTTACTAGTCCATTGACATCGTGGAAGTATTGTATAGATATATGTTAGGTTGTGATTGGAAGAATCTTGGTGAAGTTGCTGATCATGCAACTCTTTTATTTATTGTTAAGCATGTGATCTTTTGCTGAGGTAAATTTATTTCTAAGAGCTACAAGATTGAACTGATTTTCTTTTTTCTCGTATTATTGTATTAAATTCCAAGAACATATGGATGCTCTTGTTAGCATTTTTTTTCAATAACGCATGCCAAAATCACAATTATGCTTTTTTTCTTTTTCTTTTCCCATGTAATATTTTCAGTGTTGAGAAGTGGACTTTGAATGAATCTATCTGTTATCATATCTCTAAGGTCTGTTATGTCGTGACTGGTGAAAAACATTATACATTTCAAGGCCATGATGCTCCCTTCAGATGTTGATTTTGTGAACATATTTTTTTTCCCAGGAGATGTACCTATTGCATTTTTCACTTACACATCAAATTAAAGTGTTTCGTTATTGCATCATATTTGTTTTATGTGTGTTTGTTCTTAAATATTTAAGTTTATTTATCATTTTGATCTATTCATATTTTTTTATGTTTGTTTGTTCTTATTTTTAATACCTTACAGTATGAAGATATAAATTAAAGAAAAAGAGATTGTTACAGTTTTTATGAAAGTTCGGGACGTTAACATGTGCTGAAGGGAAGGATCAAAGTTTTTTGAGATTAATGAATAGTTTTTTCCTAGAGTTCATTAATTTAGAATTCGTTTATTTTTTATATTTGAATGATTTATAATATTGAAATATTGTATATTAAATTTTATTTTATAAATTTTTGAATTTTGAGTGATTTAAAATACTGAATATTTGTGAATTAATTTTTTTTTTGTTTTTTATTTGAACAAAGACAACGCTTTTTTAAAGCGTTGTCTTTGCCAGAAAAGACAACGCTTTTTTGAAGCGTTGTCTTTTCCAAATACAACGACACTTAAAAAGCGTTGTCTTTTCCAGAAACGACAACGCTTTTTATAAAAGACAACGCTTAAAAAGTGTTGTCATTTTTAGATACGACAATGCTTTTTAAGCGTTGTCGTTTCACTTAAAAAGCGTTGTCTTTTTCAAAAACGACAACGCTTTTTATAAAAGACAACTCTTAAAAAGCGTTGTCGTTTTTAGATACGACAACGCTTTTTAAGCGTTGTCGTTGCTGGAAACGACAACGCTTTTTCCGCGTTGTCTTTGAGCATGGTCTTTTACAACACTGCCTACGACAACGCTTTTTCGGGGACATTAACAACGCGGAAAAAGCGTTGTCTTTGGCCATTTTTCTTGTAGTGAATACAACCGATGCAGTTACTAAGTCATAAGAAACAATAGTTGTTTTGAAGGTTCTTTAATCGTTCACTGCAGTTATGGTTTTTGGATGTCATGTACTCTTGAAATATCTGTATGATGCTGGTTACAAAGGTGAATTATTCCAACTTTGAAGAAAATAACTGAGTTGTGATGTCAGTTCTGGAAAAGTGAAAATAAGGTCTTGCCTTATTTGTGAAATTAGCCAGGATCTTGATTCAGCTTTAGGGACCGGGATTTCTTTGTCTAAGTGCAGTTTCCATGTCGACTAAAAGCTGCAATCGGCCTGGTTTATGCATGCAAAATTGATGCCCTTAAATATTTTTTTTATTAAGTCTTATTCCAAAATTGATGCCCACAAGGCAACATATAGACATGTCTTTCCAAATATTTCTGTTTTGTGATTTAGTTTTCCACAAGGCTGAATTTGATTTTTGTTGAAAATGAGATTTCTAATATGTATCAACATGATTGGTGGATGAAGATTATGTTAATGTTACATTTTGCATGATGGTTTTCTTTTTAGTTTATTGTTTCATTCTTTACATTATTTTGTGCGAGATTTATATGTTGGGTTGCTCCTTAGGCTATCGTGTTGGAGTTTGATAGTGTCTTTAAATGATAATGGGTTTGGTTGCAAGATTATGTTGGAGTGCGGATTTAAGTGTATGGGAATTGAAATTTTCTATCATTATGAAGTTTACATCTGTTAGTCTATTTTCTGTTTCATGTGTCTTTAAATGATCATGATGTTTGATATGCTTCCACTGTGTTGTAATTTATAAATTTATGGTTAGATTTTCTCCAGTTATTTCAAATTTCATTTTCCCCTGTTGTGTTATATTTAACCTGTGTTATCTATAATGTTGTATTTAAGAAGTCTGGTTCTTACTGGTGGCGGAGATTGTCTGGTTCTTACTGGTGGCGGAGATCGTCGCTAACTGTGGTGGGCATTCAGAAAAATTGCATTGTTAGGAACAATTTTCTTTCGATATTGCAGCACCATCTTTGTGGGGATAGCTGGCGCTAAATGTTTTTTGATACCTTGCACTTTCAATATTGCAGCACAATGACTCTATACTTTTTTATGAGAATATTTTGCCACACAGATTTGCAATTTCATATATTTTAATGGTGTTTATTTATATAGACATTTAATTTTCAATTTCTTAACGACAACGTTTTTTTATTGGTTATTTTGGCACAAATTAACAACAAAGCACAATGATTTTTTAAGCAACCTCTGCCAAGCACAACACTTTTATACACTAAGGAAGCGTTGTCGTAGCTTCAATCTACAACGCTTTTTATGCGTTGTCATTTTTACAAACAACAACGCTTTTGCAGCATTGCCTTTTATACAATCTACAACGCTTTTAAGCGTTGTGGTATCTAGAAATTACAACGCTTAAAAGCGTTGTAGATTGTATAAAAGACAACGCTGCAAAAGCGTTGTTGTTTGTAGAAATGACAACACATAAAAAGCGTTGTAGATTCAAGATACGACAACGCTTCCTCAGTTTAAAAAAGCGTTGTAATTTCCACATACCACAACGTTTTTTGTGGATACGACAACGCTTTTTAAGCGTTGTCGTTTCCACATACCACAACGCTTAAAAAAGCGTTGTCTTCTCCAAAAATCACAACGCTTTTTCCGCGTAGTCTATGACTGCGGTCTTTTACAACACGGCCTACGACAACGTTTTTTTTGGGACAACAACAAAGCGGAAAAAGCGTTGTTGTTCGCCTTTTTTCTTGTAGTGCAAGTAAGTCTTTCAATTCTAGCCTTTCTATTCATGTCCGAGTCCACCTCCTCGACGTCCGGGGCGAAAGATAAGGGGTCTCCTCTGGATGAGGAGCCCGGAACTAGCACTAGCTCTACCCATCCTAAGCGTGCTCGGGTAGAGCGTTCACCCCCAAATCCCCTCCTTCCTTGGGGCACCGGAAAACCCGGCCCCTTCCTTACCCGTAAAAAGAAATACACTACTAGAACCCTAGCTGTAGGCAAAGGTCCGTCCTCATCCACCTATGTCGCCCCTCCTGTAATCCCTAGCGGCGTACCTGTACTACCCCCCTTAGGTCATTGGTATCACACCCAAGTATCAAAATGTAAACGACACCATCAATCCCTTCTACGCTTCCCCATTCCCACCTTTTTCGAGGACGTGGCTCGGCACTTTAAGGTCCCGCTGGGCCAAATGCAACCCAACTCTTTCCGTCATATGGCTGGGACCTATGTGCTTTTCCGCTCCCGTGACCTATCCATCAATCCCAACATCTTCAGCTATTATTACACTTGTCGGTATAAGGACGGGGTATTTACTATAGGGTCCCGAGCTAATTGTAAGATCATATGTCAAATTCCGACGTCTCATAAGGGATGGAAAGAACACTTCTTTTTCTCCCGAGTCCCCGTCATGCCTAATTATCCCTGTCCCTGGCTACCAGGCCTACTCCGCCAACCCGAGCTCTCGCCATCCTATAAACAAAATGAATTTTACCTTCGTTCTCAAGCCGGTCTAGAGGGAAAAGATTATGACTCCTATACTTTGCTTCACGAGGATCTATTATCTAAGTTTTGTTTTTAATTGATTTCTCTAGTTTAATTTAATCTTGCATTTTAATTGATTTAAATTCCAAATCCCCTTTTATTTATTTTCAGTATTTTAAGAACACAAATAAATTTCACTTTCCTCGCGGCAGCAATCCCTACTCTCGCTACTACATGTTTATTAGTTAATCTAAGTTGGGTTAATTTGGGCGTGACACGACTAAGTCCTACCAAATTTTGGCGTCGTTTCCAGGGAAGGTGTTTAATTTATTTGTGTTTTTGTTTTTATTTTTTCGTCGTTTTCTAATCGGTTTTATTTTTTGCAAGAATTCTTATGGTGTAATACTTCGAGATGTCAAATCGACAAGTATTCATGTGAGACCTCGGTTCTAAACATCTAATTAAGGAGTAAACAATAATTAAGCATCCAAGATCTAAGAACTAAAAGCAAAGCAAAGGAAATATTTTTTTTTAAGAGGGCCGCGCTCGGGCGGCCAAAAACCGCCGCTCGAGCGCGCCCTGGACAGAGGCGCTACTGGTCTCGGGGTGGGGTGCGCTCGGGCTGCTAAAACTTGCAGCTCGGGCGCCCCCCCTACAGCAGAAACAGAACAGCAGAAAACATGCTTGCAACTCCATCTAAAACTATTTCAATGAAATCCAAATCAACACATACATTATAAATGTAGTTCCTCCGATTAATACATGAAGTTCTAAAGTTTAACAACTACTCCAAAATAGAACATGCCATGATAACAACACGGCAAAGCTTGCATGTCAATACAACAGAATAACAAAGTTCGATATCTAAACATGTTCTAACAACACTAAGTAGACATGCTGACACGACTTCTAAACCGAGTCTCACTGCTACAACTTTCTCTCGGAGCTAACCATGCCTCTTCTGACTTGATCCTGCCCCACCTGTTGCCAAGTACACATACAAAACAAAGCAACAGCCGGAAAACCGGTGAGAATGATAATCCCAGTAAAAGCAACATATCAAATAATGGATATACAACATGCTATCAAACATCATATTCAAGTCGAAGCTAAATATATGCATGTCTTTAAAACCAGGATATCGATTCTGATAAACAAGGGAGTGCTGCTCTGCTTTTGGGATCCCTATGATGAGATCACGTAACGACTCACCGACTCTCCCAATCAAGGTGGTGCCACGTATCCCACTCCTCTAGACTTTGAGCAACCATAATGAGTATGCTAGCACTAGGCGAAATACTACAACCTAGGCCACTCAATCATAGTTCCCAAACGTCTAAACAAAAAGGGCAGTTCTGCCCGCTGAGAACAAGATTGGCTCAAGATGAATGCATAACAGAAACATAAGGCATAAGCCATTTAACAAAAGCCAAAACAATCAAACAAAACACAAGTTCCTCATGCTAGAACAAGTGTAGATGCAAGTACGTGATTTCTAAAGGGAAAACTCGAAAACCACAGTCCCGAGTATGCTATCCCGCTACGATGACTGCTTTTACCTTTCAATGCAGTAGCTTCCAACTCTGGATACGCTACAAAAGAGACTGTATCAACAACTATACAATCTAACAACAACAAGGCAACGGTTCAAGGAAATGCTCTATACCGTTCTTTGTTCAAATCTCGTAAACGATCAAACAGCTGCTAACTCTGGGCTTGATACCTCCAAACGGATCTGTACGGAGACAAATGAATGATCAATAACCAAGATCAATTTATAAGCCAAGTTCCAACAACTCAAAAACGGTTCAAAATCCCCAAAACCCAAACCGACGGCATAACGGCTATAACTGAACAAACCAGCAACGCAGACGGCAGTTCAATACCGATAACAACTCAATTCAATGCTAATACAACAACTACAAGACAAACCCAACAAATCTCAAAACTCACATTTTCAAAAATAGCTTCCAAAAATCATAACAATTCCGAACGTCGCTCTATTTCAAAACCGACAGATAATTAACGATCAGAACTCTGTCAAGAACAACATACTCGAATCTAGAACGATTCTAACAACATCCAAAAACTAGAATGTATCGGATCGAAGAAGATCTTACGATATAACAGAGCTCTCACTGCAGTGATCGATAATCTGCCTTCAGAAATAATTTCCAACAGACGGATCGAGCCCGGGATGAAATCACAAAGCTCAAAAGCTCAAAAGTGTCATCTACAATGGAGGAGGCGTGCTTGAGGAAGGAGAAGAAAGCTTCTCCAATCAAATCCAAGTGTAGATAATATATAAAAATCAATATTTGCGTTTTAGTCCCTGAAATTTCCAAAATTTGCAAAAAGGACCCTGATCAAAATCAAACCTGCTCGAGAACTCTGTAATCTCTGATTAACTCAAATAAACACATTTAAGATAAAAACGGGGCGTTACAATTCTCCCCCACTAAGAAGAGATTTCGTCCTCGAAATCAATGAGAACCACAACTCATAAGATAGAATAAAGAACTAAAGACAGTAAGAAGAACTCACGTCATCCGAATAACTCTGGAAAACGCTGTCTCATGCTAGACTCTGTCTCCCAAGTTGCTTCCTCGACGCCGTGACGGCTCCACTGCACTTTCACTAACGGGATCGACTTGGTTCTGAGTTGCTTTTCTTTCTGATCAAGGATCTGAATCGGTCGTTCAAAGTAGCTCAGAGTCTCGTCTAACTCGGCTTCGTCAGGATGAAGGATATGAGAAGGATCTGGATGATACTTTCGCAGCATAGAGACAAAAAAACGTCGTGAATACCAGATAAGGATGGAGGAAGTGCAAGTCTGTAGGCAAGATCGCCTATCTTCTGGAGAATCTCGTACGGACCGATGAATCTCGGAGATAACTTTCCTCTCTTACCAAATCTGACGGTGCCTCTGAAAGGAGAAATCTTTAGGAAAACACGGTCTTCCTGTTCAAAACTCAGAGGTCGACGTCTGAAATTCGCATACTTTGCCTGTCTATCTTGAGCTGTCTTCATTCTGGTCTGAATGATCTTAACCTGCTCTGCCATATCTCTAAGCATATCTGGTCCCAAATCTGGTGACTCGGACAAGTCATCCCAAAACAACGGAGATCGGCATTTCTTACCGTACAATGCCTCAAAAGGCGCCATACCGATACTCGCTTGGAAGCTGTTGTTGTAAGAAAACTCGACAAGAGGTAAAGAATCCTGCCAACTAGTGCCAAAGTCTATCACTATCGCTCGCAGCATATCCTCTAACGTCTGGATAGTCCGCTTTGACTGTCCATCGGTCTGAGGATGATAAGCTGTACTCAGATGCAATCGAGTACCAAGTGCCCCCTGAAGACTGTGCCAGAAGTGAGAAGTGAATCTAGGATCTCTGTCTGAAACGATCGACTTCGGCACCCCATGCAGTCTCACAACATTGCTAACATACAACTCAGCCATCTGATCATGACGATACGTCATCTTGTACGGAATAAAACACGCAGATTTCATCAATCGGTGGATCACTACCCAAATGGCATCGCATCCTCGAACGGATCGTGTTAGCTTCGTGACGAAATCCATAGAAATGTGATCCCATTTCCATTCAGGAACAGATAAGCTGTGCAATAGACCACCTGGTCGCTTCCGTTCTGCTTTTACTTGCTGACAGTTCAAACACCGAGATACAAATCTCGCAACATCGCCCTTCATTCTCTTCCACCAGAACTGACTCTTCAGATCGTTGTACATCTTATGACCTCCAGGATGAACACTGAACCGACTGCAATGAGCCTCTTGGAGAATACGCTGTCTCAACTCCGAAATATCAGGCACAACAATACGGTTATTCACAAACAAGACATCATCTCTAACCTGGAATTCTTACTGATGCCCAGATCTGACTTTCTCTACTGAACCCTGAATGCTCGGCTCAGACTTCTGTGCTTCTCTGATTGCAATAAACAACTCCGGTTCGGCTTGAATAACAAACACTTTGATAGTCTCCCTATCTGTTTCAAACTCTAAACCGGAAGTGCAACAATCATCGATCAACTGAGAAACACCAATAGTAGAAAGAGATAAAGAACAAAGCTTTCGGCTCAACGCATCTGCAACTGCATTCGACTTCCCCGGATAATACTTGATCTCATAGTCGAAATCTTTCAACAGATCTAACCACCTTCTCTATCTTATATTCAGCTCTGCCTGAGAAAACAAGTACTTAAGACTCTTATGATCAGAAAAGATCTCGAAGGACTCACCATAAAGATAGTGACGCCAGATCTTCAAAACAAAGACGATCGCAGCTAATTCAATATCATGGACCGGATAACGAGTCTCGTGCGGTTTTAGCTGTCTCGATGCATACGCCGCCACATGCTTATGCTGCATAAGAACACAACCCAAGCCTCGGTTAGAAGCATCACAATAGACTGTGAAACCTCCAGTACCCTTCGGAATAGAAAAGAATTGGAGCACTGGTCAGTCTCCTCTTCAGATCAACAAAGCTAGCCTCACAATCTGGAGTCCAAACAAAAGGCGCATTCTTCTGAGTCAGCTGGGTAATTGGCTTGGCAATAGATGAGAAAGCCTCGATGAAACGACGGTAATAACCAGCTAAACCCATGAAGCTTCGGATCTCCGGCACTGAAGTAGGTCTAGGCCAATTCATAACAGCTTCAATCTTGCTGGGATCGACAGAAATCCCATCTTCAGAAATAATATGACCGAGAAAGACAACTCGATCTAACCCGAATTCACATTTAGACAGATTGGCAAACAACTGCTCAACTCGCAAAATCTTCAGTATGGTCCTCAAGTGCTCCGCATGGTCAGTACGGTTCTTCGAGTAGATAAGAATATCATCGATAAAATAATGACAAACTCATCTAAATAACGCTGAAAGATACGGTTCATCAAACCCATAAAAACCGCTGGGGCATTAGTCAAACCGAACGGCATGACTATAAACTTAAAGTGACCATACCTCGTCCTGAATGCTGTCTTAGGAACATCTTCCTCTCGCACTCTCAACTGGTGATAACCTGACCTCAGATCAATCTTAGAGTAGACAGAAGAACCCTGCAGCTGATCAAACAAGTCATCTATTCTGGGTAAAGGATACCTGTTCTTAACTGTAGCCTGATTCAATTGGCGGTAGTCAATACAGAGCCGCATAGAACCATCCTTCTTCCGAACAAAAAGCACCGGAGCACCCCAAGGCGATACACTAGGTCTGATGTATCCCTTGGGAATCAAATCCTCAAGTTGCTCCTTCAACTCTCTCAATTCAACAAGTGTCATACGATAAGGAGCTTTTGAAATAGGTTGAGTACCTGACACTAAGTCAATGCTGAATTCGATTTCTCGAATAGGTGGCAATCCAGGAACATCTTCCGAAAACACATCCGCAAAATCTCTAACCACTGGTATATCGACCAAAGCTGGGCTAGATTTCATTACATCAACTGCATACACCAAAAATCCTTCTGCACCTTTCTGTAGCAAACGAGTCATAGATAACACTGAAATCAAAGGAATTCTAGATCGAGAACCCTTACCAAAGAATTTCCACTCGTCTGCCATTTTAGGTCTGAACCTGACAACTTTCAGAAAACAATACACTGTTGCTCTGTACTTGGTTAAAGCATCTATCCCGACAATACAATCAAAGTCTGACAGTCCAAGTACAATACAGTCGAATTCTAACAAATTTCCTTCAAAACACAGTTCACAGTTCCTGACTAGTCTGACAGAAACAATTCCTCCACCCAAAGGTGAAGTAACAGCTACTACTGTAGGCAACAATTCAGTTGGCAAAGCATGCAATAATACAAATTTCTCAGAGATAAAGGAATGGGAAGCACCTGTATCTATCAAGACATGAGCAGAATAACAAAAAATTGAACAGTTACCTGCTATGACATCATCAGGTGCTGCCTGAGCCTGATCCTCTGTCAATGCAAAGACTCGTGCTTGCTATCTCGGAGGCTGATTTGCACTAGAGTTACCTCCCTGTCGGTTCTGCTGCTGAGGCTGGAAAGAGTGCACTGCAGAAGACTGCCTCTCAGGCTGAGCTGCAGGTCTAGACGAACTCCCACTCTGAGCTCTATCTCTGTTACGTTGAGGGCACACCTTAGAGAAGTGTCCCGGTTGCTGACATGTGTTACAATTGCCGAAGACTCCCACACACTGATCCGGTGAGTGTCTTCCTCCACACTTGCTGCAGTACAAGGATGAGGACCCAGAACTCGGTCCTGAACCGAATTGCTTCGAACCACTGGAACTAGACGAACTGTTTCCTTGCCTCTTGAACTGTTTACCTCTTGCTTTGTACTGATCCTTTCTGTTTCCCCCACTGCTACCACCTTCGTACCTCTGCTGTTGGTTCTGATGTTGAGGTGGCTGATTCTGGTACTGAGATGGTTGGTTCTGATACTGTCTCTGCTGCTGAGGTGCCCCCTGATTACCTCTTTGCCTCCACAAGCCTGCTTCTGCTCCCTTTGCGTAATTCATGGCATCCGCAAAGTTGCTAGGTCTGTTGGTGTTAACCAACGTGAAGACATCGGGGTTCAACCCATTGATGAACTGATCTGCCTTAGCTTCTTCATCTCCGGCAATTAGCGGTGCAAAACGCAACAGATTATCGAACTTAGCCACGTACTCTTCAATGTTCAGATTCCCTTGCTTCAGATTTGCAAACTCTGCTCCCTTATCTTTACGATACGAGATAGGGAAAAACCGTTTATAAAACTCAGATTTAAAAAGAGTCCAAGTAACCTCTGTACCTCTACTCTCAAAAGCTTTCTTTGTCATGATCCACCAGCTCTTAGCACCACCACGCAGCTGATGAATTACTAACCTGATTCGGCGGTCTGTGTAGTCAATGGAATCAAACAACTGATCCATATCATCCAACCAACTTTCACAGTCAACTGGATTTTCTAAACCCATCAACAACGGCGGATTGAACGACTGAAACCTCTTCAGCAAGGTTTCCATAGGAGTCGCTGAAGCATCCAACTGATCAACCTCAGTGCTAGCTTGCTCAGTCGCAGGGATAACTGGCGGTGTGTTTCTGTTTATCACTCGACGAGGACCCATCTGATAATCAAAGGTTAGGACACGAGATATCTCAATTGCTACAATCAGTGCCCTTACAACCGCTTGGAATACCGGATACCAGTCGATAACAGAAACAGTTATATTTCAAGTAGATCATGCTTTATAAATTAAATCACATAATCATGTAATTCAATAATTCTCAATAATAAAGCATGCTCGCATGGAATTAAGTACATAGTTAAAATAATTCAAACACATGCGAAGAGCCAATACACGCAGACTCGATCTACCCGCTCACTCTAGTTCGACCAAGAATCTTGACGCTCTGATACCACTTAATGTGAGACCTCGGTTCTAAACATCTAATTAAGGAGTAAACAATAATTAAGCATCCAAGATCTAAGAACTAAAAGCAAAGCAAAGGAAAAAATTTTTTTTTTTTTTAAGAGGGCCGCGCTCGGGTGGCCAAAAACCGCCGCTCGAGCGCGCCCTGGACAGAGGCGCTACTGGTCTCGGGGTGGGGTGCGCTCGGGCTGCTAAAACTTGCAGCTCGGGCGCCCCCCCTACAGCAGAAACAGAACAGCAGAAAACATGCTTGCAACTCCATCTAAAACTATTCCCATGCAATCAAAATCAACACATACATTATAAATGTAGTTCCTCCGATTAATACATGAAGTTCTAGAGTTTAACAACTACTCCAAAATAGAACATGTCATGATAACAACACGGCAAAGCTTGCATGTCAATACAACAGAATAACGAAGTTCGATATCTAAACATGTTCTAACAACACTAAGTAGACATGCTGACACGACTTCTAAACCGAGTCTCACTGCTACAACTTTCTCTCGGAGCTAACCATGCCTCTTCTGACTTGATCCTGCCCCACCTGTTGTCAAGTACACATAAAAAACAAAGCAACAGCCGAAAAACCGGTGAGAATGATAATCCCAGTGAAAGCAACATATCAAATAATGGATATACAACATGCTATCAAACATCATATTCAAGTCGAAGCTAAATATATGCATGTCTTTAAAACCAGGATATCGATTCTGATAAACAAGGGAGTGCTGCTCTGCTTTTGGGATCCCGAGGATGAGATCACGTAACGACTCACCGACTCTCCCAATCGAGGTGGTGCCACGTATCCCACTCCTCTAGACTTTGAGCAACCATAATGAGTATGCTAGCACTAGGCGAAATACTACAACCTAGGCCACTCAATCATAGTTCCCAAACGTCTAAACAAAAAGGGAAGTTCTGCCCGCTGAGAACAAGATTGGCTCAAGATGAATGCATAACAGAAACATAAGGCATAAGCCATTTAACAAAAGCCAAAACAATCAAACAAAACACAAGTTCCCCATGCTAGAACAAGTGTAGATGCAAGTACGTGATTTCAAAAGGGAAAACTCGAGAACCACATTCCCGAGTATGCTTGAAAGAGTGGGTGCCCGGTGAGCCAACTTGTGGCTAAGGGCTTTGATGACTCTTTGTATAAACAATCTTTTGTTTAATATAATTTACACTTTTATTAAAGGCAATGACTTTATCTTTCTTCATATTGTTATATTGTGATATACTATTGTTGTTTTGATAAAGACCTTGAATATACTATAGTGTATGTAAAATGTGGTAGAACATGGAGATGTCTATCATGAAACACATCTTATAGTCACTGTATATTCTAAACTGTTCCTAGCCGATTGAGCCGTCCGATAATAAGGATAAGGATCGCTCGAGTTTGAGACTAGCATTTGCGATGCGGAGTACCACGTTTCATTGGTAAGGAACATAGAGATGTTCGAAGCATGCAAATGGATATTCATATGATGAATGATCGAACTACCCTATCCGGACTTTCCAAGTGGTTATCACTTATCGAGTGGATATAGTCCGCGGTTTTGGTTGTACACCATTAGTCCTTACTACTTGAAACATCATTGAGACTCTATATGCTAGTACTGTGCTTTGACTCGTTTACCGACTCTATTGGGGTCATCAGGTGTCGGGATTGGGTACAGTTACAACACATATAGGAGTCGATGCATTGTTGTCAAGGATTCACCACATACTTGCGAGTGTGGATATCCTATGCGATCTGAGGAGATATTAGTGTGACGAATCTCTGGCCAGAGTACATGATGTGATTTAAGAAATGGTTTCTTAGTAGCACATGCGATGTCACTATTTGATCTTCAAGATGTATTGCATAGTTATCGAATCTCGAGCGACTCTCGATATACCAATGGTTGTTGATTCGATCGGGATATTTGGATGAAGAGACCGTACTGTACGCTAACCAAAATCTATTGGTTCTTGTAGGCACTATCAGTGATACCTAGGGAATCATGGGGCGATGTTGCTAGGCGCTCTTACCATGATTCGATGGGCAAGTCGGAAATTGTTGTTCCGAGTCACAAGGAGTTGTGAGCCCACGGCTAGCTGTATCCCTGAACCATTGAGGGTCACACAGTGTAATGGATTTTTAATCCCCGTTGAGATAGTTAAATTTAAAGACTTAAATTTAATGAACAAAGAAGTTGGACTTCTTAATTATGAGTAGAGGAGTAAGATTTCCTAAAATGACATAGGGATGGACATTTTTGGAAACCACTGAATTCGGATTCAGAAAAATTTATCTTGACTTTAAAAGGTTCAGAAATGGTTTCTGTGCACATTGGTGAAATCGGTTTATCAATCGGAATCACGATGAATTTTATATTAATTTCTGAACATGCGGGCTTTGCTTGTCGGGCTTGAACTTATGACTAATGGGCCCTAAGCTGTTAGTGGCCTACATTATAAATAAGTTATTGCAGTACAGAAATTAAACACAACAGGTCACAATTTTCGAAAACCTAAGTATTTTCTATCAATAGTGGCCGCCCCCCTCCCTCTCTACTCGGTAAAATCCAGCCTGTGATTTTGAATTACAGTCTGGTTTAACGGATCAAATTCGTTAATTCTCTTCGTAGAAACTTCTGATAGATTTTCTAGTGCAATCTATCAGAGGGATTAAATATCCGTTCGTGGACCTGATTGAAGAACAGTTCGTCCATCAGTTCCAGGGATATACAACAAGAGCAGAGAAATCTGTTGGTGTCCAAAATCTCGATTCGAGATTAAAGGTAAAAGTTTTATAATCGTTATTTAATTTTTACACACACAATTTAATCGTAAGGTTGATACCCATTATGGAATCGTTCCATATAAAAAATTTTAAACTTCCGCTGCACCGGGTATCAATCCTAATTGATCTGATCGCCGCGTATTCCAACAATGCTATCCCGCTACGATGACTGCTTTTACCTTTCAATGCAGTAGCTTCCAACTCTGGATACGCTACAAAAGAGACTGTATCAACAACTATACAATCTAACAACAACAAGGCAACGGTTCAAGGAAATGCTCTATACCGTTCTTTGTTCAAATCTCGAAAACGATCAAACAGCTGCTAACTCTGGGCTTGATACCTCCAAACGGATCTGTACGGAGACAAATGAATGATCAATAACCAAGATCAACTTATAATCCAAGTTCCAACAACTCAAAAACGGTTCAAAATCCCTAAAACTCAAACCGACGGCATAACGGCTATAACTGAACAAACCGGCAACGCAGACGGCAGTTCAATACCGATAACAACTCAACTCAATGCTAATACAACAACAACAAGACAAACCCAACAAATCTCAAAACTCACATTTTCGAAAATAGCTTCCAAAAATCATAACAATTCCGAACGTCGCTCTAGTTCAAAACCGACAGATAATTAACGATCAGAACTCTGTCAAGAACAACATACTCGAATCTAGAACGATTCTAACAACATCCAAAAACTAGAATGTATCGGATCGAAGAAGAACTTACGATATAACAGAGCTCTCACTGCAGTGATCGATAATCTGCCTTCAGAAATAATTTCCAACGGACGGATCGAGCCCGGGATGAAATCACAAAGCTCAAAAGCTCAAAAGTGGCATCTACAATGGAGGAGTCGTGCTTGAGGAAGGAGAAGAAAGCTTCTCCAATCAAATCCAAGTGTAGATAATATATAAAAATCAATATTTGCGTTTTAGTCCCTGAAATTTCCAAAATTTGCAAAAAGGACCCTGATCAAAATCAAACCGGCTCGAGAACTCTGTAATCTCTGATTAACTCAAATAAACTCATTTAAGATAAAAATGGGGCATTACAATTCACAAGTTTTACCCAGCAACACGAAAAGCCTTTCTACGCAGCATGGGAGAAATTCAAGGATTTAGCGACCATCTTCCGGTTTCATGATTTTTCTAACTGTTCTCCCCTTACATTTTTTGTTGATGATTTGGATGCAGTGAAAAGAAGATGGGTAATTGAAGGAGCTTTTGCAGCCGGTAGTTCATTATTTTGCCGAGATGGTGATAGTTTGATGCATCATTTGGATGATATGGCAGAATTTTACTATTACCGGTATTGGGATCTTACACACCCGGATTTTACAGACCAACCATTCGAGCTTCAAAAGGAGGAAGGAAGTTGTTCTAAATTGGTCTTACATCCGCTAGAGGATATTATGAGCAAGCTTGTGGCATCAACTGAGGAAGCTATAGAAGATCTAAAAAATTCTAGATGACACCTTGTGGAGTACATAGAGAATATCAAGAGATCAATCATCCATGAACACCGAGACAAGAAGTGAAGCAAGATACTCAAGCAGTGACCAACCCGATTTGGTTCGTTGACGATGACTCGAAGAACCAGGATAATTGAGAGTGCGAATCAAATCATGCTGAAAATTTAGAGGCGTTTGAGTCTTCTCTTCTTATTGAACCGCAGTCGGAATATGTTATGGAAGAAATAGGGTATGATGGAAATATTTTTCCACTCGAGTTTGAAGATAACGGAATTCAAGAGTCTATCGATTTGAGCTCATCGATAGTACTATCATACACACACCCCCAAAATCCTTCCATTCCATCAATACTAGTTTCAAAAGATGTTGGCTTCCAAGAGCCCACTGAAACGTTCTCTTCCCATGTTTACCAGCCTCTATGGTGTATTGCTGAGGTGATGAGTTTTAACTGTTTACATCTAGCCAAGCTTGAGGTAACATGGAACAAAGACCCATTTTTGGTGTCATATGACACTTACTTTGGGCATCAGCCGCTGTTTGAGGAGTGTTTCTGAGGGTCAAGTTGAAGACTGAAAATCAAGCGCTGCTTGGGAGGCAACCCAAGGGGGTATTCTCTTTCATTTCTTTTATTTTATTTGTTTCTTTTTTGTTTTTATTTATTTTTGAGTTTTTACTTACATTGGGGACAATGTAAGATTTTAAGTATGGGGGAGAGGACATAGCCAGTCATATTGAGGATGTAGTCGGTTTATGGGAGAAGAAAAAAAAATTTTGTGAGCTCATAGTAAGTAGAATGATGATTGATTAGCCTATGATAAAGAAGTTGTTAAAATTGCTTTTGGAGAAAATATTTTACTCTTGATTGGACATGAGAACCAAAGGTTAAGTAGTGAATATTTTTAAGCACACATGTTTGAACAGTGAAGTGTAGCGATGTAATAGATACTGTGGATGTCTGTTGGATCATTGCACGACAATAGGTGTTTGTAGAACTTGATAGTGTTTTTGAATTCTGATGATTTTTTATGACATTGCATTAAGATCTTGAGCGCACCTGTTAATTTTTATGAAAATTTTTGTGGCAATAAGATTAACTCCATCCGGGTTATGAGCAAGAGATTGAAATCCTAATTATCTTGTTCTTGACTAAGTTTGCGGATTAAATGGAGTTAAAGTGTTTGGAAAATTTTTTTGAAATAAAAATTTCATCCGGGCTTGGAAGGTGTTTGAAATTCTATTCACTCTTCCATGGCTAGGTATGCGGATTCAATGGAATTGATGCTTCATCCGGGCTATAGACGAGGGGATTGAAATTTTAATCCTATCTTAGTTATAGCTAAGTTTGCGGGTAATTATTGGGGCTTAAGAAAAATCGGGTGCAAAATCCGAAGGTGCGTAATTATATCTCAAGAGAGTCGTGTTTTTGTTTATGGATTGTTGGGAGGAAGGAGACTTGATTGTGATACTTACACTGATATGTCATAGGTCGCCGAACAGTATTGAAACTATTTCTTTTGATGTTGCATGTAGATGGAATAACATGGCACACACGCACGTTCATGCTTGACTGATTGTGTACTGTGAAAAATCGAGAGTATTTGTAATTTTGTTTTGTATGTGGGAACTACTTTGAGGCTGTGATTTTCATGATTCATTTTTGCTTATATTTTTGTGTTGCTCGGGGATGAGCAAGGTTTAAGTATGGGGGAATTTGATGTTGTGATAATTTTATTATGGTTATTTGGGTTAAATTGATATGATTAGGAGAATTTGCAATGCTTTAATTCATTTTATAGTTCCTAATTATTATTTTTGGTTGGATTTAGTAAAAGAAGGAGAATGAGCAAAAGGTAGATGGATTTGAGAGGAAAAGATGGAAAAGTTATTGCGCGAGAATAAATTACGGAGCAGCAATGATAAAAAAATCATTTTTAATTTTAAAGAGATTAAAATTTGATCTCCACTGTTCAAAATGAAGTTCAAGATGTTTTGAAGCTGCTGCCCAAATTTCAGCTCAATCCGACGGCTAGATCTTGAGATATGAAATTTTCAAAAATGTTGCGCGCTGGAAAAAAGTGAGCTCGCTCGATCCGTCAAACTTTTCCGATCGATCGGCCGTATGAAGAATGAAAACATAAGTGGATGAAAAGTATGCTCGCTCGATCGAGCGAGATATCGGGCGCAGGAAAAAAAATAAAATTTTTGGAATTTAAAACTCTTATTTTGCGGGCTTTATTTCGTGGGCTTTCAAGTCCATTTAAATAGGATCTTGAGACGCAAAAGAGAGGGGGAATCGACGCAGAGATTGGAGACGACTACAGATAGAGAGAAGAAACATTTGGCGGCTAGGTTTTATCTTTCTTGTTCTTAGTTTTAATTCATTTAGTTTTTGTACTTGGTTAAGGAAGACGAAACCCTTGATTTTATTTACTTTGTGAGATTTTGATTTTTAGTGTTTAATTCAATTTGAGTATCAAGAGTTGTTCTGATTTATTTCATGCTTGTGTGTTTGATTATTAGATTGATCACCTGATAATTCTTTCGTACAATCTACCGCTAAATTAGAATTCAAATCCGTAATTGTTTGAATCATCTAATTTGTGAAGCAACTGCGTTTAATATTTTCAGTTGGTGAATTTGTAAAATCATATGAACAACAATAAACTAGGCTAAATACATCCGTTGGTGCATGTGTTGTCTAGATTCATCAGTTTCACTCATATGAATGCTACCTTAGATTTAAATCTAGATCACTGGTATTTGGGTTGATTTATTGGTAAGGGTTAATCTAGAACGCTGGTGTCTAATTAACTAAGATTAAGGTGGAACATGAATTAGATTTTCAATGGTGAATATTCAATGAGAATTAATTATTTTTAGAGAATCGATGATTGAGTGAATTATTTCAAGGGTGTAGTCGACCGATACCAAGACTTGTTTTTAATTGATTTCTCTAGTATAATTTAATCTTGCATGTTAATTGATTTAAATTCCAAATTCCCTTTTCATTTATTTTCAGTATGTTAAGAATACAAATAAATTTCCCTTTCCTCGTGGGAACGATCTCTACTCTTGCTACTACATGTTTATTAGTTAATCTGAGTTAGGTTAATTTGGGCGCGACACGACTAAGCGCTACCACTTGGTCACGGACCGAGCTAGGATATATGTGCCAAGGATTCACACTTGGGCTCACTACAAGAAAAACGGCAAAAGACAACGCTTTTTCCGCGTTGTTAATGACCTCGAAAAAGCGTTGTTGTATCTAACAACGACAACTCTTTTTAAGCGTTGTCTTTTATAAAAAGCGTTGTTGTTTTTTGAAAAAACAACGCTTTTTAAGCGTCGTTGTATTTGGAAAAGACAACGCTTAAAAAAAAGCATTTACCAGAAAAGACAACGCTTTTTAAAAGCGTTGTCGTTTTTAAAACATAAAACAAAAAAAAAATTAAATCACAAATTTTTAATATTATAAATCACACAAAATTCAAAAATTTCTAAAATAAAATTTAGTATACAATCTTCCAATATTATAAATCATTCAAATAAAAAAATAATCGAATTCTAAATTAATTAACACTAGGAAAAAACTATGCATTAATCTCGAAAAACTTTGATTCCTTCCTTCAGCACATGTTAGCGTCCCAAGCTTTTATAAAAGCCGCAACAATCTCTTTTCCTTTAATTTGTATCTCCATACTGTAAATTATTAAAAATAAAAACAAACATAAAACAAATATGAATAAATTAAAATGGAAAGTAAACTTAAACACTTATTTATCAGTAAAAGAACATGAATTTAAATAGCATAGAATATTAATTATTAATGATTTAATACCTGTAATAACAACCATAATGCCCAGGTTACATTGGAAAGCATCATGAGGAAGACACCTTTAATCCAAGTATCAATGGCATGATCTTCGCCTCGTCGCATTTCATGAATGCGACTACTGATCAAGTGATGGTGCACCAGTAGTTTCAAGAGAGGCCCTTTGAAGAAAGCAATAGTCGCTACTCCGGCAATGCATAGACTTAGTCCTCCAAATTTCATTATCCCACCAATTGTCCTTAGTTTTATGTTTTCCATCCTGTCATGATGAGATTAAAGTTCATGTATTAATTATTAATTTTTGTTTTAAACAGGGCCAGGAATCATTAAATTAAAATGCTAGGAATGATAACAAGTGATTTCTTATACATAATCGAATTATTTTCCTTGTATTTCCATTCCCTCGAAAAATTTCACTATAATTAAATTAGAATATTTCTTCGTAATTAACTTTAATTACTTTAATAGAACAACAAGAAAGAAAGTAATAACAGGATGAGTATTTGAAGAAGCAGCTCCCAAAGATGCGGATGTATATTTCAAAGCTACACCAACAATGTTTAAGCTCATCGTGATCCTGCAAATTATTAATTATCCAACTCATTAAATATAATTAATATCTCTGTAGTATGTATGAACACCCATATTTAATTTAAAAAAACTAAAAGGATCAAACAAAATCATAATTATGAGAACAAAAAAACACTTAATTCATGATTTTTATATATATTCTTGTTTAATTACCACCAAAAAAAAATTGTAATTAACATTCTGAAACATGTGACGCACGTACCCAATCAGTGAAAGTAGGCATATCTTGATCGTCAGGGAAAAAGATAGAGGTGGAGCACTTTTTCTGAAAGTAAAATCAAATCATTTGGAAAAAAAAAACAAAAGAATCAAAATCAAAATCAAAATCAAATTCACGGTTATGATTGAAGTTTTAGGCATCGAACTAATACAACTTTGTTAATATGCATGATTTTTTTATATATTGCCATTCAGCTCTAGCATCAAGCAAGCCAGCATCTCTTCAATGGCCTCTCATTTCTGAAGGTCTAGGGTAGTGTTCTGGGGAATCTCTTCTAAAACTGAGTTTTACAAAAAAAATGGAATTTTTCTAAAACAGGAGTTCGAGATCCTGGAGATGATATCGAGATGGAGTTGAGAAATTTTCAGACACACAAAAACAACATAAGAAATTATACCCCGCAGATGGCTATCTATAAAAAATTTCACGTAAATCGTGGATATTTTAGTCAGGAATACCAGCTGCGTATATTGTATGATTATGTTGTTACAAATGTTCATTACAACCACATAATTACCGAATCGATTAAAAAGAAAAATCACCCCATCAAGTGAAACAAACGTCAACCCAGAATCAACATCAATAATAAAACACAAGTGCGTGAATAACACAACACGTACCTTTTGCTTTTCAGCATCGATATACTTATTGACACCAGGAATCGACCTCATAAAATAGAAATAGAAATAAATAAATGTAGTCAACAATTACGAGAACGCACAAACAAAAATCAGAGCATAAGAAAAATTACTGAAGTCAACAATTACGAGAACGCACAATCCAGCATCTCTTCAATGGCTAATACAGACCTCTCATTTCTGAAGGTCAGCTTCCTTTTGAAGATCGAACTATGTAGCTATTGATAAATAGTGATTCATGATAGGAAATATCTGTATAATGAATTTTTACAAAAAAAAAATCAAACACTTTGTGCAAGTTTTTGAAGAAGAACTATTAATATAAGGTAAAGTCACCTGAGTTCTCCAGTTATGAATATTGTGTTCCCCAAACCCCTTTAAAGGCATTACAACTGTGACCCTCGGCAACTTGATCTGATTAGAAAATGCTCCAGGTCATTATTGTCATAACAAAGAAAAGCAATTCACATCTAGCTTATTTGATATTCGCAAGGAAAAAAAACAGGATCCTGGAAGCAAGGGAAAGACATATTCTTCATCAAGAGCCAAATTTATGCTTCACGCACTATAGTCTAATTTGTTGATTTGTACATGTATATATTTACACTATGGGGACGTCAAGGTATAACGATGAACTACACCTCATCATTTGTATGTATATCCATTTGTATGTATATCCACATTCCAAGCACTACACCTCATCATTTAATTCACGAACTAACCAATTTTGCAGATTCCTAAGCACTACACCTTATCATTTGTATGTATATCCACATTCCAACAAATTTATGTGCCATAATTTAAGACCTTCTACTCGAGACAAAGTTAAATTTTCAAATGAAATTGATCAAAAATTAGTGAGGGATAAACACAGGGAAAAATAAAAAGAAAAAGAAAACATTAGTTTTGTAATTGTATTATTCATGCTTGCATGAAACAGACCAAATCAAGAAAGGCAACAAAACATGAAACCCGCTTCTTTAGAATTTGAGACAAAAAAACTCACCTCTCCGGCGTTGAGTCAGCAAAAAAAAAAAGGATCAAAAACCTGTGACGAGTCGAAGAAGCTGTGGAAGATCTCAATCTTGTACGTAAGAACTGGAATCAAGCTTATAATGTCGAAACTCAAAGTAAAGAAGGCTGAAACAAAACAACAGCCATAATCACCTTAAATGCCAATAACATCCATATCAAGAAAATCATTTTCAAGGAAGTCTAAGAAATTCTGGACACCTTTCAAAACCATGTTCATCCCCATGGCATCACCTGTGCTGCAGCTAAATCTAATTCACATATTTTTCCCCGCAGTAGCACACTAGATTCTAAAGAGTCTTGCAAATCTACTCGACATGGTCCAACATTGAAAATGCATACATTTTCAGTAACAGAATCAAGTTCAATGCATATAACCATATCAAACAAGAGCAACTTAACAAAGCAAGGCTTTGACGTCAAGATTACGTACGGAGTGGAACCACCAACTCAAGAAAATGTAATCAATATCAGAGCATCGTATTATGTACGGAGTGGAAAAAGAGAGAATGTTAGTAAGAACCACCAACTCAAGAAAATGCAAGCAATATCAGCAAGATTAGAAAAGTTCAAAGTATTTAGCAATGTTAATTAATTTTTGGAATTCAAAATGGGAAATTAGAACGAAAAAGCTTCAATAGTTTAAATGAATGGAGCCTTTCCCTGGGTATTCATAAAAAAACACCAGCAACAGAAAAAAGGTTGTCCACGCCTCACTTGCCATGAAAATGACAAAAAAATTTACAATTCCGACAAATTCTATTGGTATGTACGGATGTACCTACTCCACAGGACAAGAACTCAATATTTGTAAAATCATCATGCAGAAACATACACAACACCGAATAATTCCAAACCATACTTCACAGACCAAATGAATCGAGAAAAACGAAACAACTAAAAAAATTCCCGAGTTCGAAAACCTAGAATTCAAAATATACCTCCAGGCTTCAAAATAAAGATCCAAAAAACCTTCCTTCTCTCCTATGCAACAGTCGGTGACGGCAAAACGACGACGACAAAAAAAAAGGTTCGACGGAGCGTGCTTAAAAATTAGGGAAATAGGTACTGGAAGAAAGCCCTCGACGAGAGGATTCTAAACCTATGCTCAAATCAATTTTTCAAGCAACGAGGCGGTGTAGATCGGAGCTAGAATTTCGAAATGGTGAAGGGAGAAAGGAAGAAGATACCTCGGTGAAAGAGAGACCATGCGAGGAGAGAGAATAATACATGTAAGAAATATTTTATTTTGGGGCCAGATTATGTTTTAAAAAAAATTAATAGAAAATGTTTTTTAAAAAACGTTGTCCTAGATAGTAAAAAATACGCTCATTAACAACGCTTTTAAAAAAGCGTTGTTGTAGATAATTAAAAAGACGCTCATAGATGACATTTTTTAAAAGCGTTGTTGAAGATATCAAAAAGTGTTGTCTTTTATAAATTTAAAAATTATGGACAACACTTTTTACAAAAAGCGTTGTCTTTTAAGTGTTGTGTATGAGCTTTTTTCTTTTAGTGGCTTTAAACTTAGGTGCCGAGGTCTGGCTCGGGCTTAGGGTGGGTCAAGGACCAATCTAGTATATGTGTGCCAAGGATTCATACATTTGGGCTTTAAAATTAGGTGCCGAGGTCTGGCTCGGGCTTAGGCAGGGTCAAGTACCGGGCCGCAATAATGGTGCCAAAGATATACTTGGGCTTCGGGCCAAGTCAGGGACTGAGCTGTAATAATGGTTCCAAGGATATACTTGGGCTTCGGGCAGGGTCAGGGACCAAGCCATAATAATGGTGTCAAGGATAGACTTGGGCTTCGGGCAGGGTCAGGGACCGAACCATAATAATGGTGCCAAGGATATACTTTGGCTTTGGGCAGGGTTAGGGACCGAGCCATAATAATGGTGCCAAGGATAGACTTGGGCTTCGGGCGAGGTCAGGGTCCATGCCATAATAAAGGTGCCAAGGATATACTTGGGCTTCGAGTAGGGTCAGGGACCGAGCCATAATTTACATATCATGGACAAAAATTGAATTGAATACTAATGATGGAGTATTTATTAATGTCTAAAAATAATTGATGATGCCCATAGGCTACAAAAGATGCAAAAGAAGCAAAATTACATTCTAAGCATAATATTTCTTCAAGTGGTAAATATTCCAAGGTAGTTTTATAGAACGGACCTGGTCGTCCTTCAAGTAATTAGCTCCCGCAGTAGTTTTTTGTGTAATCTTGAAAGGTCCTTCCCATTTTGGATCAAGCTTCCCTACTTCCCCGGCCGGCTGAGCTTTCCTCATCGTACCCGAGGACCCGAGCGAAAGAGGCTCCTATCTCCGCCGGTAGCACAGCCTCTGAGCCGTATACCATGTTGAATGGGGTTTCACCAGTGTCCGTCCTGGGTGTTGTGCGGTAAACCCAGAGAACACTAGCTAATTCCTCTACTCAATCTCTGCCAACTCCAAATAGCCGAGCTTTTAAAGCCTGAACTATAGATATATTTGTCACCTCTGTTTGCATGTTTGCTTGGGGGTAAGCCACAAAGGTAAAGGATTGAGAAATTTTCATCTCTGCACACCATGCCTGCACCTTATTGCCTTGAAACTGTAGTCCATTATCTGAGACCAACTGCCGAGGAACCCCGAATCTGCACACTATATTCCTCCATAGGAATCTCAACACATATGTCTCGGTAATTCGTGCCAATGCCTCTGCCTCCACCCATTTGGAGAAGTAATCAACCGCCAAAATTAAGAACTTATTCTGTGCTGGGACAGTGGGGAAGTCCCATGATATCCAGACCCCATTTATCAAATGGACATGCGGCCAAGATTGTCTTGAGTATAGTCGCGGGTTGGTTGATGGAATGCCCTTGTCTCTGACATCCTTCACGCTTGCAAACCAGCAAAGCCGCGTCCGCTGTCATTGTTGGCCACCAATATCCTGCGAGTAGTGCTTTCCTTGATAATGACATGGACCACAAATGCTCTCCACAACACCCCTCGTGTATCTCTTTCAGTACATATTCGGCCTCCTCTTCTCCCAAACATCGCAGTAGAGGTCGGGAGAAAGATCTTTTATATAGGGTCCTCAATAAGGAAAAAACATAGAGTCTTCCTCTTCATCTGTAAAACCTGTAAACGGTCACTGGGCAGTTATCTTGTCCGCATATATCTCAATAATCCACCCATCTACCCCTGGATGGGCGGTGCTGATTTGGTATACTGATGCCCCAGGGTGAGCTTGATCTGGTAGATGACCTCCATATCTGACAAGACTGTTAAGGATGTGGCCATTTTGGCCAGGGCATCCGCCTTCGTATTCTCCGTCCTCGGTATTTGAACAATGCTCCATTCAACAAAGTGTTTGGAGAGTTCCTGTATAGTTCGTGCATACTCCACCAACCTTTCATTTTTGATATCATATGTACCCCTGACCTGTTTAGTGGCTAACTGAGAATCAGAATGTATAATATTCTATTCACTTCCATCTCCTTGGCTGCCCAGATACCCACCAGTATCTCCTCGTATTCTGCCTCATTGTTCGAGGCCCAAAAGTCCAGCTTGACAACCAATTTCACTTTTTCCCCACTAGATGAGATAAACACCGCCCCTACTCCACATCCTTTGCTGTTAGATGCCCCATCCACATATACTTTCCACACTTCATCCCTATAGCCTTGAGTCATCTCCGCAATAAAATCGGACAATGTCTTAGCCTTAATTATAGTCCTGGGCTGGTAGTCAATATCATACTCCCCCAGCTCTAATGTACACTTGACTAATCTACCCGAGATATTAGGTTGAGTCATGATTTTTCCAATGACACTATTGGTTAATACAGTGATCGAATGAGACAGAAAATAAGGTCTCAATCGCCGAGCTGTAGTGATCAAAGCCAATGCTATCTTCTCCACTACTGTATATCGAGTCTCTGGGTATGAGAGGGCATGACTGACATAATAGACAAGATTCTGATCCGCCCCTTCTTGCCTTACCATGACCGAACTGACCGCATGCTGGGTGACCAATAGATACATCCATAGATGCTCCCCCGGACTTGGCTTTACCAAGGCAGGAAGGTTGGCCAAGTGTTCCTTCAAATCTGCAAAAACTCTTTCACACTTCTCATCCCATTCAAACTTCCCTGCCTTCCTCAAAACCTGAAAAAAAATGGTAGCTTCGATGCGTAGAGTGGGAGATAAATCGAGATAGAGCTGATATGCGTCCCGTGAGGCGCTGGACTTCTCGAATAGATTTGGGTGACACAATCTCCTGTATATCTCTTACCTTCTTTGGGTTAATCTCAATGCCTCTCTCCGTGACAATGTAACCCAGGAATTTTCCCCCTTTAACCCCAAAAGTAAATTTTGTTGGATTCAACTTCATGCCATACCTGCGAAGAGTGGAGAAAGTTTCTTCTAGGTCCGGTATGAATCAATTCACTGCTCTACATTTTACCAAGATGTCATCTACGTACACTTCAACATTCCGACTATCCTGTCCCCTGAAGATCTTATCCATCAATATCTGGTACGTGGCACCTGCATTTTTAAGTCCAAAAGGCATGACCACATAACAATAAGTACCTCCAGCTGTAACAAAGATTACGCTTTCCTGATCCTCCCTTGCCAATGGAATCTGATGATTGTCTTGATACGCATCCATAAAACAAAGCAATTCATACCCGACTGTAGAGTCCACCACTTGATCGATACGAGGCAAAGAGTAACAATCTTTGGGGCATGCTTTGTTAAGATCCCTGAAGTCTACGTACATCCTCCACTTCCTAGGTCCCTTGGATAATAACACAACATTAGAGAGCCAGGTGGGATACTGGACTTCCTTGATGTGCCTGGCTGTCAATAGGGCCTGCACTTGCTCCGCAATAACTCTGTCCTTCTCTGGCCCAAAATGTCTTTTCTTTTGTTTCACCACTCGAGCATCCGGAATAATATTCAATCTATGCTCAGCTACCTCGGATGATATGTCTGTAAGCTCCTCCGGACCCCAAGCAAATACCTTGATATTCTTCTGCAAATAAGAAATTAACGTTTCTTTCAATCAGGCATCAAGACCAGAAGCTATTCAAGTAGTTTTTCCTGTCTGCCCTGGGACCAGCTCTACCTCTTCTTGCTCGCCCTCCAGTAATGCTTGGACTTACTCTTTCTGAATAAAATTCACCTCTGTTCCCATGACACAACACAGTGTCTGTCTCCCATCAACCCTAGTTCTCTTGGATTCAATCTTTACTGTCTCCATGTAGCACTTCCGCAAAGCAGGATGGTCACCTCTAACTTCTCTTACACGCCCCCCCCCCCCTCCCCACTAGATACTTTAGCTTTTGATGATAAGTAGAAGCAATAGCTTTAAAAGAATTCATTGCTGGTCTCCCCAGTATTACATTATAGGAGGAAGGAGCTTCCACCACAATGAATGGCGTCATCCGAGTCTTCTTCTATTCCCTGGTACCCAAGGTAAGAGGTAATACAATTTGGCCTTTGGGGTAAACCGTATGACCTGCAAATCCAAATAGTGTTGTCTCCAGAGACTCCAACTTGTAGCTCCTAACTCTATCTAGGAAAACGCATCTTGAAAGATGTCATTGCTCGAGCTACCCGTATCCACAAATACTCGAGCTATTTCATAATTGGCTACCATTGCTCATATAAACAAGGCATCTTTATGAGGGAAACTTATGCCTTCCATGTCTTGTGACCCAAAACTGATAACAGGAGTATCTGATTGTGACCCTTGCCCAACTCCCAAACTCTCCTTCCTTGCCCAGGCCTTGAGAGCCCGATGAGAATCTCCATCCGTGGACCCTTCCGAGATCATGTGTATGGACCCTCGGGCTGGAGGATCTGGGCGCTGATTTGAGGTCGGGGCTACTATCCTTATCTCCCATCCTTGATTCGGTGTTTGGCCCTGATCTCTAGCTTGGCCCTGCGCCAGATCTTGGCTTCCATGCCTTGTCCATGGAGGACCTCGGGGCGTCTTATTCTGACTTCCCGAGCCTGGTCTTTCCAGTTGAGTTAAGAGTCCCTTTATTTTTGGGTTATTCTGGATAGCTTTCTCAATCTCCTTATTCAGTTTCTGACACTCCAAAGTATCATGCCCATATTCCCTGTGAAAGCTACAATATTTACCCGTGTCTGTCCCCAGGGTACTTCCTTCCTTTCCTGATCTGGGGAGGAAGGACGACTAATGACCTTTTCTTCCTCACATTTATCCATAGCCCACTCTTTAGGTACCTTCAAAGGTGTGTATCTAGAGAACCAACCCAAGTCTCCTTTTACGCCCGTGCTCATGTCTCCTGGCCAAGTATAATGGTCTCCTTTCCCCTCTTTCTTATCTTCCCTATGCTATTTCTGCGCCTCTCCACATTAATATATTTCTCCACTTGAGCTAAGAGATCATCATACGAGGAGGGGTCTTTCTTGACCAGGGATGTAAAAAAATCCCCTCCTCGGAGCCCTTGGGTAAAGGCGCTGATCAAAACTTCATACGGACACATTGGAATTTCGAGTGCCATTGAGTTGAAACGTTTAAAAAAAATTCCTCAAGGATTCACTGTCTTTACTCCGAATTTCAAATAGGCTAAGGGGAGTTTTCTTATGCCTCTTGCTGCTAGTGAATTGATGCAAGAACATGGCGCTGAAGTTTTCAAAAGAAGTGACACTACCTGGTTCAAGTTGATTAAACTACTGCTGTGCGGATTTTACCAAGGTAGTAAGGAAAACTTTCCACTTAATCCCATCAGTATAACAATGTAGCATTGCTGTGTTCTCAAACCGCCCCAAATGCTCCTCTGGTCAGTACCTCCGTCATAATTGGTTATTCTCATCATCTTGAAACCTCGGGGTAAGGCCTCCTCTACAATATCCCGCGAGAAGGCAATGCCCGTTTTTCCCGATGATCTCAGCCCTGTGCCTCTTACTTGTCCCAATTCGGCCTTCAGGGAGCTCTTTTCCCCCATAAGACTACTATGCTTTGGCACGATCTCACTTCCCCCTTCTTTTGAGGTATTGTCCTTGCTCTTTCCCTCCTCGAATCTCTTTTCTCCTCCCGCGATTTGGGCTATGGCCTCTGCCATCGCATCTCTAACAGCCGTGGTTACCATCTCCTGGATCTGATCCCTACCCAGCCCCCCGGACCTCTTCCTAGGACGGGTATTGGGTCAGGTAGATGAATCAAATTTATTCTCTTCTCCATTTTCATGATTGGATATTCTCGTATTAACCATATCCACGTCTTAAAAAAAACTCGAAAGACTTCCCACAGACGGCGCCAAATGTTAACACTAGAAAATGTCGAGGTGGACGTGGCGACTTCCTCTGGAAATGTATCCTCTCAAAGTACCTTCCTTTTCCGCGTGTCCTCTCTCCTGCACGCACTAGACAACTCGTGAATGGGTGCCGGAGAAGTTTTTCGACGTGGTCACTCCGATTCCTAAGTCAGATTAGGGCTTATTGGAAAAGAAAACTCAAGTGAGTGTAAAAGTAGATGAGAGTATATCAATATAATGAACAAAACCTGGTATTTATAGGAGCCGATAGGAGAGTTTTCATGATGAGAAATATTAGCTTTCCCGAAATATCAGATATTATCTCCTTTTTAACTAAGATTTTGCCTTTTCGTGAAAGATATGATCCCCTTTCCCCAAGGAAACAAAATATTTCCTAATATCATCTTTCATTCCTGTTTCCAACTCCCGCTTCTAGTCCACTCTTGTATGTATCCTGATGACATACCCGGGCCAGCCAAAACCTCGGGAAGGGGCTAAAGTACCGTGGTAGACCGACGCGACTAGGTAACCTAAGTACCGAGGTGACTGAGGGGACCGAAGTGACGGAGGTGGCCGAGGTGACCAAAGTACTGAGGTGGCGAGGTACTGTGGTGGGCCAAGGTGCCAAGGTGGATCTACCTACATCATTTACTGATTAGTGATGAACAATTACAAAAATTTGTCCACATTCAAGTTGCTAATTTGCATAATTCTATATTTGATAATGATTAGCTGCATTCGAGATATGGTGGAATTGCAGATGAAGATTTCTGGAAGATGTGTGCATGTTAATGTCTTTGTCATTCTGAGAAGGTATCAGTTGGCAAACTCGAAGAATAAAACACATATTATTCATTCCGTGTCGCGACAATTGTTACAATAAGGTTTTGTAAGCATCACTATATTTACTCGATGTTTGAGATTTTCAATCGGAAGTGGTGCATACTGTAGTAGCCTGATTTTATTTAAGCTAATCAACTGCCTAAAAAATTTTAATTAATCAAAAAATGATTAAAGAATCCTCATTTGGGTGTAATGAGTTGAAAATCATATTTAGAACGTTCAGAATTTTTCTAGTACACCCGAAGTGTCGGGTAGTCCGGAAGCTCTGAAGAGCAGATGAAGCTCCGAACGAGTTTGGAAGGCAATGTTGAAGATTGGATGTAGAGAACAGTTCGGAGGTTCCGAAATTTAGATCGAAAGATCTGATCGCCTTTGAATAAGAAAGTATGAACTTTCGTGGTGAATTGACTCGAGGAATTTGGAAAGATTCGAACTCTACAAGAACAGTGAGTTGTCCAATCCCAAGACACGTGCTCGGTGAATAGAGTTCGGGAGCTCTGAAGACACGTTCGGACGTTCCAAACTCAGATTGGAAGATCCGAACCTGGGATCGTATGTTCCGATCGTTGCCTATATAAATAGAGGGTCTAGGCAGCCATTTCCTTACTCATTTCCAACATTCCTCTCTAGTATTTAGTGCATGCTCAAACATTCTAGCCGATAATTCGAGGGCCATGTGATTATGAAACTCTACCGGGATTGTAGCGAAACATAGCCTAGAGTTTGGGGCCATCTCCATCAGTGGGATGAAGACAGACGCAAGTACAAGTCTAAACTCTAATAACTTTTGGGAGTAGCTATTAGCCTAGTAAAGACTTTTATTACACAATGAGTGATATGATAATTACTAGCTTATAATCTTGGACTTGCGAGCCCGAATTGCTAGGGTGCTTGTAAAACGACCCGATCCTACAACTGAATTTTTTTTTATAAATACTTTACTTTAAAATATTGATGATACATATATTCCAATACATATATGTATTTATACTTAAAATAATTATTCCTAAAATATAATGCATAATAACTTTAAAATATTTAAACTTAAAATAGTTTTTCATAAAATATAATGTATATATATATATATATATATATTGAATTTTGATATGCTTCCCACCAACCATGCCAACCTTTGTGCCCACCAAGTACAATAGTTGAGTGTTTTATACATGGTGGGCACAGAGTTTGGCACGGTTGGTGGGCAGCATATCAAAGCTATATATATATATATATATATATATATATATATATATATATATTTGCATGCAATTAAATTAAACACTTAAACATACTAAAAATCCATGCTTACGTAAATCTCATGCATACGTTCAAAATCCCAAAACCATGCAAACCATAATAATAAATAATATTCATGTGCAGAATAAAAATAACTATATATAAAAAAATTCCATAAAATTGTTGTATCGTAACCGTGCGATGGTCACGGATAAGCTAGCTGCACTGGATATTCAAACGACCTCACCGCCAGTAGGGACCACATCATCAACTATAAAATTATTTTCACCTGCACATCATTTAAATCTAGTGAGTCTAGAGGCTCAGCATCTTCCATTCAGTAATAACAAATATTAAATAATAAGATCACACACAACACATATTAAATAAAATAGTTTCTTGAAAACGTCTTATGCATGCATGATCTTAAAAATATATGCATATATACATATACTTCTTAATCATAAACATCATCATCATAAATTTAATACTTTATACTTAACATAATATGGCATGTCTTACATTTTTTAAACATCATAGGTTGTATTCATGTCAGTGGTCTTAATCTATAACGATTGATCAATCATAAAACCAACGTACGTGGCGGTGGAGTCTCCATCTCTATGCTTCCATTTCATCAATACTCAATGTTGGATCCATAAGCTCATTATAACATAAACATTATCGGGAGGTCACCGGGCCCAGGTATCCCGGTCTCCACCCACATCACTTTCCACCTTCACTTCAACTTCCTTAGAAACTTTATTTTTCTTAACATGTCCTTAAATTTCGCATTAAAATTTTTACATGATGCATGAACTGAAAAATAATCATCTTTTCATTATCCTTAAAAATCTGCCCATAAATATATATTTAATTATTTTTCATAAAAATCATGCATATATAAAAATAATATATATATATATATATTTAATATATATTTATGAACTTTTTTTTGTCATGGGCTCAATCAATGTGGCTACTCCTTTACTTATATATATATATATATATATATATATATATATTTGCATGCAATTAAATTAAACACTTAAACATACTAAAAATCCATGCTTACGTAAATCTCATGCATACGTTCAAAATCCCAAAAACCATGCAAACCATAATAATAAATAATATTCATGTGTAGAATAAAAATAACTATATATGAAAAAATTCCATAAAATCATTGTATCGTAACCGTGCGATGGTCACGGATAAGCTAGCTGCACTGGATACTCAAACGTCCTCACCGCCAGTAGGCACCACATCATCAACTATAAAATTATTTTCACCTGCACATCATTTAAATCTAGTGAGCCTAGAAGCTCAGCATCTTCCATCCAGTAATAACAAATATTAAATAATAAGATCACACACAACACATATTATATAAAATAGTTTCTTGAATACGTCTTATGCATGCATGATCTTAAAATATATGCATATACACATATACTTCTTAATCATAAACATCATCATCATAAACTTTATACTTTATACTTGACATAATATGGCATGTCTTACATTTTTTAAACATCATAGGTTGTATCCATGTCAGTGGCCTTAATCTATAACGATTGATCAATCATAAAACCAACGTACGTGACGGTGGGGTCTCCATCTCTAGGCTTCCATTTCACCAATACTCAATGTTGGATCCATAAGCTCATTATAACATAAACATTATCAGGAGATCACCGGGCCCAGGTATCCCGGCCTCCACCCACATCACTTTCCACCTTTACTTCAACTTCCTTAGAAACTTTATTTTTCTTAACATGTCCTTAAATTTCGCATTAAAATTTTTACATGATGCATGAACTGAAATAAAAAATCATCTTTTCATTATCCTTAAAAATCTTCCTATAAATATATATTTAATTATTTTTCATAAAAATCATGCATATATAAAAATAATATATATATATATATATATATATATATATATATTTATGTACTTTTATTTGTCATGGGCTCAATCAATGTGGCTACTCCTTTACTTAAGCCCGTAAAACTAGACTGACCTATTAACACATAACCCGGCCCGTTAATATTTAGCCCATCACAACTAAGTTCGATTATTTCTCATGGATCACTAGGCCCAATACACTTAATGGATCAATTTAACTTAATAACTTAGTCTCAATAAACAACTCAAATGCTCAAGCCCATTATCATAACTTAATAAAATATGTAGGCCTATAATTAAATTACCCGAGCACAAACTAAACTAACCCAGACCCAAACCAACCTGACTTGTCCTATCTAACATCTAACCTGACTCGGGAAGACCCTGACCGACCCCTTTCCCAGCTTCCCTAACCAAACCTTCCTTCTCTAAGCCCAACTCGCGCGCAGCCCTGTGCAGCTATGGTAATTTCGTTCGTGCAGCCTGCTCCGGCAACCTTTGGCCGGAAACCTGCCACCCAAACTTAGCCAACATCTGGGGAGAATAACGAGTCACTCTTCCGCAAAACCCTATCCTACGCGACCTGTACTGCCCAGCTGCTAAATCCGATCGGCCCTCTTCTTCCCTTCTCTAAATGAATGAACGAAGCTATCCATTAGACCCATGCGCAGTTGTTACTAATCTGTTCGTGGCCCCTGCTCCGGTCACCCTTGGTCGGAGCCCCGCTGCCCTGACCTTCGCAAGGTCCAGGCGGTCCTAACCATCACAACCCCAGATCAAACCACCCCTTGCATGGCTCGATCGAAGCTGTCTTCCAGAAACCCTAGTATGTGTTCCATCTGCTCATGTTATGCTCAAAACTGATCGGCCAGCCTCTTACCCAGCCAAACAAGATTCTAGCCCCCTTCCATCCTAACCCTAAGAGACCCTATTTAGCCCTCAAGCCATTGGAGCAGCCGCTTAAATCGTCATGGTTAGAAAAAACGTGAGGAACCTTATGCAACCATGAAAACGTGAAGAGCATGATTTAAAACTCATGTATTCCTTGTTCTAAACCACATACACATAATCAAATCATATTTTTAACATAAAATAACATATATAAGATTTAAACAGTGTGAAAGAATGGATTGGAACATGCATTAGCATTTATAACGCTCGAAAACCTTATACCGTAGCGTAGATCATGACCCGGGATGAATGAAACGCCTAACTCATTGAATTTTTCTTCAAAAATCGTGCTAAGGTGTGTGTGATGTATGGAAGCTGTGTTCTTGCTTCTTCCCCAAGTTTTTAGACGTGAACAACAATAATGAAGAAGATGAGTTTTTATTCTAGTTATTTATTTGATGAAAATTGGAATTTGGCTTTAATTAAAATACTTATAAAATTATCCCATTAAAATCAACTTAAAAGATGTTGTTTTAAAAATAAAAATTATTAATTTTCGTAATATACATTTATTGGGTTTTTAAAATACTCAAAAATCCTATAAAATAGCTTAATTAGGTGAAAACGGGCTTTTAAATATTAATATATATATAAATCATAATTTTCATTTAAAATAAGTTTTTAAAAATAATTATTTAAGACTCTTAAAAATCCTAGACATGAATTTTGATGAAAAACGTTTACCTCGTTCGTCCACGGCCCCGTCTACGCGATCATAAATAAACTTTTTATAAAATCCATAATCCTCAAAATAATTGAATTAAATACCATAATCAACTTTAAAACATATAAACATACAACATATTTCACATAAAACATCATTTAAAACCTTTTAATATATTTAAGAATAATTAATTTTCTAGTTATGCTTGCGGGTTTATGTAAACGAATTTCCGGGCGTTACAACTTGATTAAAGATGCGGATGTACTATCCATGATATCTTGGTTTAGTAGGCATGTTATATGTTTACATGTTTATATGACATTTTTTATTTGCATATATTATGTCATGACTATTATGCTGCATATATTATCATGGTGAGCCTGTACCTTGATATAACCCACAGTGGGGTCTCTCATATCCGTATTCTTGAGTGGATGGTTAGACCTGTTATTAAGAGATCAGGTCACCGATATCCACATATTATTTCTGGTGTGTGAGCCATCTCATGATTCAATGACCTATAGTGCTACATACCATGGAACCACGTGACTGAGCATAGTTTTCCGTGATAGGTTTCCGAAACCCGTACATTTGCATTAGCACTCATAATATTTGTATACTCTTACTTTTTTACTGAGCATTGTTATCACTCAAGTCCTCAATTTTGTCTTTGACACCCTATTCTACGAGACAAGACATAGGTTGGACGAACCCGGAGGGAGCCGTCGTTCAGGTTGCGGTTGCTCTGTGGATCTTGACTATTTCCAATCTCGGGTTGAGTGTATTTCAGTACTATTTTTGATGGGTTTGTATAAACTATATTTCACCTTGGATTTTAGGGCCGGTTGAATCCTTTCAGTTTATTTTTTGTAAGGTTTAATTTCTGTTGTTTTAATTTGTATTCGCACTTTAAGATTTAATGTCATTCTATTATTGTTAAGTAGGTCATCCGAGAGCGGGTCACCAGATTTATGGTATTAGAGCATGCATGATATTTTTGGATTTAGGAAAGCTGTCTTGAGGATAATATCCGTTACCTTTTGTAGATGGAAAGTCACGGTGATGAGAGTCAAGGTAGCGTAGGACGTTGGGGTGAAGAGGATGTGTGCAAACACCATCGAGGACAGCATCACCACCATGATGGATGCCGCCGCTTCATCATGCACAAATTTGTTCAGATGCGGCCCAAGCCCTTGATTGGAGGTGAGACTCCAGAGGATGCGGAGTACTAGTTAGAGCAGATGGAGGGATGTTTTCGTGTATTCCACTGAGGAGCAGCATATGGAAGTTGTCAACTTCACATGCTCGCAAATGGTGGAAGTCCACGTCTACACCTTTGTTGCATGAACGTGTTGCAAATACTTGGGCAAAATTTTGTGCCGCATTTTTGAAGCTGTATTTTACACTTGCACTAAGCCAGACCAAATCCATTGAACTCCAGAACCTGAAACAGGGCATCTTGACTATTCATGAGTATCAGTAGAAGTTCTTCGAGTTGCTGCCATTTTTCCCGCATATCAATGCCAGTTCGGAGGCCAAGTATGATACTTTCTCCAAGGCCTCAATCAGGAGAATTTCAATCGTGTTTATGTCTATGATGATCCAACGTCATATGAGGGGTTGGTGAACCGATGTCGACAGGCAGAGATCAGTCTCCAGCAAGGCAAGACCATTCATTCTTCTTGGCCGGCCAGTACTTTGGAACCCAAGACTCAATCTTTCAAGAAGCCTGATGTATCCTCTTCTTCTTCAGGTTCTGGTGGTGTCTTCCATTTTGGGAATAATAATGGAAAAAGCAAGAATTGCGGGTGCTGAAATCTGTCCGAAAAGTGTCGTAAAGCAGTAGGAGCTTGTTTCCGGTGTGGCAGGTTTCTCCACGTGAAGAGAGATTGTCCGCAGTCAGTGGGAGGATTAGTGTCTAGTTTTGGTTCTCAGGCTTTAGTACCATAGATGCCGCAGAGACAGTCAAATAATTTTTGGGGTGTTAGAAACTCCCCCTCTTAATGGAATCTGGTCCCAAGTTTCTCTATACGATGGGAAATCCCGAGTTATTCGGTCAATTTCTTGGGGTTACTTTCTCCTTTATCTCTTTTGGTCAGCAGTTTAATCTCTAACCCCACATGTAGTGCTTGGTTAACAGCAGAACTATAATTCATGGATTCGGTAGAGAAGGTTGCTCAAAGAATATTGAGGTTGGGGCCCTGAACAAATTTATTTGTCTTTCTTGTCTCATCTTCCATGTAGCGGGTAGCATAGTGAATCAAGCGGTGAAATTCGGCCTAGTACTTAGCAATTGTCATATTATCTTGCACTAATTCCATAAATTCACGTTCTCGAGTGTTAATTATTACCTGGGTGATATACTTTTCCTCAAATTCCGCATAAAGTTAGTACAGGTTTTGGGCGTGTTGTTTTTCTTCTACTGGTGCTCAATGACTCTCCACCAGTTATGTGAGGATCCTTCAAACTGATACACTGCAAAGTTCACTTTTTGTTCCTTTGAGTAGTTAAGAACAATGAAAATCCTGTCAATTTTAATAAGTCATTCCTCGGCTTGTTGTGAATCAGGTGTACCGTAAACTAGGGTGGATGAAATCTAAGGAATCGCTCAGGGATCCATTCAGTTGATTCTTCAAATCTCTGGAAACCTCGATTATTTTCGCCAATGTTTCTTGCTGGTGGTTGTTCACAAAACTGCACAAATTATTGAAATACGTCAAACATATTTCTTTGATTTTCCTCTCTATGTGGAATACTTTGTTCCTCTTGGTTTTCTCTTGATTCCGAGCGACGATCTTCATCACGATTGGAGCGTGAACTATTCCTTGAAGAAGACATACTAAGAAACACAACTTTAAACTATTTTTCATTTAAAACAGAAGTTCTCATAATTAGTGCTTAGAGATCAATTCAAAAGGGATTTTGTATAATATTATCATCAATTTGACGTTCAAGATTCATCTTAAGTCAAAATTGGAGAATCTTGTAAAGCTAACTTTTGGGATAAAACAACCAGTAATATTTTTCTCATTCCTTTCCCATAAGATCACACTAGTAAGTACTAAGAATTCTATTCTAAGTCAAATCCATAGAGCCCAAAATAAAAATTTGAAGGATTCTAATTTATCCCCAAGAATTTTTCAAGATAATCAGAGAGGGCTCTGATACCACCCTGTGGGTCCCCATTTTGCAATTAAATCCAGTACAATCAAATTTACAGTAGCGAAAGCGTAATCAATTATTAAATTTACACATATGTTAACCAAAATATTGATACAATAACTCGTGTAATCACAATCTTTCTAAACTCACATTTCACTTTCCACAATGTCGATTTTACTCGAGATCCTGAAATCCTATATCTGGAATTTACAATAAATAGAAATAAAATAGAGGTTAAATACTTAAGGACTTAGCAAGTTAATAAACTGGCTTTATACATTTATAACGAGACAAACAGTATCAGTGCAGTATTTCAATATGAGATGTCAGGTATTAGTAATAATGTATCAGTATAAAGTATTCTATCAAGTGAAATGCAGTGACTGTTCAAGATTCTGAAGTGAATATCGTAAGGTAAAGAGGTGGCTCCCACCAACATTCGGTTTAGCACTTTTCCCCATGAACTCAAGTAAGATCCGTACAATCGATCATTTACGAGTCACAGTGAACTCACAATATGTATTCGGTTTATCAAGTGAAATGCAGTGACTGTTATTCGGTTTATCATTTGATTTTGGACTGTTTAGTGGACTAGAAATCCGGTACAGAAACCGTTGTTCGGACTCAATTCATTCAGTCTTTAAGTCATTCATTCATTCAGTCATTCAATCAGTATTCGATCAGTAATCAGTCATGAACCAATAACAGTCCAAAGATAAAATATGCAGCACAATATGATCAATGAAATGAGAAATACACGAGATAATGCAATATACTAATAAATAATAGTATCTTAGATTGAATCAAATGATAATATTGAAAGAAGCAGTAGTGAAAAATCTCACGGGGAGAAACCTCACCTCAATACTTACTATCTGAACCAGTCAATGATTCCAAGCCAATGTAAATTCCTATAAAAATAATTTTAGTTATCTTAGATTGGTTAAGACCGGTAGTGAGTGTCGAAACCTTTTAGCCTCATTTTTTGAACAAAAATTGTACCGAAAAGTCTTGATTAAAGCTTTAAAAATTCATAACAATTAAAATAAAACTCTAAATATTATCAAAATTTCTACAAATGTCTAAAAATAGTGCATAAATGATCTAAACTAAAATTCAAACAAATCGGGATGGTGCGTGAAACTCACGCGCCAGTGTGGCGGCACGTGTGGTTTCTCTGGTGGCCATGCGTGGCTGAAATTTGACATGTAGATGTAGTTATTGATTATCTAGAATTTTTATGTTGAACATTTGCCCATATTTTGAAAAAACACAGATGGTGATCATGCTTGATTCGGCCATCTAAAAAATGTACTTTCGACAACATTTAAGATGATCGGCTAACATATTTCAAAATTATAAAAAATTTTGAACAATTTTTGTGTGGAAACCAAAGTGAAATTCATCCAAAAATAATAAGAAAAATAAGCTAGAAGTCACTACCTTGGACACAAGTTTCTGGAATTTTTTCCAGAAACTGTTCTTCACGGAAATGAATTTTCTGGGAATCTTTGGTTCAAGATCTTATTACACCTCTAACACACTTCGACTTTTGGGTAAGGAAGTAGTGTTGTGTGAAAATTTGGGTATTGTGGACAAGGTTTGGTATTTTTCCTTGAATTTTTCTTTCTTTAGTCTTACTTGCACTCAACTTTCTCCTATTCTCTTCTCCCAACTTTCCTCTCTCTAGACTCATGTTTTTGGCTGAAATAATCTGATAAAAAATACTTGGAATGAGATCTATTTATAGTAGGTGGTTGAAGGGGAAAGAGTGACAAGTGTCATGCTTAAAACACCAAGTGTCAAGTTTTAAAAAATGAAATAATAAAATAAGAGAAATAGATACTTGAGCACCAAGTATCAAGTTTTAAATTATAAAATAATGAAAATGTATATAATTTATTAATTTGTTTTAGAATACTTGTAATTTTATTTTATTTTTGATTTATTGACTTTTATTTAAAATATTTTGAGGAGAATACTAAAAATATTAAAATTAAGTTTAAATTTTAAATAAACACCTCAAATAATTTTTGGGGTGTTACACAGAACTACGTTGGCAGAAGTATGTTGTTCAATCGGGGAAACGCATTTGGTGGTTAGAGATCGGAACCTCCGAAGTCTGTTCAAAAGCTTAAATCGTGGAATCGAATGCTCCGAACACCGTCTATAAATAGGGGCCGAGAGTTTCATTTTGAAATCACACCAACCACTTTGCTCTCTCGTTTTCTACTGATTTGGAAGGCTTTCGAGCTTTGTATTGACGTCCAGTCTATAGCAAGACATTACAAGGATCGTATCTAATTAGTTTCTATATTTTGATGCCATTTCATCAAAGGGATAACGACGGATGCAGTTATAAGTCTAGAGTCTGATTAGCTTATGTGAGTAGCTAGTAGTCTAGTTAAGGATTTTAGTAGGCAATAAGTGATATGGTGATTATCTTCTTATAGGCTTGGACTAGAGAACCATTGCTTCTAGGTTGCTTGAGTTGTTTGATAGAGGTACAAACGTACTATTCGAGATATCCTGGTTGAGTATGCATGTTCTAAGTTTGCATGGTTTATATGACAAGACTTATGTGCATTTATTATGTCACGATTATTATGTTGCATGAATTATCATTTTGAGCATGTACCTTGATATTACCAATAGTGGGGTCGTTCAAACCCGAGTTATTGTGTGGAAGGATTCAATGGATTCGGATCCGATTACTTTTAACCACGTATTCTTTATGGAATGGGAGTCACCTCTTTATGCGACGGTCCAGCGTACTACATACCATGTCACCATTTTTTTGAGCAAGAGTTTCCTACTGTGCGGTCATTGAGCATCAGCAGGGTTGGATTTGTTCCATACCAGGTTTCTAGCAATGGATTTTTAGTACTGTTATTCGATGGGATTGTATAACATTTATCTTCACTTGTTTTCAGTGACGATTGTATTCCACCGATGGTTTTAGTTGTATCATTTGAGTTTCCGCTGATTTTAATAGATTATTGTGCTTCAAGACATTTATTGCATGCTTAAGTTTGATAAGTAAGTGATTTCAGAACGAGTCACTACAATTGTACGATTGCATGGGGTAACACTGAGTATAGTCACTGATAGAAATCCGAGGTTCACCTTACAGTTTTGGAGTAGTTTTCAATGAGCCTTTGGCACTACCTTGAGTCTAAGTACAACATATCTTCTAGAGACCGACGGTTAGTTAGAGAGGACTATTCAGACATAAGAGGATATGCTGAGGGCTTCAGTGATGTATTTTTGTTTATCCTGGCAGGATCATTTTCCGATGATAGAGTTTGCGTATAATAATAGTTATCATCACAGCATTGTCATGACATTGTTTGAGGCTTTCTATAGTCGCTGTTGTCGGACACCCTTATTCTAGGATGAAGTGGGGGAATGAAATGTTGATGGACCAGAATTGATTTAGCAGATTGTTTATAAAGTCAAACTGATCAAGAAGAGAGTCAGAGCCGAACAGTACAGACATGCCAGTTATGCCAACAACAATTGCAGACCTCTGCATTTTGAGCCATGAGAGAGTGTGTTCTTGCAAGTTTAAACTTTCCGGAAGGTGATGAGGTTTATTCTGAAGGGAAAGTTAGCTCCGAGATTCATTGGCCCATTTGGGATCGTATAGGAAGTAAAGATGTGTCTTACCATTTTGCATTAACACCGTATCTCTCAAGAATTCATAATGTGTTCCATGTATCTCTACTCCATCAGTATGTAGCAGATGAGTCACAAGTACTGAACCCGATGGATGTCCAGTTAGATCCCAACATGTCGTATGTAGAGAGACCACTCAAGATTATTGACAGGAGAGACAAAGTGCTTCGGAACAAGCGCATTCCGCTAGTCATGGTTCAGTGGCAGCATCGAGGCACTGAAGAGGCGACTTGAAACTTAGAGAGTCGAATGCATTCCGAGAATCCTGAGTTCTTTTGATTATACTTTTCTTTGGGAAATTAAGTTGTATTTGCAAACTGAGGCATTGTAATAAAAATTGTTTTCAGTGATTTTCAATTTTTTTTACCTTAGTCTGGATTTCGAAGACAAAATTTCTTAAGTTGTGGAGAATGTTGTAGCCTGATACCTATTTAAGAAATCAATTGCATAAACAAGTTTAATTGGTAAAAAAACAATTAAGGAATACTAATTTGGGTTTAATGAGTTGAAAATCAGATTCAAAACGTTCAGTGGGCTGACGATAGATGCAGTTATAAGACTCTAATTATCTTTTGGGAGTAGCTATTAGTCCAGTTAATGCTTTTAGTATGAAATGTGTGATATGGTAATTTCTTTCTTATAGGCTTGGACTTGTGAGCCCAAATTGCAATGTTGCTTGATTAGAAGTAGATACGTACTATCTGAGATATTCTGGTTGAGTATGCATGTTATATGTTTTCATGTTTAGATGACATGTTTCATGTGCATATATTATTTCATGACTATTATGTTGCATACATTATCATGTTGAGCTTGTACCTTGATATAACTCATAGTGGGGTTGCTTAGTCCCGTATTCTTTAGTGGATGGTTGGACCCGTTAGTACGGGATTAGGTCACTGATATCCACAAATTCACCATATGTGTGAGCCACGTCTCGATTTGATGGTCCTGAGTGATACATACCATGGAGCCACATGACTGAGAAGAGTTTACCGTGATGGTATCCATACATTTGCATTAGCACTCATAGCATGTGAATAATCATACTTTCGTACTGAGTGTTGTTATCCATCACGTCCTTTTTTTGTCTTGGACACCCCATTACATAGGGCAAGGCTTAGGTTGAACGGACCCGGATGGGGCGGTCGGTGAGGTTGAAGCTGTTCTATAGATCTTGATTGTTTCCAGTCTCTGGTTGTGAGTATTTGAGTACTATTTTCGATGGGGTTATATAAACTATATTTCACCTTGAATTTTAAGGCCGGTTGTATTTTGTCGGTTGATTTGTTGTAAGGATTACTTTCCGCTGTTTTAATTTGTAGTCGTACTTTAAAATTTAATTGCATTCTATTATTTTTAACTAGGTGATCCGAGAGTGGGTCACTAGACATACACATTAAACGTTTCGTGATTCATTCATCTGGAGAAGAAGACTCTAGCTCAAACAATAGGCTCAATATTATGTAGCACATTGGGCTGTTTCATCAGGAGGTACTCCCATACCATAAGAATAAGTGGATATCCGGACCCAAATCTATGGAATCCATCCACAAAATAACTCGGGGTTGAGCAACCCCTCTACTGGTAATATCAAGGTATAGGCTAAAAATGATAATGCGTGTTGCAATAATAATCGTGGCATAATAAATGCACATAATTCATGTCATATAAATTATGAAACCATATAACATATATACTGAATCAGGATATCTCGGATAGTACGTCTGTACCTCTATTAGCAATCCAAGAAACCTAGCAAAATACTGGTTCTCTAGTCCAAGCCTATAAGTAGATAATCATCATATCACTTGTTGCCAACTAAAAGCCTTAACTAGACTAATAACAACACATAGAAGTTAATTTGAGTCTAGACTTATTCCTGCGTCCGTGGATTAGTCCTTTTATGCAGTGGCCTCAAAACCTAGGCACAACTATGCTACAACTTCGGTGGCACCTTTCAATCATCCGGCCTTCAAACCACCGCCTAAAACCGCTAGAATCGAGCTAAAACCGAGATAGAAAGTGTAAATTGTGTGAGGAAATGGCTGTCTCGAACTCCTATTTATAGACCACGATCGGATTTTCCGATCTCTTGTTTAGATCTTCCAAACTCTCTTCGGAACTTGAGATTGTCCTTTCTAACTCCCACTACCTAAAGAGTGTCTCTGATTGGACAACACACTGCTACCGATAGATTTAGGACCTTTTGAACTGGAGTTCGGAGCTTCCGATATATGTTAAGTCAAGTCACAAATCTTAAATCCCATAATTCCTTATCTAAAGGCAATCGGACCTTCTGGTCTTGTGTTTGGAGATTTCGAACTCACCCTCTGCCTTTGAAGTTCAACGTTGCTTATGAAGTTGTTCGGTGCTTCCGAACTACTCTTCGGAGCTTCCAAACTCACCCTCTGCCTTCGAAGTTCAACGGTGCTTTTGAACTTGTTCGGTGCTTCCAAACTACTCTTCGGAGCTTCCAAACTGTCCATTAACTTGAAGCCTATGGAACCATTTTTCATCATTATGAATCCGATTTTTAACTCCTTAAACCCATTTGGAAATCCCTTAATCATGTTTAGGCAATTTATTAACTTAAGTATGAATCAGGCTACTACATTATCCCCCAATTAAGAGATTTCGTCCTCGAAATCCAGACTAGGATAATCAGAATAAAACAAAACTGAAAACAAGTTCTCAATACAATATTGCACTTAAAATTAACAACTGATATGTACAATGGTAATTACAATCAAAACAACTCCGGTTGTTTCGAACGCATATGAATCTCTAACTTCCAAGTCACCTCTTCAGTGCCTCGACGTTTCTAGTGAATCATGAATAGAGGAATATGCTTATTCCAGATCACCTTGTTCATCATGTCAAGAATTCTGAGCGGTATTTCCATGTACGAAAAATTGGGATCCAACTGAACCTCTATCGGATACAGAATGTGCGACTCATCTGCAATATACTGACAAAGTAGCGATACGTGGAACACATTGTGAATACTAGAGAGATATCGTGGTAACGCCAAGCGGTAATCCACATCTTCAACCTTCTCTAGTATCTCAAATGGACCAATGAATCTCAGCATTAACTTGCCCATCAAACCGATTCTCATCACCTTCTGAAAAAGTGATACTCGCAGGAGGACATGTTCTCCCGCCTCAAATGCAATGGTCTGCGCTTAGTGTTGTCATAACTGGTCTATTTGTCCTGTGCGGGCCGGACCAACTTCTTGATTAGCTCAACTTTGTCCATGATCTGTTGGATCAAATCCGGACCTTTGACCTATCATTCCCCTGCCTCATCCCAAAATAATGGTGTCCGACAACGGCTTCTATATAACGCCTTGGATGGTTGCATGCCAATATTATGATGATAGTTATTGTTGTATGCGAACTCTATCACCGGCAAGTGTTCCTGCCAAGATAACTCAAAATCCATTACTGAAATCCTCAGCATATCTTCTAACGTCCGAATAGTCCTCTTGGATTGACCTTTAGTCTTTGGATGATAAGAAGTACTCAAACTCAAGGTCGTGCACAAGGCTTACTGAAAGCTACCCCAAAACCAAGAGATGAACCTTGGATCTCTATCACTGACAATGCTCAAAGGGACACCATGCAATCGCACGATCTCTTGGATGTACAACCTTTCCATGCGATCAAAATTGAACTCGCGGTTATACAGAATAAATTGTGCATATTTGGGCAACCTGTCCACAACCACCCAAATAGCATCACACTGCTTGGATGACATAGGCAAGTGGGTGACAAAATCCATCGTCATATACTCCCACTTCCTTACTGTAATCTCCAAGCTCTGCATTAGACCACCGGGTCGACGATGCTCAGCCTTGACCCGCTGACAAACAAGACATTGAGAGACAAAATGGTAGACGATATGCTTCATACCTTTCCACCAGAATCTTTTACGTAGATCCTTATATATCTTTGCATTCCTTGGGTGCACGATGAATCTACTATGATGGCCTTGGGACAAGATCTCTTCTCGCTAGGTCAAATCGTCAGGTACAACCACTCTACCAGAAAACACAACAAACCATCTGTCTGAATATGGAAACCAGATGTGTTGTCTCCTTGAGTAAGCATGGCTAGTTTTTGGGACTTCAAATCCGAAAATTGAATTTGTCGGATACGGGCAAACAATAATGGCTCAGATAACACAAAAAATACTCAGATCCCCTGTTTTTCTTTCTTGTGTCTGAAAATGAAGCCCAAAAAACAAAATTCTTGGAATGCACTAGATACTGTACTAGTGCAAAGATCACTAATACTCCACTTAAGGCTAAGTAAATCTGCAACTGGATTCGCAGAACCTTGATGGTACATGATCTCACAATCATAATCCTTGAGAAGATCCATCCAACGACATTGCCGCATGTTCAACTTAGCTTGATTTAAAAATACATCAAACTTTTGTGGTCAAAAAAGATCTCGAAGCGCTTGCCATATAGATAATGGCGCCAAATATTCAGTGAAAACACGATCGCTGCTAGCTCTATATCATGCACCAGGTTGTTCCCTTCATGGGTCTACAACTGTCAATAAGCATAGGCAATCACATGCCCGTTTTGTATAAGCACACAACCTAGACCTTGATGAGATGTGTTTGTATAAACCACATAGCCTCCTGATCCATATGGTAAAGCAAGAACAGGCGCGGTAGTCAGTCGACTACTCAACTCATCAAATCTCTGCTCACCCTCGGTTGACCAGACAAAAGGAACATCAGTCCTTGTCAATTGCATCAGCGGCCTAGCAGTCTGTGAGAAATTATCAATGAATCGACGATACTACCCTGTTAAACCCAAGAAGGTATGAATCTTTGAATGTAATGACCTTGTTCCATTTTTATAAGATTAACTGAATAAAAATGATTAAGCATGGATTAGAGACTTAATTTGGATTTAATTGGAAAATTTTCGGATTTTTGGCCAAGGGCAGTTCGGAGGGTCCGAACCCGAGATCGGAGGCACAATTCAAGGATATAAGGCTACGGTAAGTTCGGAGCGTCCGAACTACGATCGGAGAATCCAAACACAGTTAGGCCATGAAGCTGGTGAGGTGTCATTGCTGATCAAACACGTAGCAGTTTGAAGCCTCCAAAGTCAATATCAGAGCGTCCGAACTGTACATGCAGTGACATGGTCTGCATGCAGAGATCGGAGTGTCCGACCTCTCGACCGGAGCGTCCGATCTTCACCTATAAATAGGCCCTCCGAGAATAAGAATTCTCACACCTTTCACTCCTCTCTCTCTCTTGGTTTTAGAGTTTTCTAGGTGTTTTGGGGTGATTTCCAGACTTCCATGGCTTTGTCTGGGAGTTTTCAAGGTGCTCCGGGGTTGCAGCGAAGAAGTGCCCAAGTTCTGGAGCAGTCGTCATCAGCGGGCTGACGACGGACGCAGGTATAGCTCTAAATCCTTATAGTAAATAGGGAGTATGTTTTATCTTAGTTAAAGTTTTTAGAATGATATTATGATGTCTGATTATTTTGCATTGTAGTGCTGACTCTAGGCTTGGACATAGAGCTGGTGTAACTTTCCTAGTAGAATTAAGGTACGAAAGTAATTTTCGAGATACCCTGACTGAGTATACATGTATTATGTGTTGCATTGTTTATATGGAATGATTTTATCTGCATATATTATGACATGTTATTATGCTGCATGCATTATCATCTTAAGCGTGTATCCTTGTAATATCCTCTAGTAGGGTGTTTATCCTATTCTGTTAGTGGATGGTTGGACACATGGACTTGTGTCAGGTCACCATCAGTTGGGTATGTGGTCACCTCCTGAAGTGACGACAAGGTGTGCTACCTACCCAGGGCCAATTCTGTTCTTGATCATATATTTTTGACTTCGTGTCTTGGTACCCGTAAACTTTCATACATGCACATTTAATATTGTATACTCATACTCTCGTAATGAGCGTTTTATGCTCACGTCCTCGTACTGTTGTTTCTGGATACCCTATTCCATGTGGCAGGTTTGCGATTGGATGATGCTGGTGGTTCCAGGAGGACTTAGTATATAGGTTGCCAGCAGGAGATGTCTATTTAAGCTTTCTGCATTGATTCGATATGGTTGTATAACTGAGTATTTACAGATTCCTTCCTTGGGATTGTATTTGTTTATGGTTTGCGCTGAATATTTATGATTATTGTTTAATTAACTTAAATGCATGCTTAAGCTCTTGAATTGTAGGTGATCACGGTTCGGGTCACTACATTTATGGTATCAGAGCATGCATAATAATCTTGGGATTTAGATTTTGTTCAAGGTAATTGTTGCACATCTTGTAGATGGCAGTTCAGGATGATCAGAGTAGTCATGGTAGTATTGGAAGATGGGGTGATGATGATGCTCAGAGACATCCTCGGAGGTATCGTCAGGATCGTGAGAGGCACCACCGTGATTATCACAGGTGTTTTAGTATGCATCAATTTACGCAGATGGGTCCTAAGCCACTAGCTAGAGGTGAGACCCTAGAGGATGTAGAGAACTAGCTAGAACGTATGAAGAGTTGTTTTCAAGAGTTTCGTTGTACTTAGGAACAGAAGATGGAGACTCTCAAATTTCTGGTATAAGGCCATGCTAGGAAATGGTGGAGATCTACGTCTGCACCTATCATCGTTGCATGAGGAGTTGTTACTTGGGAAGACTTTCGCACCTCTTTCCATAAGCTATACTTTCCTCCCGCACTTCGATAGGCGAAGGCCATCAAGCTGTTGTGTTTTAAGCAGGGCACGATGTTTATTGACGAGTACCAGCAGAATTTCTTTGAGTTGTTGCCCTATTGTCCTCAGATCTCAGACAGTACTGAGGTGAAGTACAATTTGTTTCTCTAGGGCCTTAATCCGAAAATCCATGACCTAGTAGCTGTGGGCGATGACATGACTTATGAGGGACTAGTTAGTCGATGTATCCAGGTAGAAGACAACATCATGCGTAACCGTTCTTTCCTCTCATCTAGACCCGCGAGTTCTTTGGGTCCTCGTGCTCAGTCTTTCAAGAAGTTTGCTTCTTTTTATTCCTTCGGTTCTGGGGGAGTGATTCATTTTGGAATGAAGGTTCAGTGTAACCATTGTGGTAAGAATCATCCGACTGACAAGTGCCGGAAAGCTATAGGAGCATGTTTTCGATGCGGAGAAATTGGTCACCTGAAGAAGGATTGTCCACAGGCTGGGAGAGCTGGTTCTGGTTCTAGTTCTCACTCTACAGTACAACAGAGGCCACAGGGACAATAGGCGGGAGGTTCCAATCTGCGACCTTGTACTTCTGGTCAGGTGTTTTTCTTGAGTCTTGATCAGGCAGTGGAGGAGAATGAGAGGGTTATCGTAGGTACGTTTCTATTATGCGATATACTTGTTTTGTTCTTATTGATACTGGTGCATCTCATTCCTTCATATCTACTCAATTTTTCAAGCATCATAAGTTACCATACATTAACCTAGACGTAATAATTTTTGTTTCTATACCGACAAGCCAGTCTGCGTTGGCTAAGCATCTAGTGGTTGGTTGCCCTTTAGAGTTTGAAGGAAATGTTTTGATGGCGAATCTCATGGTTTTGGGAATGAAAGATTTTGATTTCATTTTGGGAATTGATATGTTGAACACGTACCAAGCTTCAGCGGATTTTTACCAGAGATTGGTATAGTTTCACTAATTTGATGGTGATAGATGGTTTTTCTAAGGTGAGAGAGTGCGACCCCCGATGCCACTGGTATCAGCTTTGAGAGCATGTCGTGCTTTGAGTCTGGCGGGGAAGTCTACCTCATCTATGCGATTTATTTTTCCACTGAGCGTTGGTATAGAGTATCTACCGATTGTGAATAAATTTTCTGATGTTTTTCCTGATGAGATTTTGGGTTTTCCTCCTGTCAAGGAAGTCGAGTTTGGTAACTAGTTAATCCTAGGGACTTTGCCTATTTCTCGAGCGTCGTATCATCTGGCTCTGTTAGAGATGTGTGAATTGAATAATCAGTTACAGGATCTCTTGGATAAGGGATACATTCGTCCTAGTTTATCTCCGTGGGGAGCGCCTATTCTCTTTGTGAAAAAGAAAGATGTGTCTATGCGTCTGTGTATTGACTATCGGCAGTTGAATCACGTGACCATCAAGAATAAGTATCCTTTGCTGCCTATTGATGACTTGTTTGATCAGTTGCAGGGTACTTTAATTTATTCCAAGATTGACTTGAGATCTGGATATCACCAGATGCGAGTGAGAGATCAGGATATAGCCAAGACAACATTCAGGACCAGGTATGGGCATTATGAGTTCTTGGTAATGCCATTTGGGTTGACTAATGCGTCGGTTGTATTCATGGATCTAATGAATCGAGTATTCCAAGAATTTTTGGAAAAGTTTGTCGTCATGTTCATTGACATCTTGGTATATTCACGTGATCTGAATGAGCACGCTTATCATTTTAGGGTTGTGTTTTAGACTCTTCGAGAGAAGCAATTATACGCAAAAATGAGTAAGTGTGAATTTTGGCTAGATCGGGTGGTATTTCTTGCGCACGTTATATCCAGGGTTGGAATTTTTCTGGATCCAAGCAAGATTGAGGTTGTATTGAATTGGTCGTGTCCGAAGATGATAGCTGAGATCCGTAGTTTTCTGGGTCTGGCAGGATATTATCGTTGCTTCATCGCTAATTTCTCGCAACTATCTCGACCTTTGACGCAACTTACTCGCAAGGGCGTAACTTTTGAATGGTCCTCAGAATGTGTAGAGAATTTCTGTTAACTTCGTCGACGGTTGACTACTGCGCCTGTATTGGCTTTACCGTCTAAATCTGGAGGGTATGTGGTATATACAGATGTTTCTCTTTAGAGGTTGGGTTGTGTCCTGACTCATAATGAGCATGTGATCGCATACGCTTATAGACAGTTGAAGGTTCACGAGGATGATTACCCAATGCATGATCTTGAGTGCTATTGTTTTTGTGTTTAAAATATGTCATCATTATTTGTATGGCGAGCGATTTGAGATTTTCACAGATCATAAGAGTCTCAAGTATTTTTTTCACTCAGGCAGAGTTGAACATGATACAGAGACATTGGATGGATTTGATAAAAGGTTATGATTGTGAAATTAAATACTATCCAGGAGTTGCTAATCTCACTTCTGATGCCTTGACTCGCAAGGTGAGAGTATCCGCACTTAAGACTTGTTTGGTATCTAGTGCGATTGAAGATTTTTGTTCTTCAGGGTACACCTTCAAGCAAATGAAAGGTATGCAGAGTATCCAGATGTTTGCAATTCTATCTGAGCCAGCTTTGTATTCTTGGATTCGAGATGCTCAGATGTCTGATCCGAAGACCCGGCGTTTGGCTCGTCTGGCCAATGAGGGTAGTACGTCTGGATTTCACTATAATTCGGATGGTTTTATTTGTTTGTCTGGCCGTATTGTAGTTCCAGAGGACAATACTTTGAGAGAGGAGATTTTATCCCAGGCTTATTGTGCTAAGTTGAGTATTCATCCAGGGAGCAAGAAGATGTACAAGAATTTGCATACTCGGTTCTAGTGGAAGGGAATGAAGTGCAGTGTTTATCAATATGTTTCCAGATGTTTGGTATGTCAGCAGGTCAAGGCAGAACACCGACGACCTGGAGGATTTCTTCACAGCTTACCTATTCCTGATTGGAAATGGGAGTTTATCACGATGGATTTTGTGACTCATTTGCCGGTGTCCTAGAGGAATTGTGATGCTATCTGGGTTGTGGTGGACTGACTTACCAAGTCAGCACATGTCATTCCTTATAACCAAGATTTCAATTTTGACAGGATGACTCGCTTGTACATTTAGGATATTGTACGATTGCACGGAGTTCCGGCGAGCATTGTCAGTGATCGAGACCCTAGGTTTACTTCTAGATTCTAGGGAAGTTTTTAGTGTGTTATGGACAATACTCTGAGCTTGAGCACTTCTTATCACCCGAGACTGACAGTCGGTCAGAGCGTGTTATTCGTACTCTCGAGGATATGCTCAGAGCGTGTTCTATGGATTTTGGTCCGGCTTGGCAAGATCACTTGTCATTGATTCAATTTACGTACAACAACAGTTAACCATAGCAGTATTGTCATGGAACCATTTGAGGTGTTAAACGGATGATGATGTAATGCTCCACTGTTCTGGGAAGAAGTGGGGGAGCGACAGGTAAAGGTACCAGAGTTAGTCCAGTAGGCTATTGATATTGTTGGACACATAAAGAAATGGATTTAGACCGCACAGGATCAACAATATAGTTCTGCAAATGTTAAGCGCAGGCCTTTGCAGTTTAAGGTGGGCGAGAAAGTATTCTTGCGAGTTTCACCTTTCCGCAGGATTTTGAGATTCGGTATCAAGGGTAAGATATCTCCCAGATTCATTGGTCCGTTTGAAATTCTGGAAAGTGTAGGATATTTAGCTTACAGACTGGCTTTGCCACCGTATCCGTCAAGTATCCACAACATGTATCATTGTTGCAAAGGTATGTGGATGATGAGTCCCACATCTTGCAGTCGTCTGAGGTCTAGTTGGATACATATTTGACATATGTGGAGAGAACTTTGCGTATCATGGGTCATAAGAACAAGGTATTGCGTAATAAGATCATTCCTCTTGTTCTAATTCAGTGGAAGCACCGAGGCACTGAGGAAACCACTTGGAAACTTCAGAGTCCTATGCGAACAGACTATCTAGAGTTGTTCTGATTCTATTGTATTTCAGTTGTATCTTGTAGAAAATTTCAGTTTGAATAATAGATGTTTATTCAAGTATTAAATGCATTCAGTACTTAAGATTTGTTTCAAGGACCAAATATCTTAAGTGGGGGAGAATTTAATGTCCTGATTCCATTTTTACAAGATTAAATGAATAAAAATGATTAACATTGGATTAGAGGCTTAATATGGATTTAATTGGACAATTTTTGGATTTTTTTTCCAAAGGCAATTCGAAGGGTCCGAACCCTTCGGAGACACAATTCAAGGATCGAAGGCTATGGTAAGTTAGGAGCGTCCGAACTACGATCGGAGCATCCGAACTCAGTTAGGTCATGCTGTTGGTGAGGTGTCATTGTTGATCGAACACGCAGCAGTTCATATCCTCAGAAGTCAAGATCGGAGCGTCAGAACTGTGCAAGCAGTGACGTGGTCTGCATGAAGAGATCGGAGCATCCGAACTCCCGATCGGAGCGTCCGATTTCCGCCTATGAATAGGCCCCCCGAGAATCAGAATTCTCACACCTTTCACTCCTCTCTCTCTCGGTTTTACACTACAACAAATATGTTAATTACCCACACTAAAAATACAACGGTTTTATATCTAAATTGTTGTCTTTTGGTCTTTAACAACGGTTTTTACAAAAACCGTTGTCAGTTGCCGTATTTTAATTAAAAACTACAACGATATTTAAAAAACCATTGTCGTATTTATGTCAAAGACAATCGTTTTAAAAACAGTTGTCTATGAGCGGGTTTTTTATGACATATGACAACGGTTTTAATTAACCGTTGTCTATGTGCGTTCTTTTTGGGGTCTACGACAACACATTTTTGTAATCCGTTGTCGTTGATATTTTTATAATTGTTTTTATTTTTTAAAAAAATTTACACATACATAATAACCTACTACACGCTTGAGTGGCTTAAGAGAAGAAACGATGGAAAAAAAGAAACCAAATCCCTAGCCCCAACCCGTCGCCCCTTCAATCCAGCTCATTTTTGGCGCCCTAGACGTTGATCGATCGCCGAAAACTGGTCGTCCGACCTCCTTTCAGCTAGCCCAAGCCTTAGCAACTCCAATCGTGACTTCAATCTTGAGTTTACAGCTTGGATCAAAACTGCACTGTCGCGACCATCACTGTGTAAGTTTTGTTTCTTCTTTCTCTTGCTTCGTTCTCTTGCTTTGTGGTCTTTTATTAGATGCTGAGGTCTAGGTTTACTGTTGTTTGGGATTTCGGTGAATAGGTGGAGAAAAGGGGTTAAATATTGAATACGTATGTTTTTTGTTCTTTTTTTGGGTTCCTTCTTGAGCTTGACTGTCTTCTCCGAATCTCTGCTCTGATTTCCCTTTTATTTACCTCAATTTTTCAAGCCCTATAGAGATTTCGACACCACCTGCAAGCCGCGGCGGTATGGTTTCTATTTTTATTTTATTATTTTTATGAAAGGAGTAAAATTTTTATTTTCTAATTTCTTTCAAATAACGTTATTTATGTTGCAGATTTAATGATTTTTACGCTTCTCAATCTTGTAGTTTTGGGTGTGTCTGCAGGGGTTTAGGGCCTTAGTTTAGAGCTGCATCAACGAGTCAACAATTGGTATTCCATGATGATTTTCTTGTTTGTTTGGAATTAATAATGTGCTTGATGGTTTTTTTTTGGGTTTGGATGTGTTTTACCGGATTCTATCATTTTTTGGCTGAATTTTTTGTTTTGTTCATGTTCTTGCTGTTTTTTTTATCTCAATCATGTGTGTGTATGTAATGTTCTTTGCGGAAGAATGTCAAATAAAATTTTATTCTAGCTGGGCTTGATTATGAGTTTTCATTAGACTGTTACTGCTTTGAATTTTGATAGAAAAATGGTTGATCTGTGAGAATTGATTCCAGACATTTATTACAATTTTATACTTGGATTTTTTTGAGAGGCCGTGGTGCTATTGTATTTCTTGTTTCAGTGCCATCTGTTCATGCATGCAAAATGTAGTGCTACTCATCCTAAAGAGTTTTTTCAGTTATTTAATAATTTTTTTATGTGTTTTGGTAGTCTGGTGGAGTGATCTTAACGATATTTGCTGCTATGATTCTGTGCTTGTGCGGTTTTATTCTATTTTGCAGACACCATATGGCTGATCACTATTTGATCATATAATTACTTGCAATCCTACATGCCTTTCACGGCGGTCTTATGTTTCTGTGTCAACTGTTGATAGAAAGTAATGTTAATCAATCGTATGTGTTGAGTTTTATCAGCATTAAAGTTGGGTGATGAATTTTTTTGTTCTTGGTGGGTTATGGTTTAAGGTAATTATGAACATTTTGGGTTTGATTTGTGATATTTGAGAGAATGGTTTTTGATGCATAAGTCAGTCCATTTTCTGGTGCCTAGTTATGGCTATGCTACATGTGGGGACCTCGGGTGCTAATCTCAATTATCGAATCTCAATCAATAAAAATTTGATGAAAAAATCAAAAGAGTAAAGCCATAAAATATTTTTTTTAAAAATAAGGCCTCGCTCGATCGGTTGAAGATAGCCGATCGAGCGAGCAACAAAAAAAAACTCTCGGGTGTGATCCAACAAAGCCTTGCTTGATCGGTGCAATCCAATCGATCGAGCGACAGAATCCTTGTTTCAAAAATCTGCAGGTTGTCCAAATCGGTTACAAAGCTCACCAAACATTCTAAGCTTCATTTAATCAATCCAATACAAACTATTACATGTCTAGAAACATGAATCAACAAATATCTCAAGGTTTGAGCATAAACTCATGCATCTAGTACAACAAACTAGTAGTTGAAAGACAACATAAAGAAAAAACTATACAAGATGTTCATCATGTTCCTCAACTTCACATAACTTGAATTCTAGCATGTTTGACATCTAACTAACATACATGACTTCATCTACAACCCGAGTTCCACATGCTAAGTCTCTCTCTCTCTCGAGCTATCCATGTCTCGTCTGACTCGCTCCTGCCCAACCTGATGCAATGCACACATACAAACAAAGCAAAAGTCGGATTACTCCGGTGAGAAATACATCTCAGTATGAAAGACATGTATATAAACATATAAACATATCAAATCAATATTCTACTAACACCAATCACAAAGTTCATATACCCTTACCTGTTGGATTTCATTTAAAGCAATATAAATCACTATCATAACGACAAAGGTACATGTTAAAGGGTAAAGGAATTCAATCTCGCAGATTCGATGTTTCATTATAAATCATCTCGTTGGGATCCCGGGAATAGAACAAGGCAAAAAGTCAGGCCTCCCACCTACGCTCTCGCTCGGGGTGGTAACAAGCTCTTATTCCCTGGACTGTGAACACTATATTGAGAATTGTGGCAATAGGACTCAAATCAATTCCTTTTCTTCCCATATATAAGTTCACCACGTCCAATATTTTCTTTTCGATTTTGCTTTCGGGGTTTCGAAAGAATTGTGGATCAAAAGGATTACATCTCGACTCTATGATCAATTTCACCACAATCAAATCGTTCATAATAATCTACACTTCCCAATCTTAAATAAGATAGAATGTTTAATCAATCAAACTCATTTAATAAGCAACAAGTTGAACTAAATCAAGTAGATCAAATAAGTCATATAAGATCAAGCAAGAACAACTAAACATGCATGTATGTGATTTAATAAACTCGAAAATCACCACGTTCTCGAGTTATTCTGACTGTCGAGGTTAATTTCGAATCATACCTTTGATCTAAACTCAAACCTCTGAACTCTAGCACTTCTTAATCGCATACAAGCTGTCCCAAAAATCTGCACTTCCTTCAAAAATCTGCTCACTCAACTCTTGTTAATTCATACTCTAGTTGTTCCCAACTAGAAGCCAACTTTACGTCAATTCGGACTCGTCGACTCGAACTCGATAACTTCCAAATCTAATCTCAAATGAAGTTTATATAGCTCAATCATCAAAATTCAATCTCATCCTAGTCTCATCAAATCTTACACAACTTCAAGGCTTGATTGATTTACCGGAATTCAAACCAACGGCGTAGCGATTCGAAACCGATAATTCTAACAACTCAAGCATTATGTAAACATTGATATCTAGCTCGTATAAATATCATTTCATCACTAAAACTTCGAAATCAGCAGCATATATTTCCAAAGATTCATTAAACGAAAACCGACGGCATAACGGTTCGAATTCGGTATATCCAAAATCCTAAACAACATCTTATCCATCATCTAAACTAAATATCATCGCAAATATACGATCAATTTGAAATTCTATCGGCCGGATTAAATTCTATAAATGTTGGAAATGAAAGAATCGGCTTTCTTCTTCTTCCTTGGCTGAAATCGTGACTTCTGTTGCTGAATCTGATGGAGTTACATGTTAAAAACTATTCATGCCATGTGTAAGTCCACTTGCCTTAGGAAATTGCACTTTGGCCCCTAAAACTTCAATATTTGCAATTTGGTCCTTCTTCAATTATTTACATCTAATTTAATCCTTTTTAATTCTAAACTCAACATTTAAATCTTAAATCCCATAAATAATCAATTCCAAAATTATATTCTTTTAATTTAAGAATCCCAAAATTTAATTCTCAAATATCCGTAAATTCTCAAATTAAATATTTTCGGCTCAGAAATTAAATCTCTAATTTCTATAAATTCCCAAATAATATATTTTTCCAAATTTTGAATTTAAATTTAAAATTCCGTAATTAATAACTTAATATTTTCAGGGCCTTACAATTCCTCCCCTCTAAGGAACGATTTCGTCCTCGAAATCGCATTCAATCGTACTTCTTAATCTCGTATGCTGTAAAGCTGACTGAAGTAATTCTTACTTCAATTCTATGAGCTTTAGATATCTTTTCTGATATCTTATATTCTTCTTTCTGATCAAAATCTATATCGGTCATTCGGATTAAATCAAAGCCTTATCAGTTTCTGCTTCATCTAATTGAAGTTCACATGCAAGAGTCTAGCTGATGTTCTTCAGCTTATACACAAAGATCCAATATCATCTATCTGGTAAATATATAAAGAGTACACATCGATAAGTTAGATTCCTAACTTCATCTAGAATACTCACAAGCATCAATCATCAAATCACTTATGAAATTTCTTTCTGAATCAAATATTGCTCCGAAAAGAACATTTCTCAATGAACCCTCAGTTCATGCTTCAAACTCTGTAACTGTCATTAAATTTTTGACTCTGTCTAATCTGCTTTGTTCTTATTCTGTACGAATCAATTTTTAAATTCTCTATATTTTCTCAAACCACACCTGATCTGATCGCTGATACTGCAGAAATACCGTCTCAACATAAAGAAAATTCTGCTTTTCTTCTCATCTCTTAATCAAAAACACAATCTCTATATCGATACAGGAATCAAAATAAGCAAGTTGCAAAAATCTGTCAGCTAGTACAGAATCTAGTACTATAGTTCTTTGCATATCCTCGAGAATCTGGATAGTCATATCAGACAATTCATCGAGCACAAGATGGTATAATGCAATCACATACAACAAAACACTCAGAACCTCTGAAAATCGATGCCACAAACTATCAAATCAATCTAAAATCTCTATCTCGACAATAGATTTCAACAATTCTTGTAATTTTATCATATCATCAACTTCTTAACAGCTATCAACTCCAATCTATATTACAGCTAATACAGCGTATTCTTGAGTCTGACGAAATCTACTTCAATACAAATCGCAACTCGTGATGATTTGAGTAATTTCGAACTAAAATCTGTCGACACACTATTCTTGTTTCGACTCTAGAGTTTCTAAACGGTCTCATAGATCACTTTGTCTCTTCTTTTCTGCTTATATTACTAGAAATTTAGGTATCAAAAATTCAACTCTGTCATCACGTCTTCCATTTTCTTTCATCAATACTGATGTCCAAGTAATTCATACAACATTTCCAAACATCTGAATGGATATATAATCTATTGTAGTGTGCCATTTCCAGAATTTGATATCTCGTGTCTAGATTATCTGGCACAATCAAACGATTATTCATCTCAAAATCCATTATCTCTGATCTGCTATCAAGTCTCATATCTCAATCTAGCATTCGAATCGCTTGATCTAATCTCAATGTTTCTTTTATCTTTCCAAACTAATCTAACTTAGTTTGGATTGCAACAATCCTGATTATTTGAGTATCTGTCTAGAAGCTCAAGTATAAAACAAAATCTTCAATCAGTCGATCAAGCATTCTTCTAGTTTCTTTTTTCTATTTCTCAAGTTCTTCAATTCATAATTCTTGCTGGTACTCTGAATCAATATTTCTATCAGTTACAAGACAAAAACATCAAAATATACTGAATGTATAAACCAAATGATCAACGACTCTTGAAATTCATAATAAAATAAACTCACTCAAGTCAAGGTCATCCAAAGATCAAATATTCTGAATGACAAAATCAGCTAAGTGAAAATAACTCACTTGCATCTCAACTTAAAGTGAGTAAATCAAATTAGACTCTAACAAAGAATAAGAGTCAATCAAGATCGATTGAGGTCGAATAACAAAACCTCATAGTCGATATCAAAAAATTCAAGAGTCATGATTATATGATATAATAGCTTCAGCTAAATCGAAGAGAAAGCTCGACTGTAACTGATTTTCTTACTGATCTTATCAGTTGTCTAAGCTCTTCCTGAATATAAAATTGATTGATCCAAAATCTTATTCAATACCCAATTCAATCTTATTTTTTCCAAACTATAATTCAGCTTTTCTGATTCAATTTGCTGATATCTTCTTTCATAGTCGTTTACCAAGGTTAGAACATAGCAATTACAGCAAATAAAGGCTCAACATACAAATAATGTAACATAATCAATTACTCGGCTATATCTGTATGCAATGCACCCAGATTTATAATTACGTAGGCAGATTAATCAAATCTTATAATTACCTGCAGTCTTGTCATTTGGTGCAATTTGAGCCTAGTTATCTGTAGATGCTTGTTGCCTAGAAGATGGATCTTCATTTTGATTTCCTCTCGATCTCCATGGATTAGGACATACTCTAGAAAAATGTCCCACTTGATAGAAACGATTACACTTTCCTAAAGTTCCTCGGCATTCATCGCTTCCATGTTTTCCTCCACAATGAGTGCAGTATTCACCAACATACTGTGCCTTCTGACCCAAACCAAATGGTCTCGGTCCGCTAGAGCTAGAGGAACTGCTACCATACCTCTTGATTTGTTGTCTCCAAAGCTTTAACTGCTCTTTACTACTACTGCCACTACCTCTTGCCTCATATCTGCTCTGTGATGACAATTGCAGTTGAGGTTGCGGTTGTCCCAAATACTGAGGCATGATTGAACTTTCCTTCTATCTAATAAAACCAGCTTCAGGTCGTTTAGCCCTGTCAATTGCTTCTGCCATATTATTCGGTCGCTCCGCATTTATCCAAGCGTAAATTTCCGGAATAAGGCCATGGATAAAAACATTAGCTTGGAATTATTCATCATCAACCACTGGAGGAACAAATCGGAGCAAGTTGAAGAATTTAGCAACAAAGTTCTCAACGGTCAAATTTCCCTACTGCAGATTAACAAATTCTGCTGCTCTATCTTCTCTAAAGGATATCGGAAGAAAATGTTGACAAAATTCAGTCTTGAATACCGGCCAAGTAATTACTGAACCTCGGTTCTCGAGACTTCGTTTTGTCACAACCCACCAGCTTCTTGCTGAATCTTGCAGTTGGTATATGATCAGCCTGATTCTACGTTCATCAGAGTAGTCCAAAGACTCGAACAAGTAATCAATATCTTCTAACCAACTTTTACAAGTAATGGCATCTTCAGTTCCTTTCCAAATTGGCCTATAATACATCTGAAATCGCTCGAATAGTACTTCCATCGGTGTGAGGGTAGCATCCATTGATTCTAAAGACTTACAATACTGTCTTGTTCAGTTTGAGTACTTATTTCACCTTAGGAGTACTGTTCTATTCAGTCTAGGGTGCTTACTTCACCCGAAGAACCTGACTTACTTTAAAACAAAAACTATAAGCAACGCAGAGATTATACTATTCAAATCAATAAAACATATCTATAATCTCTTGCTTTTTCATATAACACATTCTTACAAGTTCTCATGCTATTCAAAAGAAAACATGCTTACAAGGAATTCAAATATTCATGTGAATTCACATAATCAGGTAAGCACGTAATCATATAATCACGTAATTCATTCAATCAATCAATCATACTCACATACATTAGATCAAAGTAAGTAAAGCATCAAACATGCGATACTATAAATGCATGCGACTCAATCTACCCCTCTCAAATTCTATCTTAATCCAAGAACTTACGCTCCGATACCACCTATTGTGGGAACCTCGGGTGCTAATCTCAATTATCGAATCTCAATCAATAAAAATCTAATGAAAGAAGCAAAAGAGTAAAGCCATAATTTTTTTTTAAAACAAAGCCTTGCTCGATCGGTTGAAGATAGCAGATCGAGTGTGCAACAAAAAGCAACTCTCGGGTGTGATCCAACAAAGCCTCACTTGATCGGTGCAATCCAACCGATCAAGCGAGAGAATCCTTGTTTCAAAAATCTGCAGGTTGTCCAAATCTGTTATAAAGCTCACCAAACATTCTAAGCTTCATTTAATCAATCCAATACAAACTATTACAAGTCTAGAAACATGCATCAACAAATATCTCAAGGTTTAATAATAAACTCATGCATCTAGTACAACAAACTAGTAGTTCAAAGACAACATAAAGGATAAACTATACAAGATGGTCATCATGTTCCTCAACTTAACATAACTTGCATTCTAGCATGTTTGACATCTAACAAACATACATGACTTCATCTACAACCCGAGTTCCACATGCTAAGTCTCTCTCTCGAGATATCCATGTCTCGTCTGACTCGCTCCTGCCCAACCTGATGCAATGCACACATACAAACAAAGCAATAGCCGGATAACTCCGGTGTGAAATACATCTCAGTATGAAAGACATGTATATAAACATATAAACATATCAAATCAATATTCTACTAACACCAATCACAATGTCCGTATACCCTTGCCGGATTTCATTTAAAGCAATATAAATCACTATCATAACGACAAAGGTGTAGGTTAAAGGGTAAAGGAATTCAATCTCGAAGAATCGATGTTCCATTATAAATCATCTCGTTGGGATCCCGGGAATAGAACAAGGTAAAAATTCAGGCCTCTCACCTACGCTCCCGCTCGGGGTCGTAACAAGCTCTAATTCCCTGGACTGTGAACACTATATTGAGAATCGTGGTAATAGGACTCAAATCAATTCCTTTGACTCTCATATATAAGTTAACCACGTCCAATATTTTCTTTTCGATTCTGCTTTCAGGGTTTCGAAAGAATCGTGGCTCAAAAGGATTACATCTCGACTCTATGAGCAATTTCACCACAATCAAATCGTTCATCGTAATGTACACTTCTCAATCTTAAATAAGATAGAATGTTTAATCAAACAAACTCATTTAATAAGCAACAAGTTCAACTAAATCAAGTAGATCAAGTAAGCCATATAATATCAAGCAAGAACAACTAAACATGCATGTATGTGATTTAATAAACTCGAAAACCACCACGTTCTCGAGTTATTCTCCCTGTCGAGGTTAATGTCAAATCATACCTTTGATCTGAACTCAAACCTCTGAACTCTGGTACTTCTTAATCGCATACAAGCTGTCCCAAAAATCTGCACTTCCTTCAAAAATCTGCTCACTCAACTCTTGTTAATTCATACTCTAGTTGTTCCCAACTAGAAGCCAACTTTACGTCAATTTGGACTCGTCGACTCGAACGTGATATCTTCCAAATCTAATCTGAAATGAAGTTTATGCAGCTCAATCATCAAAATTCAATCTCATCCTAGTCTCATCAAAGCTTACACAACTTCAAGGCTTGATTGATTAACCGGAATTCAAACCAACGCCGTAGCGATTTGAAACCGATAATTCTAACAACTCAAGCATTATGTAAACATTGATATGTATCTCATATAAATATCATTTCATCAATAAAACTTCGAAATCAGCAGCATATATTTCCAAAGATTCATTAAACAAAAACCGACGGCGTAACGGTTTGAATTCGGTATTTCCAAAATCCTAAACAACATCTTATCCATCATATAAACTAAATATCATATTCATTTCCAGCAGCATCACACGATTTCAACAGCCCAATAAATCCAGATTTTTCAGAAATATGCAATAAATGAATAACATGTCCAAACGACGATCTTTTCGCGATCCGTCTTAGATATGCTATCGTCGTCTATACCAAAACATATTTATACAATCAAATCTTAATTCACACAACATCACCAAAATTAGAACATGGTAGAATTTAGCCAAACTTACGTCAAAGTGTATCACTCGTCGCCGTGATCGCAAATATACGATCAATTTAAAATTCTACCGGCCGGATTAAATTCTATAAATTTTGGAAATGAACGAATCGGCTTTTCTTCTTCTTCCTTGGCTGAAATCGTGACTTCTGCTTCTGAATCTGATGGAGTTACATGTTAAAAGCTATTCATGCCATGTGTAAGTCCACTTGCCTTAGAAAATTGCACTTTGGCCCCTAAAACTTCAATATTTGCAATTTGGTCCTTCTTCAATTATTTACATCTAATTTAATCCTTTTTAATTTTAAACTCAACATTTAAATCTTAAATCCCATAAATAATCAATTCCAATATTATATTCTTTTAATTTAAGAATCCCAAAATTTAATTCTCAAATATCCGTAAATTCTCAAATTAAATATTTTCGGCTCAGAAATTAAATCTCTAATTTCCATAAATTCTCAAATAATATTTTTTTCCAAATTCGAAATTTAAATCTCAAATTCCGTAATTAATAACTTAATATTTTCAGGGTCTTACACTACCTCTGGTATTAGTCCCCTAAATCTTTAGTTATACCTCAAAATATTGTTGATTGTGAAGATCATTCTATCAATTAATTTCATCTCAGGATCTTGAGTGATTTAAATGGCTAGTGGCTAGTGCTTATCAGACTATCAGAGAAAAAATAAATTAAAACAAAAACCTTGCCAAGTCTCTTTCCCAAAATGATAAGCTTAAAATGGGCGGTTTTCTAGAGAAATGACACTATTGCCAGAAGCGGATAGCGCAGGACTCGGAGGTCTTTATGTATAGGTAAAGGGAACTTGCTAGGGAATGTGTGTAATTGATGATTGATTATTTATTTCTAACTCTGAATAGTTTGAAAAGATGATGGAACTGTACTTTTTTGTTTCTGTTTTTTTTATGCATCAACTTTTTGAGAGGTACATTTTCTGCTCTCGCTGTTGTATACTTTTTTTATCCATTTTTTGATCTTCCTATTCTATTGCTTCCCGATTACTAAGGAGTTTATCGTCTTATAAGCCAATTAACTTGGTATCCCCTATGTAAAATTCATATCCTTTTAAAATCACGTGTTCTAAAAAAAGTGGAATATTTATTTACATTACCCCTTTTGCGGGGCCTTTACGCCTATTTTTAAAAGCAGAGGATCGTGAAAGATCATTCAGTTTATATGCTATATGCTATTTTCCCTCCAAGAATCTATTTGCATGTTTGATATCCTGATTTTTATTTCTTCATCGGGATTTAGGTGGTCCGATATGGTGTTCAAAAGTTTTCAACTTGAAAATAATCTATCTTTGTCGTGTCATCATTTTATCAAAGATATAAAATCCCATTTTGTCTAATCCAGCATCGCCGCAAAAAATTGATGAATCTATTTGTTGCCCCTATAAAAGGATTCAATCATTTTACTTTTCTTCTTTATTAATGCACCTCTTATTATGAATGTCATATACAAAACAGTCTGCCCAAGATCCTCTAGATTATATATATTTCTATGCATTAGAATTGCGCAATCTGTGTTCAAATGGATGCAACAACCTCTGTGCATTTTGCTCTGCTGAGTGCCGGGACTTGAAAATTGCAAAAGACCAATTGGTGGAGAGACAATCAGGAAATCCCCGGGAGAAGACAGTTCCAGTCCCTGGGATTTACAATGTGAAGGGTTAGTCTTGTTCTTATGATCGAGTCAAATGCGAACGACATCACATACATATCTTATCAAATACTAACTACAGATGCATACAGCTGTCAATATTTTGTTGATCTGTTTATGCTTCTGCATTGGATAGAATTAGTCTTAGTGGTATTTCTGAAAGAGTGGGTGCCCTGTTAGCCAACTTGTGGCTAAGGGCCTTTATGACTCTATTTGTAAACAATCTTTGTTTAATATAATTTACACTTTATATTGGCATTTACTTTATCTTTTATCATATTGTTATGTTGTGACGTGCTATACGATGTTTAGATAAAGACCTTGAATATACAAAAGTGTGTGCAAGATGTGATAGTGGATATGGATGACTATCATGAAACACATCTTGTAATCACTGTATATTCTAAACCAGTTCCTAGTCAATTGAGCCGTCTGCAATAAGGATAAGGATCACTCAAGATTGACACTAGCATTTGCGATGCCGAGTACCACGTTTCATTGGTATGGAACATAGAGATGTTCAAAGCATGCAAATGAATATTTATTTGATGGATGATCGAACTACCCTAATCGGACTTTTCAAGTGGTTTTCACTAATTGAGTGGATAAGTCCGCAGTTTTGGTTGTACACCATTAGTCCTTACTACTTGAAACATCATGGAGACTCTATATGCTAGTACTGTACTTTGACTCGTTTACCAACTCTATGAGGGTCATCAGGTGTCGAGATTGGGTACAGTTACCACACATATAGGAGTCAATGCTTTGTTTTCACGGATTCACAACATGCTTGCGAGTGTGGATATCCTATGCAATCTGAGGAGATATTAGTGTGACAAATCTCTGGCCAGAGTACATGATGTGCTTTGGGTTACTTGGTTTCCTAGTTGCACATGCGATGTCACTATTTGATCTTCAAGATGTATTGCATAGTTATCGAATCTCGAACGACTCTCGATATAACAATGGTTGTTGATTCGATTGGGATATATGGATGAAGGGACCGTACTGTACGCTAACCAAAACCTACTGGTTCTTGCAGGCACTATCAGTGATACCTAGGGAATCATGGGGCGATGTTGCTAGGCGCTCTTATCATGATTCGATTGGTAAGTCGGAAATTGTTGTTCCGAGTCACAAGGAGTTGTGGGCCCACGGCTAGCTGTATCCATGAACCATTGAGGGTTACACAAGTAATAGATTTCTAATCCTTGTTTAGATAATTAAATTTAATGAGTTAAATTTATCAAATGAGAAGTAGGACTTCTTATTAATGAGTAGAGGGAGTGAGATTTTTTAAAATGACATAGGGATGATATTTTTGGAAACCACTGAATTCGGATTCAGAAAATTTATCTTGACTTTAAAATGTACGGAAAAGGTTTCTGTACACATTGGTAAAATCGGTTTGTCAATTTAAGTCACGATGAATTTTATATTAATTTTTGAACATGCGGGTTTTGCTTGTCATGCTTGAACTTATGACTAATGGGCCCTAAGCTGTTAGCATCCCATGTTATAAATAAGTTATTGCAGTACAGAAATTAAACAACACAGTCGGGGACTGCCCGGGATTGTCCCGGGCAGCCCAGAAAAATTAAAATTTGATTTTTTGAAATTTTGGATTTCGGCCCGTTAATTGTTGTTGGGCCCAGTTTTTGGCCTGATTGAAAATTGTTTCAGTTGGTCCACGAGGCAATGGGTCAAAATTGTTTGAGCCCAAAATTTTAAGAAAATTAATTTTGGGATAAATTTTGAATTTTGGAAATTTATAAATTTAATCCAATAAATTAAAATTTTTAAAATTAATTATTTTGGTACAATTGATTATAAAATATGATTTTATATATGAAATTAGATTTTATATATAAAATATGATTTTATGGATAAACTAGATAAAATATGATTTTATATATAAAATAAGATTTTATGTATGAAATATGATTTTAGCTATTTACAATTTTTGCCAGTTTGAATTGCATGTTATTCAATCATTTAATTGAATTAAATAATTTGATAAAAGGATGATCGATTGCCATGACCATTTTTTTAGGTGTATGTGAGGTTGTTTACATTTGGCTTTTATTATTACTGTTGGGTTTTATTAATGGGCTTGGTTTATGGCCCAAATTTGATTTGTCGTTTGTAATAAAAGTGGGCCTGGTTTATGGCCCGTTCTCACCCTTAAATATGTATCCCCTACTTGTCATCGAAATTTATTGTAAATTTATTAGACTTAGTGGGAGATAAAGATTTGAAGAAAAAGGTGGGCCTAGCAGACAATAAAGACCGAAGAAATGTAAATTGGAAGCTCAATGTAATAGGATTGCATTGCATACTTGCATATCACCTAGGATTGGACTTAGACTTGTGATTGGCAACCACGGGTCGAGTAGATCTAGGCATCGATCATCCTTTATATAATATTTGATATTATTGTTGTATTCATGTTTAGACTAAATTGCATGAATCCCGCAAGCATACAAATTTTTAAATGATGAGACAAATTTTTCAAAATTAAAATCCCTCATTTTAAATATGATTTAAAATAGATATCAAGATTAACAAAAGGGAATTAAATATTTTTTAAATGTTCCTACCTTCCATCAACGATCAATGTATGAGATGCTACCCGCGGGCATGGTCCGTCTCATATTATTGGGGGCGCGTTCGTCGGAAAGCTGTACATTGGATCGACTCATGTTGTAAGTTGGGTGGAACCCCCGTGGGATTGGATCATATTATTGGGGGATCCATACGACGACCGTCCATCACAACTTAATATTGGTGGGTCATCTTGACATGTCACAATAAACAGCGTCATATTATTGGGCTTTTATTGGACATGAGGTAAAAACATGGGGGTTGTTTTGGAAGCAATTGGGGTCTACCTTTTGAAAATTATGGTTGGCTGATATTATTCGGGACTATGATTTGTCAATTGGACTCCATGTTCCCACTAAGGAAACCACTTTCTCGTTTTCACTAGAGAGTGGTGAAATCGTTAAAATAGTGGGAGTGTAATTCATAAATTTAATCTCGCCTTATTTTATGTCTTAGTAAATTAATTAAACAATCACTGATTATTGTCTGTTTCTTTTCAGTATTTCATTATGATGAATTCGCGCAATCCACTATTCTCTATTCTCGAACAAAACAAACTGACTGACGCTAACTATACGGAATGGTTCCGTAAGTTAAAGATTTTTCTATGTTTGGAAAAGGTTTTCTACGTGTTAGAAAATTCTCCTCCAAAGGAAGCCTTGGCTAATATGAGTCCGGAAGAGTTGACCAAACATGATAAATGGTGGGACCATGATATCAAGGCCAAATGCTACATGCAGGCTTCAATGTCTGATGAAATTCAGAGGCAATTTGAGGATGCAGTGAATGCTGCTGACATTCACAAGACCCTCAAGGAATTTTTTGGAGCTCAGTCGAGATCCGAGAGGTACGCCACTATCAAAGAGCTAATGACATGCCACATGCGAGATGGGACTTTTTTCCGTGAGCATGGGGTACACATGATCGGGCTCATTGAAAAGTTGGTAACACTCGATTTGACATTGGAGCACGAAATGAATGCGGACTTATTACTTCTCTCTCTTCCTTCGTCGTTTGACGGTTTTGTGATGAACTTCAATATGAACAAGATAGAGGCCACCCTTGAAGAGATGGTCAATATTCTTGTCACTTATGAGGCCACATTAAAGAAGGATAAACCGGTACTCTTGGTAGGCTCCTCTTCTAACACTAAGAAGGGACCAAGTGCAAAGGGTAAGAAACGTTCTGCCCCACCCAAGAAAACTGGACCCAAGAAGAAGAACAAGACAAAGGCTTCAAACGTGAACAAATCTAAAGATGTTTGCCATCACTGCAAGAAACCCGGTCATTGGAAACGTAACTGCAAAGAATATCTCGAGCAGTTGCGAACTGCAAAGGGTATGTTTTATATTGAAATAAATGTTTCACTTAATACAACTTCTTGGGTATTGGATACCGGATGTGGATCTCACATTTGCAATGGCTTCCAGGTGATGACAAGAAGTCGTAAGCTTAGGATGGGTGAGACCCATTTGAGGCTCGAAAATGGTTCTAGAGTTGAAGCCAAAGCTGTGGGAGACGTTTATTTAATTCTGCAGAACAGTTTTAAGTTATTTTTCAGAGATGTTTTATTTGTGCCAGATTTGGTTAAAAACATTATTTCTGTTTCTATGCTTGATAGAGATGGTTTTTCTTGCAATTTTGTGAATGAGATTTGCAATATTTACAAGAATGAATGTTTAATTGGATGTGGACAACTTGAAAACGATCTATATAACTTAAAATTGAAAGACGTACCAGTTAATTATGTTGATAAACCGGCAACAACAATTAAAAGGAAAAACTATAGTCAAAACCCGGCAAACCATTGACATGCTAGGCTAGGTCATATTTCCTCACGAAGGATGAACAAGCTAGTGGGAGAGGGAATGTTTGATTCGTCAGATATAAACTCTCTACCTCTTGTGAGTCCTGTTTGAAAGGAAAAATGACTAAAACACCTTTTAAGGGAAAACCTGAGCGTAGTCAAAGTCTATTGGATTTGATCCATACAGATGTTTGTGGCCCATTTAGTGTTGGTACTAAATATGGTCACACCTACTTCATTACCTTTGCTGATGATTATTCTAGGTATGGGTATTTATATTTAATGAAATATAAATCTGAATCGTTTGAAAGGTTCAAAGAATTCAAGAATGAAGTAGAAAACCAGCTAGGTAAAAGTATTAAAGCACTTCGATCTGATCGAGGCGGTGAATACTTGAGTACCGAGTTTTTGGACTATCTGAAAGAAAATGGAATTCTTTCTCAATGGACTCCTCCTGCCACACCTCAGCTTAATGGTGTAGCAGAGCATCGTAATCGAACTCTATTGGACATGGTTCGATCTATGATGAGCTTCACTGAGCTCCCACCCTCGTTTTGGGGCTATGCACTTGAAACGACGGTATTGTTGTTGAACAATGTCCACACTAAAGCAGTGAACAAAACACCATATGAATTATGGACTGGCAAAACTCCTAAGTATTCGTACTTAAGGATTTGGGGATGTCCTGCTTACGTGAAGCAGACAATAAGAGATAAGTTGGATAGTCAATCCACTTTATGTTATTTTGTAGGGTATCCAAAGAATTCGATCGGATATTATTTCTATCATCCTACTGAAACAAAAGTGTTTGTTTCTAGAAATGCCACCTTCCTTGAGAAGGAATTTTTACTTGATAGAAAAAGCAAAATGATGGAACTCGAAGAAGTTCGAGAAGTACCCGAGATACAAAATAGCAACCCCACACCTCAGGAACCAATAATTGACACGCCACCTCTTAGAAGATCTGAAAGGACTTCTAGACCTCCTGATCGACTTAATCTCCTACTTGAAGGGGATCAAAGTGAGCCCATCGTTGGATGTGATCCAAGAAACTTCAAGGAGGCAATTTCTGATGCCGATTCGAATCTATGGCTTGAAGCCATACAGTCTGAAATAGACTCCATGCATGCAAACCAAGTTTGGTCTTTAGTATATCCTCCCGATGGAATTGTTCCTATAGGGAGTAAATGGATCTACAAGAGAAAACTTGGGCCTGATGGTAAGGTGCTGACCTACAAGGCACGATTGGTCTCAAAAGGTTATACACAAAGACAAAGTGTTGACTATGATGAAACTTTTTCACCAATCGCAATGTTCAAGTCCATAAGAATCTTAATTTCCATAGCAGCATGGTATGACAATGAGATATGGCAGATGGATGTGAATACTGCGTTTCTTAATGGAAACATTAAGGAAGAAATCTATATGATGCAGCCCAAGGAATTCACATCCATGGAAAGCGAGCATAAGGTATGCAAGCTTCAGAGATCAATTTATGGTCTCAAACAGGCGTCAAGAAGTTGGAACCAGAAATTTGATGAAACTATAAAAGACTTTGGTTTCATCAAAAACCCGGAGGAACCGTGCGTGTACAAGAAAATAGTTAAGGATGCTGTGACATTCTTAGTACTTTATGTTGATGACATCCTACTCATTGGGAATGATGTAGATATGTTGCAGTCAAAAAAAATATGGTTATCAGGTAGATTCTCGATGAAGGACTTGGGTGAGGCGTCCTATATTCTAGGAATACAGATCTATAGAGATAGATCTAAAATAATGATAGGGCTCACTCAAGCAACCTACATCGACACCATATTGAAGAGGTTTTCCATGGATGAGTCCAAGAGAGGACATCTACCTAAGTGCCATGGAGTTTCTCTATCCAAGTCAATGTCTCCCAAGACTGACGAAGAGATAGAGAAAATGACAAACATACCATATGCGTCAGCTATAGGTAGTATCATGTATGGGATGATATCTACCAGACCAGATATAGCCTTTTCTCTGAGTGTCACGAGCAGATATCAAGCGAACCCTGGTCAAATGCATTGGAAAGCTGTGAAGGATATTCTTAAGTACTTGAGAAGGACTAAGTATATATTCATGGTTTATGGGGAAGAGAATTGAAATTGGAAGGCTATACCGATTCTAGCTTCCAAAGCAATGTGGATGACTCGAAATCACCCTCTGGATTTGTATTCATGCTCAATGGCGATGCTGTCTCTTGGAAGAGTTCCAAGCAAGACACCACAGCGGATTCCACCACTAAGGCAGAGTACATTGCAGCATCAGCTGCTGCTAAAGAGGTCGTTTGGATGAGGAATTTCGTCCAAGAGTTGGGGGTCATTCCTGAAGCTGTTGGTCCAGTCCCGGTGTACTGTGACAACACTGGTGCCATTGTTCAGGCAAAGGAACCAAGGTCTCATCAAAGATTTAAACACATACTGAGGAAATACCACATCATCCGGGAGATCGTGGAAAGAGGAGACATTACTGTTGAGAGAGTGGCTTCTGCAGACATTATCGCTGATCCACTTACTAAGCCCTTGCCAGGACCATTATTTGACAAACATCGAGAGGCAATGGGACTATGTAGTATGACTAGTTGGCTTTAGGGCAAGTGGGAGATTGAAAGAGTGGGCGCCCTGTTTGCCAACTTGTGGCTAAGGGCCTTTATGACTCTATTTGTAAAAAATCTTTGTTTAATATAATTTACACTTTATATTGGCATTTACTTTATCTTTTATCATATTGTTATGTTGTGACGTGTTATACGATGTTTAGATAAAGACTTTGAATATACTAAAGTGTATGCAAGATGTGATAGTGGATATGGATGACTATCATGAAACACATCTTGTAATCACTGTATATTCTAAACCAGTTTCTAGTCAATTGAGCCGTCCTCAATAAGGATAAGGATCGCTCAAGATTGAGACTAGCATTTGCGATGCCGAGTACCACGTTTCATTGGTATGGAACATAAAAATGTTCGAAGCATGCAAATGGATATTAATTTGATGGATGATTGAACTACTCTATTCGGACTTTCCAAGTGGTTTTCACTAATTGAGTGGATAAGTCTGCGGTTTTGGTTCTACACCATTAGTCCTTACTACTTGAAACATCATGGAGACTCTATATGCTAGTACTGTACTTTGACTCTTTTACCGACTCTATGAGGGTCATCAGGTGTCGAGATTGGGTACAGTTACGACACATATAAGAGTCAATGCTTTGTTGTCAAGGATTCACAACACGCTTGCGAGTGTGGATATCCTATGCGATCTGAGGAGATATTAGTCTGAAAAATCTCTGGCCAGAGTACATGATGTGCTTTGGGTTACTTGGTTTCCTAGTTGCACATGCGATGTCACTATTTGATCTTCAAGATGTATTGCATAGTTATCGAATCTCGAACGACTCTCGATATACCAATGGTTGTTGATTCGATCGGGATATATGGATGAAAGGACCGTACTGTACGCTAACTAAAACCTACTGGTTCTTGCAAGAACTATCAGTGATACCTAAGGAATCATGGGGCGATGTTGCTAGGCGCTCTTACCATGATTCGATGGGTAAGTCGGAAATTATTGTTCCGAGTCACAAGGAGTTATGGGCCCATGGCTAGCTGTATCCCTGAACCATTGAGGGTTACACAAGTAATAGATTTCTAATCCACGTTGAGATAATTAAATTTAATGAGTTAAATTTAGCAAATGAGAAGTAGGACTTCTTATTAATGAGTAGAGGGAGTGAGATTTCCTAAAATGACATAGGAATGCATTTTTGAAAACCACTGAATTCGGATTCAAAAAATTTATCTTGACTTTAAATTGTACAGAAAAGGTTTCTGTGCACATTGGTAAAATCGATTTGTCAATTTAAGTCACGATGAATTTTATATTAATTTCTGAACATGCGGGCTTTGCTTGTCAGGCTTGAACTTATGACTAATGGGCCCTAAGCTGTTAGCAGCTCATGTTATAAATAAGTTATTGCAGTACAAAAATTAAACAACACAGCTCACAAATTTCGAAACCTAGAGAGCACTCTCCCTAGGGTTTGCCCCTCCCCCCCCCCCCCCCTCTTTCTCTGTGTTTGATTTTTCAGTCTGCAAATTTTCGAATTTGCAGTCTGATTAAACAGATCAGATCTGTTTATTCTCTTCGTAGAAACTTCTGATAGACTTTCTAGTGCAGTCTATCAGAGGGATTAAGAATTCTGTGCGTGGACCTGATTCAGGAATTGATCGAGCAAGTCATCAGTTCCTGGGATATACAAGAAGAGCAAAATTTTCTGTTGGAGTCCATAACCTCAATTTAAGACTTGAGAGGTAAAATTTAATTCTGTTTTAATTTACTTGTTTGTTTTAATCGTTAGGATTTGATACCCATGATCTAGAATCGTTCCAGATCAGAAAATAAAAATTTTAAACTTCCGCTGCTACGGGTATCACATCTGACTGATCCGAGAACGTGTTCCAACAATTTCATATTACATTACAACATAAAACTGATTTCAGCTTCTAGAAGAACTCACCGTAAAACCCCTGTGATTAAATTTAACTTTTTTCTTTGATTTGATTAGCATATATTTTTTTATAAAATTCATTAATCTGGTAACATTCTTCTGTTCGAATGGCAGGCTTCTCTTCAAAAATATGAAAAAAGATAACAAGGTCGAAAAATTTAGATTTATGAATCCACACACCATCCCAGTCGTGCCATATGTATCCAAACTCGATAAAAATGAAAAAATTTAACACTTGAATGGATGGGCAAGTGTTTTGGCAGATAGGCTAAGTGGTGCAGCAAGAAATCAATTAGTTTTGGTGTCATACAATGCTGGGTAAATCAGAATTACAATATCGCTTATAATTGATTTTTTTCGACAATTTTGCGAAATGTATTAATTGACTATCTGTTTTGTGCCTAGTTGTCATTGGATTCTCATTGTCATCGATCCTTATGTGGAGGTGGCTTATTTGTTGGATTCACTTAGTAATTGCAATCATTATGAGGACTGGAAATATGTAGTGGATATGTGAGTACACATTCTTTACTTAATTAAGCATTTAATTTAGTCAATAAAACACTCATATGTCGAATCTTGTTGCTATATGAAGGAGCTTGAGATTGTTTAATTCAAATATGGAGAGAAAAGGGAAAAAAAGCATACATGGGAAGTGATAAAGGTATTTATTATATATGTATACATGTGATAAATTAACAAATATTTAAATATGTATTAGTCATTGACAATTTTTTGATAATATAGGGTCCTCGCCAACCAGATGCAAAACAGTGTGGGTATTATATGATGTACCAGTGATAAGGATTTACTTTCCTCAATAGTAATATTTGACATTTTCTCAGTCTTCTCAAATAATTGTGTTCATATCATGTTTCTTCTTCATTATTGTTTTTTTTACTAATATAATCTAAGTTTGTTCACAGTTCATGAAAACAGTTTACTCTAACGAAAAAATTGATGAAGTGCGATCCGAATGGGTGGAATGCATACTAGATTATATTTATGACTAGGTATCTTTAATTAATCTTGTTTTATTTTCTTATTGCTGTTCATTTTTTCTTAATGAGTTTTTATTTTCTGCTGTGATAATCGAATCTTGTTCTTTTTTTAAGTTCCTTGCACATAAAGTGTTGTTGATTAATGATGGTTCCCTAAAGAGTTGTAATTTATACGCATGACTTCCTGGAAATCATATTATCACTGCGCATCGTTATAATTTTCGAGTAAAATAAATTTGGAGTTCACTACCTTTAGGCTAGCTTACTATATTAGTTTTGTGTTCTTTTTTTTGGTTTGAAAATATATGTTAATTTGTGTTGGAATACTGTGTATTCTTGTAATTCTCTTAAGTCGAGTAAAATCACAGGAGCTGCCTTTTCCCTCATTTTCTTGAAGAGATATATGATTCTGCAAACAAAAATGTAATAATAGACTCATTTGATTGTGTGGAATCACTGACTCGAACAACAACAACTTTAAAACTTGAGTTTTTTTTATGTAAAGTTTATTTTGATTAATATATTTGGTACAATGAGGTAATATGCTAGGAGTCTTTGTTGTGGTAGTAGTTGATCTCTCTACTTGGAATTTTATATTTTGCCTCATCCAAACCATGTTTTGCACGTGTTTTGTGATTATAATTTTCTTTCTGCCTGCTATGTGATATTGATGATAGGAACCTGAATGTGATAAATTCCTGTTTCAAGTCTTTTTCATATTCTTGTGATTTCTTTTATCTTTGAGAAATCAATTGTTGTTTGCTCACCCATGTCTTCCTGCCTTGGGTTATGTTCAAATTTATATTCAAGATTGTTAATACAACTAAGAAAGATTGTTGTGATGCTTTTCGAGCAATTGGCGAATGGTAGTTGTTTATCACAAATGCTAAATGAGTTGAATAAATCCTCTTGATGTGAACTGCCCTTCCCTTTTGAATTGCTGAGTTTTTTTCTTTTCTTTTTTTCCCATGGCAAGCGAGAGATTATTTTGCTAGTTGTAATTCGATTCCATGTTTAAATTGGTCTAAGTTTGTATTGATAATTTTGTAAAGATGGTCTCTTCTGCATTCTCACAAATTTTGGACTGAGAATGTGCATGTTTTCTTGTAGGTAACTCGGGAGTAATGCATAAGGGTTTTGATGCAAGAACGATTGAGTTGTGTTTTAGATCGCCTTGGTAATATGTAGAAGTCATGTCGTGAACATCGTTATCAAGAACATGTGATTTTTGTTTTTATACTACTATCCTTTGGAACAACTACGTTTGTTACATGATCTTAATAGCTGGGATATTTTGAGTTTCGATTACATGGCATTATCTTCCAAATTAGATGTGTGTAACTCTTTTGGAACTTGAAGATAACATTTTCATGGATTGAATGTAGTAAAAATTTTATTTTATATTGGTTTCTTTATTTATATTATAGTTCGTACGAAGATTAATTAAAGACAACGGTTTTAACATGTGGTCGGACAATATAAAATTTTTTGTTCCAGTAAACGAAAACAAATTTAACATGTTGCAAAACGACTCCAAAGACAACGGATATACACAGTTGCAAAACCGTTGTCGTAAGCCACAAAAGACAAGGAGTATACATTGTTGCAAAATCATTGTCGTAAGCCACAAAACACAACGGATTTAAACTGTTGCAAAACTGTTGTCGTAAGCCACAAACAACAACGGATTTACACTATTGCAAAATTGTTGTCTTAAACCACAAAAGACAACGGATTTACACTGTTGCAGAACCGTTGTCTTTGGAGACATACGACAACTGGTATAAACTGTTGCAAAACCGTTGTGGTATGCTACCAAAGACAACGGGTATAAATTGTTGTCGTAGAGCTTGCTTTTTACAATGCCTACAATTACAATGGTTTTCTCCCCCCTACGACAACGGATAAAATCCATTGTTGTTTTGCATTTTTCTTGTAGTGTTAGTTTTCTAGGTGTTTTGGGGTGATTTCCAGCCTTCCTTGGCTTGGTCCGGGAGTTGGAAAGGTGCTCCGGGGTTGCAGTGGAGGAGTGCCCAAATTCTGGGGTAGTCGTCATCAGCGGGCTGACGACGGACATGGGTATAGCTCTAACTCCTTATAGTAAACATGGAATATGTTATAGCTTAGTTAAGACTTTTAGAATAAGATTATGATGCATGAGTATTTTGCATTGTAGTGCTGACTATAGGCTTGGACATAGAGCTAGTGTAGCTTGCCTAGTAGAATTAAGGTACAAAAGTACTGTTCAAGATACCCTGAATGAGTATACATGTATTATGTGTTGCATTGTTTATATGTCATGATTTTATTTGCATATATTATGACATGTTATTATGCTGCATACATGATCATCTTGAGCTTGTATCCTTGTAATATCCTGTAGTCGGGTGTTTATCCTATTCTGTTAGTGTATGGTTGGACACATGGACTTGTGTCAAGTCACCATCAGTTGGATATGTAGGTCACCTCCTGAAGCGACGGCACAACGTGCTACCTACCCAGGGCCCAAGTCTATTCTTGATCAGATATTCTTGACTTCATGTCTTGGTACCCGTACACTTGCATACATGCACATTTAATATTGTATACTCATACTCTCGTACTGAGCGTTTTATGATCACGTCCTCGTACTGTTGTTTATGGATACCCTATTCCATGGTGCAGGTTTGAGATTGGATGAGGCGGGTGGTTCCAGGAGGACTTAGGCTACAGGTTGCCAGCAAGAGATGTCTATTTAAGCTTTCTGCATTGATTCGATATGGTTGTATAACTTAGTATTTACACATTCCTTCCTTGGGATTGTATTTGTTTATGAATATTTCTGATTATTTTTTAATTAAGTTAAATGTATGCTTAAACTCATGATTAGTACGTGATCACGGTGCGGGTCACTACACTGAAGCTGTCATTGGACGTGACCAATTCAATATAGATTTAGTCTTTCTCGAGTCTACTAAAACGCCTTTCCTAGAACTTACATGACCAAGTTATGCGATCATGGATAGCTCGCATGTGGATCAAGTGGTAAGGAGAGTTCGAGATCCATTGGAGTTGCCACATGGACCAATAACGAGGAGCAGAGCTAACAAATTCAAGAAGACACTTCAAATATTGATATTAAAATATCACGATGGAGTTAGAACATTTTAAGATCAGTTTGGAAGTTGTCTATGCATCATTGAAGTGTTAAAAGTAAAAAATAATGAAGAAAATATATTGGGAAAGAAGATGTCTCGCCCGAGCGCCATATTCTACCGCTCAAGCGAGACCCATAAAAGAGTTTCGGGCAGAGAGTTTCTCGCTCGAGCGCGGGTTTTGTCCGCTCAAGCGAGCTCAAGAGAAATCGCGGGACAGAGTGTCTCTCACTCGAGCGCGGTTTACTTCCGCTCGAGTGAGGTGGGATTTCCGAGAAAATACACACACTCGGCATGTTTGTGTGTGTGCGTGGGTTTTTGATAATTTTTGCCTAATTTAAGTATTTTAAGCCTACTAGAAAACTATCTACATGATATCTTTAGGAAATATTTTGTTATATCTTATATTTTTTATTGTAAACTATAAATTCTTTGTTTATTTTTATTAATAATAATTCAGATTCAGTTTATACACAATATTTAAATTCTCTCAAGAATTTTTTTCAAAGCTTTTCTTTGGTTATTCAAATCAAACTCTTCACAGTTTAATTACTTGAAAACGTTTGTCGGTTGATTTCTCAATGAATATTGTCAGATACGAGTTATCTGGAGGTTTTATTTGGTTTCAATTGTTCGTGATTTCTGTTGTTAATCGTTTTGTCTATTAAAGGTGAAAATCCAAATTTTATCAGTTTTACTTGTTTCAAAGATTGGAAAAAACACTTTGAATCCTTTGTTTATTGATTTGAGAGTGCGATTTAATTTATAATCGTGTTTTCATATCATTCTCAAGAGGATTCATATCATTTGGTATCAAAGCCAAGATTTTGAATCAAGTAAGTATTGTATCTTCATCTATATCTATTCTTCATGTTCTTCGATCTTCATCTCTCGTTCTTCATCTAAGTCTATTCTTTTCCGGATTTCAAAGTCGTTTCTGTGTCACCCTTGTTGTCCAAGTCTTCGTGTCTTGTGCTACAAGCTATATAAAAAATATCGGTCAAAAAATTTTTGAGAGGGCCGAAATCTGTCAAAAAATAGTGAAGAGAAAGTAAATTGTGGCCAATTTATTTTTTTTTGTTCATCCTTGGGTGCGAGTCAAAGTCAGTGTCCATAAAATTCCCTACTTGTTTGTGCAATATTTTTGAGTCAATTTTCAAGCGTCTAAGAGTTTTTAAACTTGAACGTTGATCCTTTACTCTACAAAGCAAAGCCTTACCACAAATTTGAGTAAAAAAAGGAGTGTTTGAGTGATTCGTTTGGAGTGAACTGTGAGAATTTGTGTGAGAAATTTTTATTACTAACGTTTTCTTAGAGGTACAATGAATCCTAATAAAGATTATAGTGAGAGTGTGAACCAAGGAATTTTCAAGGTTCAAATAGATGCGTTGATGGGGCATTTTACTAAGGTGATGAGGTTGGAGTTGGGGCCGTTATATGAGAGGATGAGTAAGTTGGAGGAGAGTAGTGGTAGTGGTAGTAAAAGTAAAAGTAGGAAGCTGGATGATTTTGAGAATGGTGGAGAGAGTTTTGATGAAAATTGGGATAGGAAGAGACGAGTGCATGGGTGTAGGAATAGGCGAGAAGCAGTGCGGGAAAATACACTGAGGGGAATAGAGAAGATGTGAATATTAGTAGCATTAAGATGAACATTCCAGCGTTTCATGGGAAGTCTGCTCCGGAGGCATATCTGGAATGGAAGAAGCATGTGGAGTTTGTGTTTGATTGCCATCACTATTCTGATCTTAAGAAAGTGAGGTTGGCAGTGGTTGAGTTTGTTTATTATGCATTAATCTGGTGGGATCAATTAGTGACCACTAGAGGGATGTGTGGAGAGCAGCCTATTGAGACGTGAGATAAGATGAAGTGTGTCATAAAGAAGCAGTTTGTGCCTAACCATTATTATCGTGATATGTTTAGGCATTTGCAGACTTTGAAGCAAGGGTCTAGGAGCATGGAGGATTACTACAAGGAGTTGGAGAGCACGATGATCCGGACCAATGTTGAGGAAGATAATGAAGCTACAATGGCTCGATTTTTGTGTGGTTTGAATAGAGAAATTAAAGATCAGGTGGAGCTTTGTCACTGTTTTGATTTGGATGAGATGGTACAGACGGCCATGAAGGTGGAGCAACAGCTCAAACGAAGAGGGGCTGTGTAGTGACCCTTACCCGGATCACCTACTAAACAGAACTTATGCATGTAATTAACTTAATTAAACAGATATCAGAATAAAACTGCGGAATCCAATAACATTATACAATCCCAAGTAAAGGAATCTGTAATTATCCAATAATATACAACCAAATCGAATAGCTGTATAAACCCAAACAACAGTAATAAAACCTAGACGAAGCTCCAGCTGGCCAACCACTGACTAGCCCCTCCTGGATCCACCCTCCTCGTCCAATCGCAAACCTGCCCCATGGAATAGGGTGTCCAGAAAATACAGAGTACGACACGTGAGCATAAAACGCTCAGTGCGAGAGTATGAGTATACATGCATGCAAAGTGAACTCCCTATAGACTCGAGGTCAAGGATCAGATAACAGAGACAGACCGGGCCCTGGTATGTAGCACGCTGTGCCGTCGCTTCAGGAGGTGGCTCCCATACCGAGATAATCGTGGATACGCCAGACCCAAATCGATGGAAGTCCATCCACTAACAGGATAGGGTACAACCCTACTACAGACATCTCGAAGGAGATACAGCAAGATGCAAATGAATGCAGCATAATATCATGGCATATAAATCATGCAGTCATATAATACATGCATACTCAGTCAGGATATCTCGAACAGTACTTTCGTACCTCAATACAGTGCAAGCTCTACCAACTCTAGGTCCACGCCTATAGTCTGCTCTACACTGCCAAATGATACTACTATCATTAAAGTGCTTTAAAAGCCTTAACTAAGCTATTGCATACTCCTAAATATTTATAGGGAGCAAAAGCTATACCTTCGTCCGTCGTTAGCCCTTTGATGTCGATGCCTCCAGAACTTGGGCACGACTCCGCTACGACTACCGAACGCCTCTCCGACCTCCGGACCAAGCCTAAGAAGACTAGAACAGCTCCAAAAGGACTAGAAAGGAAAGGAGAACTCGGAATTGGCAAATGAAAGTGAGGTCTCAGCCTTTTATTTATAGACAACGATCGGAACTTCCGATCCTTGATCGGAACGTCCGAACCTCGATCGGAACGTCCGATCCTGCCATCGGAGCTTCCGAAGATCCTGATCTGCCACGTGTCAAAATATCACTTGTTGACTCCGGATAGGGGTGATCGGAGCTTCCGGTCCTGATCGGAGCTTCCGATCCAACCACACGTCATGCCTGACGTAATAACATCGGTGCCTCCGATCGCTCATCGGAGCTTTCGATCCTGTTCGAAGCTTCCGATCGTGCCTTCGGAGCTTCCGATCCGTCCGATACCTAATTCAATTAATTAGCATTAATCCTTTAATTACTCAATTAGGGTACGGGCTACTACATTCTCCCCCACTTAAGATATTTCGTCCCCGAAATCAGATCTTAAGTACCGAATGCAAATATAGAAATCAGAAACATTCTTTATTCAAATCAAATGTTTACAGAGTTTGCAACTGAATACAACTTAAAGAATGAAATCAAAATAACTCAGGATGATCTTTACGCATCCTGTCCTCAAGCTCCCAAGTAGCTTCCTCAGTGCCTCGGCGCTGCCACTGAACTAAAACCAAAGGAATGACTTTGTTCCGTAAAACCTTATCCTTATAATCCAGGATACGAAGAGGTTTCTCAACATAAGTCAAATCCTTGTCTACCTGAACCTCAGACCGCTGCAGAATATGAGATTCATCCGCCACATATCGTCGCAACAGAGATACGTGGAACACGTCGTGAATACTAGATAGATGCGGTGGCAAAGCTAGTCGATAAGCCAAATCGCCAATGCTCTCCAAGATCTCAAACGGACCGATAAATCTGGGAGACAACTTGCCCTTAAGGCCAAATCTGAGAATCTTGCGGAAAGGTGACACTCTCAGAAACACTTTCTCCCCGACCTCGAACTGCAAAGGCCTACGCTTGATATTAGCATAGCTGGCCTGACGATCCTGTGCAGTCTTAATCCGTTTCTTGATCTGATCAACAATTTCTATCGCCTGCTGGATAAACTCCGGTCCTTCAGCCTGTCTCTCCCCCACTTCTTCCCAGAAGAGTGGAGTACGACAACGTCGCCCATACAACGCCTCAAAAGGTGCCATACCAATACTAGTGTGATAGCTGTTGTTGTAAGCGAACTCGATCAACGGCAAATGATCCTGCCAGGCTGAACCAAAATCCATGACGCACGCTCTTAGCATATCCTCTAACGTACGGATAGTGCGCTCTGACTGACCATCAGTCTCCGGATGATAGGCTGTACTCAAACTGAGAGTAGTACCCATCGCACGCTGAACACTCCCCCAGAATCTAGAAGTAAACCTGGGGTCCCGATCGCTGACAATGCTCACAGGCACTCCATGAAGTCGGACGATCTCCTGAATGTACATCTGTGCCATGCGATCCACAGAGTACTCTCGGCTATAGGCAATGAAATGCGCTGACTTGGTGAGTCGGTCCACCACAACCCAGATAGCATCACAGTTCCTCGGGGATACCGGCAAATGGGTCACAAAGTCCATAGTGATAAACTCTCATTTCCATTCAGGAATAGGCAGACTGTGAAGCAAACCTCCAGGTCATCGGTGCTCTGCCTTGACCTGTTGACACACCAAACATCTCGAAACAAACTGATAAACACTGCGTTTCATTCCCTTCCACCAGAAACGAGTACGTAGATCCTTGTACATCTTGTTGCTCCCAGGATGAATACTCAACTTAGTGCGATGCGCCTGAGACAAAATCTCCTCTCGCAACTCTTCATCCTGAGGAATCACAAGCCTACCAGACAAACACAGAAAGCCATCTGACTGATAATGAAATCCAGACGATCTACCCTCGTTACCTAGACGAGCTAAACGCTGGGTCTTCGAATCAGACATCTGAGCATCTTGGATCCGCGAGTACAAGGATGGCTCAGATAATATCGCAAACATCTGGATACTCTGCATACCTTTCTTATGCTTGAAGGTATAACCTGAAGTACAACAGTCACTGATCGCACTAGACATCGAACAAGTCTGAAGTGCGGATAATCGCACCTTGCGACTCAAAGCATCAGCGGTGAGATTAGCAGCTCCCGGATGGTACTTAATCTCGCAATCATAGTCCTTAAGCAAGTCTATCCAACGTCTCTGTCTCATGTTCAATTCTGCCTGAGTGAACAAATACTTGAGACTCTTATGGTCGGTGAAGATCTCAAATTTCTCGCCATAAAGATAATGACGCCAGATCTTCAAAGCGAACACAATGGCTGCCAATTCCAAATCATGAACTGGGTAGTTGTCCTCGTGAAGCTTCAGCTGTCTAGAAGCGTATGCGATCACATGCCCATTCTGAGTCAGGACACAACCTAACCCCTGAAGAGAAGCATCCGTGTAAACCACATACCCTCCAGATCCTGACGGTAATGCCAACACCGGCGCAGAAGTCAACCGCCGTCGAAGCTCACGGAAATTCTCCTCACACTCGGAGGACCACTCAAAATCCACACCCTTGCGGGTAAGCTGCGTCAACGGTCGAGTTAACTGAGAGAAGTTCAGAATGAAGCGACGATAATACCCTGCTAGACCCAGAAAACTACGGATCTCAGCAACCGTCGTCGGACGCGACCAATTAAGTACCGCTTCAATCTTGCTTGGATCAACAGAAATCCCCTCCCTGGATATGATATGGCCAAGAAAGACCACTCTATCCATCCAGAACTCACACTTGCTCAGCTTGGCATACAACTGCTCATCTCGAAGAGTCTGTAGTACCAACCGCAAGTGAGAAACATGCTCTTTCGTATTATGCGAATAAACCAGGATGTCGTCAATGAAGACCACGACAAACTTGTCCAAATACTCCCTGAAGACACGGTTCATCAGATCCATGAATATAGCCGGCGCATTAGTCAAACCAAATGGCATCACTAGGAACTCGTAATGCCCATAGCGAGTACGGAATGCAGTCTTGGCTACGTCCTGATCACGGACTCTCAACTGATGATACCTAGATCTCAAGTCAATCTTGGAGTAAACTGATGTGCCCTGCAGCTGGTCAAACAAGTCATCAACACGAGGCAACGGATACTTGTTCTTCACAGTCACTCGATTCAGCTGTCGATAGTCAATGCACAGCCGCATCGACCCATCCTTCTTCTTTAAGAAGAGAACAGGAGCTCCCCAAGGAGATACACTAGGACGAATGTACCCCTTGTCCAAAAGATCTTGTAGCTGATTCTTTAACTCACGCATCTCTGACGGAGCCAGACGATACGGTGCTCTAGAAATAGGCGAAGTACCCGGCATCAACTCTATGCCAAACTCGACTTCCCTAGCAGGAGGAAAACCCAGAATCTCATCAGGAAACACATCTGAAAATTCATCTACAACAGGAATTCTCTCTATCCCAATACTCTCAGCGGACAAATCAACTGCATAGATAAGGTAGCCTTCCCCGCCAGACTCTAGAGCTCGACAGGCTCTCAAAGCGGATACCAAAGGCATCGGGGGTCGCGCTCCGTCACCATAGAAAAACCAACTCTCACTCCCTTCCGGATGAAAGCGTACTAATCTCTAATAGCAGTCCACTGAAGCTCGATAGGTAGTCAACATATCTATCCCCAGAATGCAATCAAAGTCGTCCATCGCCAGGACCATGAGATTCGCTAACAGAATATTTCCTTCGAACTCTAAAGGGCAACCCATCACTAGACGCTTAGCCAAAGCAGATTGGCCCGTCGGAGTAGAAACAGACATCACTACGTCTAGTGCAATGCATGGTAATTTATGCCTCTTAACAAAACGTGCAGAAATGAAGGAATGAGATGCACCAGTGTCAATAAGTACAAGAGCAGGTATACCATAAAGCAGAAATGTACCTGCGATGACTTTCTCATTCTCCTCCACAGCCTGATCATGTCTCAGGGCAAACACCTGGCCAGAACCTCGTGGCCTCAAATGAGAACTCCCAGCAGACTGTCCCTGCGACCTCTGCTGTACGGTAGCCTGAGAACCCGATCCTGTACCAGAACCAGAACCACCTCCCCCAGACAGTGGACAATCCCTCCGGATATGACCAGTCTCTCCACAATGGAAACAAGCTCCAGAAGCTCTACGACACTTGTCGGATGGATGGTTCTTCCCACAGTGATCACACTTCTCCTTCTTACCGTAACGAACAACACCTCCCGAACCAGAGGAAGAAGAAGATCCAGACTTCTTGAAAGTTTGGGCACGGGGACCCAAAGAACTAGCAGGTCTCGACTGAGAGAAAGACCTGTTCAGCCGAATGCTGTCCTCTGCCTGATGACAACGGCTCACCAAACCCTCGTAGGACATGTCGTCGCCAACCGCCACACGGTCATGGATCTCAGGGTTAAGGCCCTGAAGGAACAGATTATACTTCATCTCTGAGCTATCAGCAATCTCGGGGCAATAGGATAGCAGATCAAAGAACCTCTGCTGATACTCATCGATAGACATGATTCCCTGTCGCAGACTCAATAGCTCGCCTGCCTTCGACTGTCGGAGTGCAGGAGGAAAATACCGCTTTTGGAAAGCTGTGCGAAACTCGGCCCAGGTGGCCACTCCTCTCGCCGCAACAAAAGGTGCAGAAGTAAACCTCCACCACCTGCGCGCACGCCCATCCAAAAGATAGCCAAGGGTCTCCACTTTCTGCTCCTCGGTGCATTGGAAAGTCTGAAAAGTCGTCTCCATGCAGTCTAACCGGTTCTCCGCATCCTCCGGAGACTCAACTCCAACTAAGGGCTTGGGACCCATAGCTAAGAATCGACGCACAGTGAAACGCTCGTCGTCATGGTGACGATGACGCCGTTCTCGACGAGGCTCCCGGTCGGCATCACCCCAACGCCCACCAACACTGCCATGAGAACTCTGGTCGTCACGATTTGACATCTACAAAAATACCTCAAGATGAGACTAAATCCCAAGAAATCTTTTGCATGCTCTGATACCATAAATGTAGTGACCCTTACCCGGATCAACTACTAAACAGAACTTATGCAAGCAATTAACTTAATTAAACAGATATCAGAATAAAACTGCGGAATCCAATAACATTATACAATCCCAAGTAAAGGAATCTGTAATTATCCAATAATATACAACCAAATCGAATAGCTGTATAAACCCAAACAACAGTAATAAAACCTAGACGAAGCTCCAGCTGGCCAACCACTGACTAGCCCCTCCTGGATCCACCCTCCTCGTCCAATCGCAAACCTGCCCCATGGAATAGGGTGTCCAGAAAATACAGAGTATGAGACGTGAGCATAAAATGCTCAGTGCGAGAGTATGAGTATACATGCATGCAAAGTGAACTCCCTATAGACTCGAGGTCAAGGATCAGATAACAGAGACAGACCGGGCCCTGGTATGTAGCACGCTGTGCCGTCGCTTCAGGAGGTGGCTCCCATACCGAGATAATCTTGGATACGCCGGACCCAAATCGATGGAAGTCCATCCACTAACAGGATAGGGTACAACCCTACTACAGACATCTCGAAGGAGATACAGCAAGATGCAAATGAATGCAGCATAATATCATGGCATATAAATCATGCAGTCATATAATACATGCATACTCAGTCAGGATATCTCGAACAGTACTTTCGTACCTCAATACAGTGCAAGCTCTACCAACTCTAGGTCCACGCCTATAGTCTGCTCTACACTGCCAAATGATACTACTATCATTAAAGTGCTCTAAAAGCCTTAACTAAGCTATTGCATACTCCTAAATATTTATAGGGAGCAAAAGCTATACCTTCGTCCGTCGTTAGCCCTTTGATGTCGATGCCTCCAGAACTTGGGCACGACTCCGCTACGACTACCGAACGCCTCTCCGACCTCCGGACCAAGCCTAAGAAGACTAGAACAGCTCCAAAAGGACTAGAAAGGAAAGGAGAACTCGGAATTGGCAAATGAAAGTGAGGTCTCGGCCTTCTATTTATAGACAACGATCGGAACTTCCGATCCTTGATCGGAACGTCCGAACCTCGATCGGAACGCCCGATCCTGCCATCGGAGCTTCCGAAGATCCTGATCTGCCACGTGTCAAAATATCACTTGTTGACTCCGGATAAGGGTGATCGGAGCTTCCGGTCCTGATCGGAGCTTCCGATCCAACCACACGTCATGCCTGACGTAATAACATCGGTGCCTCCGATCGCTCATCGGAGCTTCCGATCCTGTTCGGAGCTTCCGATCGTGCCTTCGGAGCTTCCGATCCGTCCGATACCTAATTCAATTAATTAGCATTAATCCTTTAATTACTCAATTAGGGCACGGGCTACTACAGGCTGGTCGAGTAATTGTCGATGGAGGGTCGTCGACTTCTTGGCATCCGAACGTTGCAAAACGGGAGGATAACAAGCAGATGTCCAAACCAAAATCTGACATCAAATTGGAGGCGCCAAAGCAAGTAGTAAAAGGTACATCTGAAACTTCTATTGCTCGGTCTAGAGATATTAAATGTTTTAGGTGTCAAGGTATTGGCCATATTTCTAGCCAATGCCCAAATAAGAAATTGATGATTATTAATGCTTGTGGTGATGTGGAGTCTGAAAGTGATGAGGGTTAGGAAAATTATGATGGTATGCCTGCATTGGTAGATCCTGATGATGAGGATGGGTTTGGGGCTGTTCTTGGTGAATTATTGGTGACTAGGAGAGTGTTAGATGCACAACCTAAGGAGGAGGAAGAGAGCCAGAGAGAAAATCTTTTTCATACTCGTTGTTTTGTGAATGGAAAGGTGTGCAGTCTTATTATTGATGGAGGTACTTGTACAAACGTGGCGAGTTGCGAGCTTGTGGAAAATTTGGGGTTGCCTATTTTAAAGCATCCTCAACCATATAGGTTGCAATGGTTTAATGACTGTGGAGAGGTGAGAGTTAATATGCGAGTTATGGTTCCATTTTTTTTTCGAAAGTATGTTGATGAGGTTTTGTTTTATGTAGTCCTTATGCAAGCGTTTCATATTTTATTGGAGAGACCGTGACATTTTGATAGGAGAGCGGTGCATGATGGTTTCAAAAATAAATATTCTTTTGTAATGAAAAAAGAACATATTGTATTGTAGCATATGACTCCAAATCAAGTGTTGGAGGATCAAATGAAAAAGAAAAAGAGAGATGAGGCCGAAAAAAAAAGTGAACAAAAAAGTGAGATGACCTTAAAAAAAAGATGGCAAAAAAAGAGATAAAAAGAAAATTGAGCGGAAAGAGGCCGAAAAAAAAATATGGTCCAAAAGAGTGAGTTGAGAGATGTAATGAGTTATCATGTTCCACTTGTGTTGATGTTTTATAAGGAGGTAATCCTTAGCACAAGTGATATAGCCGGAGATCTTTCGAATGCTGTCATCTCTCTCTCTTGCAGGAGTTCGATGATTTATTTCCGGAGGAGCTACCTCAAGTATTACCACCTTTGAGAGGTATTGAGCACCAAATCTACTTGGTACCCGGAAGTGCATTGCCGAATCATCCAGCTTATAGGAGCAATCCGAAGGAAACTAAATAGCTACAACGGCAGGTAAGTAAGCTTTTAGATAAAGGATTTGCGCGTGAATCGATGTCATTATGTGTTGTACATGTGTTGTTAGTACCTAAGAAATATGGTTCTTGGCGTATGTGTGTTGATTGTAGGGCTATAAATAACATTATCATCAAGTATAGGTATCCTACTCCTAGAATAGATGATATGTTAGATGAACTGCATGGTGCTAGTGTGTTTAGCAAGATTGATCTTAAGAGTGGTTATCAGCATATTAGGATGAGAGAGGGAGATGAATGAAAAACTGCGTTTAAAACAAAGTATGGATTTAATGAATGTATGGTTATGCCTTTTGGATTAACTAATGCACCTACTACTTTTATGTGTCTAATAAATCATGTTTTGCATGCATTTATTGGAAAATTGTGGTGGTGTATTTTGATGATATATTGGTATATAGTAAGAACTTGGATGATCATGTTGGACATTTGAAAGTTGTATTAATCACATTACGTGCTGAACATTTATATGCTAACCTGAAGAAATGTGTGTTTTGTACAAGCGAACTTATATTTCTTGATTTTGTTGTGAGTGCACAAGGTGTGAGAGTTGATGAAGAAAAGGTGCACCATTCGAGATTGGCCGATGCCTACGTCAATTGGTAAAATCCAAAGTTTTCATGAACTTGCGAGTTTTTATAGGAGGTTCGTGAAGGATTTTAGCACATTGGTGGCGCCCATGACCACGGTCATCAAGAAAAACATTTCATTCCAATGGGACGAGGATCAAGAGAAGTCTTTTAATATCATTAAACAAAAGTTGATTAATGCTCCTTTAATTTTTTTGCCTGATTTTACTAATACTTTTTGAGATTGAATGTGATGCATCAGGTGTAGAAATTGGAGGAGTCTTGACACAAGGGGGAAGACCAATCGCGTATTTCAGAGAGAAGTTGAATGGAGCGTCTTTGAATTATCCTACCTACGACAATGAGTTTTATTCGTTGGTGAGGGTACTAGAGACATGTCAGCACTACTTGAGGCCAAAAAAGTTTGCGATTCATACGGATCATGAATCCTTGAAGCATCTCATGGGGCAACAGAAGTTGAATAAAAGACATGTCAAATGGGTAGCGTTCGTGGAAACTTTTCCTTATGTAATCAAGTACAAGCAAGGTAAGGTGTAGCACCTAAAATCTAATCTACTAAATCGCATGCATTAAATTTAATAAATATTAGGATTATTACTTTTGGGTTTAATTGATTTAAATTGTTTATTTGAATTATGTGCTAATAAAATATTTTTATTATTTATTCAATGATTTTATTGTACTAACTATTTAATTAATATTTTTAATTGTTTAAGTTTATTTGTCAAAATGATTTTTATTTGTTTAGTTTACTCATTTAAATGATTTTAACTGTTTAGCTTAATTATTAAAATACTTTCGATTGTCTAACCTGTTTATTTTAAATAACTTAAGTTTAGCGGTCAGTTATTTTAAATTATTTTAAATGTTTAGCTTATTTATTTAATACCTTTTTAATTGTCCAAATTATTTTAAAAGTTTTTATTCCGCTTGTGTATTTATTTAATTTGCTTTTAAACGTTAGCCTAGTTTTTTTAAATTATTTTAATCGTTTCGCTTATTATTTAAATATTTTATTTATCGTTTTGACACAAAAATATTTAAGTATTGAAATTAGCATTTTCAAACCCAGTAAATAGAATTTAAGTATTTAATTCTTGAATTTTTCAAATGTGAGTATTGCGAAATCTGTGCCTAACACATTTACTCGCGCCATATAAAATACTTCATATTATAATTCATTTATTATGTTTCCTATCCACTTAAAAATTTGTGTTGACCGGCCCATTAAGGAATTTCCCTACCCAATCACTCGGCCCAGTCTATTTCCCTTTCCCCAAGCCTTTAACGCGATGCAAACTTCCTTTTCCTCTCCATTCTCCCCCCTGGCGCGATTGACACTCTCGTTTCTATCCATTCCCAGAGTTCCGCCACAGCAGCTTCACATTTTCGGCGTAGTCTGCCTCTGAGCCTGCTGTTCGAGCAGATTTCCGGTGCCTTGGTCTTGATCACAGCTCAACCGAGCACTTTTCCCCTTTTCTGATCAAGGCAAGGATATGGGTTTTCTTTGGCCACCAAGTAGATTAATATGATGTGTGTTTGTTTTCTTGTTTACATTTCGGTTTTTGTTGGGTTTAAGTAAGTCGTTCGATTTCTTGTCTTTTTTTTCTTCTGATTATTCTTGATGGCTCGTTCGACTCTGCCTTCTTTTCCTGGTCATGCCGTTCGAGAATTCAGTTTCATTTTGGCGTATATTACGTGTTTATGTTCATCATACGTTGTTTCTCTCGTGTTTTATAGATTTGAGTAGAAGCCGATTTATGTTGCTGCCTTCGTTTAAGCGGTTCGAGACCCTTTTCTTTTCAGGTTTCCTTTTTGGTGTTTGCACGTGGTTATGATCCAAATATGTTTTTTCTCCTTTTCTTTTTCTTGTGTTGGGCAAATGTGCGTAGTTTCTGCCATTTCATTTCAACTGGCCCTGTTGCGAAGCTTAATTGTTGTTGGGCATGTGTGGATCAAGTTCTTGTGTTTATTGGATTGGTGATTTAGAGGCTGCCATGGTTGAGATGCAGCACACATGGTAGCGCTTTGATTGTGTAAATATGTAATTTCTTGATCTTTTGTTGTTCGAAATGTTGAATCTCTTCTCCGGTTCTCGTTCCTTTCTCGGTCTAGTTTATTTAGTGTTGTTTGCTTTTCTTTAAAATTTGTTGTCTGTGACAGGTGGTTTGTGATTTAAATAGATAGGTCATGCCGAAATTTTGAAAAATCCGTATTTTATTTAGTTTAATTATAAGAAGTAGTTAGGGTCGTTTCAGTTGGTATCAGAGCATGGTTCTGGTTGGGTTGTGCCTACTGCCGGTTGCAAGAAACTCGAGAAATCTCGCCTCAAAGTCTGTAAGTTTTTAAGCAATTTTATATGTTAGTCATGCTTGAATTAATACTCTAAATGTTTTGATGTTATTCTTTTCAAAAAATTTTCAAAACTAGATGTTTAATTTATTTAAGTGCCTAGATTAGTGTTTATTTTCGTTTAAAATTTCTTTTAGTAGTTTAAAGAGTACAATTTGACTGTTTATTTTATAGCATGCGAATTCAAGTTAAACGGAGTTGGTGTACCATTATTCCTTTCAGTTTTGGACAGTACGTGGAAGTTATTTGAGTTATTAGGAAGTGTTAACAATTTTTGATGAGTTTGTCGGAAAAACATTAAACTTGCACATTAGGAAATATTAATTGATGTGTCCTTGTGGTAATTTATTCTCTTATAAATGGATTTTAGTCGGATACAACTAAGTGCATAGCTGTTTAGAAAGGTTGATAAGGCATATGTTTTGGTCAGTTAAGTTAATGAATGGAACTCGTGTGAAGACTTGGGATACGAACTTGGTTTTATATTATTATGGATAGTTGAGTTTTTCTTTGTTTATTTGGGTAAATATGATTTTGGATTTAGTGAGTCAGTTCCCATGAGCCTTTCAAATATGTGAACGACTATTCCGATCGTTTTTTTTTCTTCTTTTGTGCTCAAATCCATTGCAACATATACTTTTGTGTATCTGAAGTATCGTTGCACTCCCTTTGTTCATTTATGGAATCATATGACATCAGTCAACGTTGTATTCTGCCACTTTGGCATTGGTTGAACTTTTTAATAAAATCTTGTTCATGTTTATTACTTGTTGAAATTTTTCTTCGGTTCTAGAGTCACATGTTGATGTGAATAAAATTCACCTTGCCTTTCTTTTTGGTAATCTACTTACGTTGTGTGACTGACATCTGATTTTACTTTGAGACCGCTGTTTTCCCTGATTATTGATGTGTGTGGACTTCTCTCGACTGAAGTCACACCGATTGCTCTTAATTGTGCTTGGATTGTTTGAACATGATCTCATTACCCATAGGCGAATGATCACGAGATTTGTGTCTTGTTGGCTCATATTCATTATTCATGGAGCCTCCATTATTATTCATTCACCCCTAGAATTGAATTATGATTGAGTTGTTTTCACTTACCTAGATTTTTATATTCAGCTCGTTTGTTTGTAATTCTTGCATTATTTCATCAGGCATTAAGCAGCATTACTTGTGTACTTGTTTCCTTTCATGATCCATCATGATGAATTATTTGGGTGGATCATAGTTTCAAATTATCATTTCTATTCTTGTGTAGAGGATCGACTCGTAACCGCTTAGTAAGTGTTTAGACCGTTTGAATTTAGTATTAGTACTAGATAAAATCCTAAGTTTTGTAGTACTAGATAAAATCCTAAGTTTTGTTGTACTAGATAAAATCCTAAGTTTTGTTGTGATCCGAGGAATGACGACTACTAGTTATAACTAGTTCTAGCGAGAAGATTGCTAGTTAGTGAATTAGCTGATTGGGTTGTCCTATTTTAAATAGGATCGTTAAGAGTAAACAGATGATTTTGATAAGTTAAATGGGTGAACAGTTGCGAGATAGGAAATAGAGTTGTCCCTAAAGACTTTTGGGTACTTTACATTTGTATTCAAAGATTTTGTGAATATCAACAGGTAAGATTAATGCACCAACTATGGGAACAGAATGACGAATAGAATATTTAAGAAGTTTTTTTCTGGATAAGCTGTAGATTTATTTACCGGTGAAATGCTGAAGTACTGGAGGATCAATTAGAAAGCCTTTACGATCAGGTTACAAACTCTTCGAGGTGTTTAATTGTATATTAAGTTCTTGAAACATGAATTCAGGTTGTAAATATAATAGTTTTGAGAATTTTTGGATTTTCAGACTTGCTGTCAAGTTGAACTAGGGATTTAAGATATGTCTTCAGGCGATATGTAAAAATTGTTTGGTACTTAGAGATCATCAAATCCAATATAAGTGGATAATATCTCATGGTATAATTTGACTGAAAGGTTAGCTGAGCTAGAGTCGTTGCTTAAGAAAATTTTAATCATCCTTAGAAGCGTAGAGGGTTGTAGTAACTAATAAGGGAATTGAGCTTAGTCCAGGATCACTAAGCAGAGTTAAGCTAATAAGTGGTATAGACCTTTAAAATTTCAAAATGGTTGTTAGGTTGTTTTTGAGGGTATCATGGTTCCGTAGTAATATTGACTTGGGTATATAAGGGAATTATCTTGATTTGTCGGTCCTTATGCGATTGTTGAGGAGATAGGTAATTTGTTTTATCATTTGAGCTAGCGCAGAGTTGTTAGTGATACATGATGGGTTTCATGTACCGATGTTGGGGAAGTATGAGTCAGATTCATATCTTATTTCGAGGTCTGACGAGGTAGAATTGTATATTCCCTTAGCTGTCCTATTTAGAAGAACTTAGAGTTTAGTCGCTAATTAATTTGAGGACTTGTGAATTTTTTAAGAGCTCGAGTTTTATATCATATGAGTTAAGTTTAATTGATAAATAGACGTTAAGCATAGCTTCGTTGTTAGAAAGTTTTTAAGTTATGGTCGAGGTCGACATAAACTATTTATTGGTTATATGAGCTCTATTGCTTGGAATCCCGACGTAGGATATATGGTTAGCAAAATGTAGGTTGTGCAATAACATAAAGGTCTAAGAATTTGTAAGTTGTAGAACTTATCAGTGCAGTAGGATGACGTTCTTAAGTTGATAAATTTAGATCAAAAGTAAATTTGAGGAGTGATAAAATTTCGTTGAGGATAAGACCAATTGGAAAGATGTAAGAATTGTAAGTTTTATATTGCAATAAAAGTTGATCAGATCCTTGATGATATAGATATTAGTAAGCATCAGAGTGCGCAGCGAAAGCTGATTTGGGCCAACTTATGTAGGTGCAAAGTTAGAAAATTTAGTGTTGATCCGGTCTAAGGTATTTGAACCTAGTTAGTAAGTCTTGAATTTCGAGGACGAAATTTCATTTAAGGAGGGAATGAATTGCAGCACCTAAAATCTAATCTACTAAATCGCATGCATTAAATTTAATAAATATTAGGATTATTATTTTCGGGTTTAATTGATTTAAATTGTTTATTTGAATTATGTGCTAATAAAATATTTTTATTATTTATTCAATGATTTTATTGTACTAACTATTTAATTAATGTATTTAATTGTTTAAGTTTATTTGTCAAAATGATTTTTTATTGTTTAGTTTACTCATTTAAATGATTTTAACTGTTTAGCTTAATTATTTAAATACTTTCGATTGTCTAACCTGTTTATTTTAAATAACTTCAGTTTAGCGGTCAGTTATTTTAAATTATTTTAAATGTTTAGCTTATTTATTTAATACCTTTTTAATTGTCCAAATCATTGTAAAAGTTTATATTCCACTTGTGTATTTATTTAATTTTCTTTTAAATGTTAGCCTAGTTTTTTAAAATTATTTTAATCGTTTTGCTTATTATTTAAATATTTTATTTATCGTTGTGACATCAAATTATTTAAGTATTGAAATTAGCATTTTCAAACCAAGTAAATAGAATTTAAGTATTTAATTTTTGAATTTTTCAAATGTGAGTATTGCGAAATCTGTGCCTAACACTTTTACTCGCGCCATATAAAATACTTCATATTATAATTCATGTATTATGTTTCCTATCCACTTAAACATTTGTGTGGACCCGGCCCATTAAGGAATTTCCCTACCCAATCACTCGGCCCAGTCTATTTCCCTTTCCCAAGCCTTTAACGCGATGCAGACTTCCCTTTCCTCTCCATTCTCCCCCCCCCCTTGCGCGATCGACACTCTCATTTCTCTCCATTCCCAGAGTTCCGCCACAGCAGCTTCACCTTTTCGGCGTAGTCTGCCTCTGAGGCTGTTGTTCGAGCTGATTTTCGGCGCCTTGGTCTTGATCACAGCTCAACCGAGCACGTTTCCCCTTTTCTGATTAAGGCAAGGATATGGGTTTTCTTTGGCCACCAAGTAGATTAATATGATGTGTGTTTTTTTTCTTGTTTACATTTTGGTTTTTGTTGGGTTTAAGTAAACCGTTCGATTTCTTGTCTTTTTTTTCCTTCTGATTATTCTTGATGGCTCGTTCGACTCTGCCTTCTTTTCCTGGTCATGCCGTTCGAGATTTTAGTTTCATTTTTGCGTATATTACGTGTTTATGTTCATCATACGTTGTTTCTCCCATGTTTGATAGATTTGAGTAGAAGAAGATTTATGTTGCTGCCTTCGTTTAAGTTGTTCGAGACCCTTTTCTTTTCATGTTTCCTTTTTGGTGTTTGCACGTGGTTATGATCCATATATGTTGTTTCTCCTTTTCTTTTTCTTGTGTTGGGCAAATGTGCGTAGTTTCTGCCATTTCATTTCAACTGGCCCTGTTGCAAAGCTTAATTGTTGTTGGGCACGTGTGGATCAAGTTCTTGTGTTTATTGGATTGGTGATTTAGAGGCTGCCATGGTTGAGATACAGCTCACATGGTAGCGCTTTGAGTGTGTGATTTGGCTGGCAAGAATGGGATGCGAGGAGCTGTTGGAATGGGTCTTGAAAGGAATCGGGTTTTGAGCTGGGATTTGGTTAGGGCAGGGGCTGTCTCGATGTGGGAATTGGCTTGCGATAGGGGATGCTGCTTCGAGCTAGGAAATGGGCTCGGAGCAGGGTTGTTTGAGCTGGGAATTTTGTTTGGGAGTGAGGGGTCAGTCTTAAGGGTCGTGCGAGTCTAAGGGGTGGCCTAAGTCCTAAGTTAAAGGTTGTACCAAGGGAGACCAAGGTTTAGGTGTCATAGAGAGAAGAAGGGATTATCGAGCAGAAATTTATTAAAAGTTGAGGGGCTGTCCGGTTATGGTCGAGTTAAGCCGTGTTATACTCGTGCTTTGGCTTAGGGCACGGGTTTGTGATTAGTCTAGGATGCGAGGGAAATGTCGATTCAAGCGGGAACTAATTCGGTCGAGTTTTGGTTAAGTCCTAGGCTATTGAATGTTAATGGGGCAAGATTTAGATGTTAAGTGTTGTTATCAGGAAACTAAATTGCCAGAAATTATTGGATAAGAGTTGTACCTCGAGGATGACTTCCTAGTTAAGTATAGAGTGCATGGAAACCGTGTTTTCAAGCGAAAGTCGTTTTGTTTAAGAATCGAGTAAGGTATAAGTCTTGAAAGTGGATTGCTCGGGATACGTCCTAAGTGCCAAAAAGTTAAGTTTATATTCTTAGCTATCGTTTGCCACCTAAATCACAATCCTTATCAACCATCTTTCATCATTAGGACTATTTTAATTACAAGAATTTAATATTTTCACGTTACTCCTCGTGGGATCAACGCTTCACTTACTCTTTACTAAAACTTGACAATCGTGCTCTTGCGAGCGTAAATTTCGCAACAAGTTTTGGCGCCGCTTTAAAAATTGTGTGTGCGCGCTTGTCAATTTCTATCATTTATTTAATTTTCTAGCAAATCCCTCAAATTTTGATTTTTTAAATAAAATTAGGACTATTTTAATTACAAGCATTGAATATTTTCACGTTACTCCTCGTGGGATCGACACTTCACTTACTCTTTACTAAAACTTGACAATCGTGCACTTGCGAGTATAAATTTCGCTACAGGCATATAGAACATGCAATCACATAATTCATGCAAACACATAATACATGCATACTCAATCTAAATATCTCGAAAAATAATTCTGTACCTCATACACTAGGCAAGGTAAACTAGCACTATGTCCAAGCCTATTGTCCGCACTACAATGCAAAATACTAATGCATTATAACCTTATTCTAAAAGCCTTAACTAAGCTATAGCATACTCCCTATTTACTATAAGGAGCCAGAGCTATACCTGCACCCGTCGTCAGCCCCAAAACTTGGGCACCTCTCTGCAGCAACCCCGGAGTGCCTCGCCAACCTCCAGACCAAACCTAGGAAGCCTGGAATCACCCCAAAATGCCTAGAATACACTAAAGATCGAGAGATAAGTTGAGAAATTTGTGTGCAAAATGTCGCCCTCGGAACCCCTATTTATAGGGCAAGATCGGATGCTCCGATCGGCCAGATCGGACGGTTTGATCTGCATGTCTTGCCACATGTCATGATCTTGTGACATCTGTCCCGCCAACACATCAGACGCTCCGATCTCCGCCATGTGTCTGTCCCAGCTTGACACCACACTGGTTGGGTTCAAACGCTCCGTTCCTGGATCGGACGGTCCGATCCTACCTGAGCTCAAATTGCAATTTAGTCCTTTAATCACTTCCTCAATCACGTTTAGGTCTTTTAATCTAGTAAAATGGAACCGGGCTACTACATTCTTCCATACTTAACATATTTCGTCCTCGAACAATCTTAAGTACTGAATGCAGTAAAATACTGAATAAACATCTTTTATTCAAACTGATTCTTTTTACAAGATATGACTGGAAATATAGCAATTCAAAATAACTCTGGATAATCTGTACGCAAACGACGCTCAAGTTCCTAATTGGCTTCCTCAGTACCTCGGCACTGCCACTAAACAAGAGAATTAACCTTGGTATGTAGCATCTTAAACTTTCTGATCCAAAATTCTCAAATGTTTCTCCACATATGTCAGATCTATATCCAACTTTACTTCAGCCGGCTGTAAGATATGAGACTCATCTGGCACATACTGTCGCAATAGTGAAACATGAAACACATCGTGGATACACGACAAATACGGCGGTAAAGCCAACCTGTAAGCCAATTTCCAACACTTTTCAAAATCTCCAATGGACCAATGAACCTGGGAGATAGCTTACCCTTGAGACCGAATCTCAAAATTCTGCAAAATGGTGAGACTTTCTGTGGGGACCTCGGGTGCTAATCTCAATTCATAACATATAATCTATGTTAATCAACATTGGAGCAACAAGGTAAGAAAACAAACCAATTTTTTTTTACCCGCGCACCTCTTAAGGGCGCGGGCGCACCCATGGCTCGGCCAAGGCACCCATGGTGCCTTGGTTAGGCAAGGGCGCGCCTTCTGGGCTGGGCGGCCGTGCCTAGCCCTCGGATTCCACTTCCAAAGATCTGAAAAATGATGTTTTTGCCCCTAGATGCTCAAACATAATCCAACATATATAATATAAATCCAACATCAAAATCTAGATGAAAGCATGGAATATCATAAGGTGTTTAAGGATCCAAACATTACAAGTTGTTATCTCAACTCATGATAGAGAATTTAACATTATTCAAGCTATATAAAAGCCATACATAAATTCATGTCAAGGCTCATACAAACATTTATCTAGAACCTAAACATAAGTTCTTGGCATCATCTTCTACCATTCTAACCCGAAGTCACCGCATCTATCTTGATCTCATTCTTTCACGGGCGTCCCTGACTCATTCCAGCCCCACCTATTGCCATGCACACATACAAACAAAGCAATAGCCGGATATCTTTGGTGAGAATTGAATCTCAGTATAAAACAACTATATCATGCATAACATAGCGTTTAATGACATAAGAATATAAACATTTCAACAAGCATTAAACCAATCTAATGCAATGCATGAGATTAAAATTTTCTATCAAGTTCTATATCGGTTCTTGGGATCCCGAAGAAAAAGAACACAACAAATCTCCCACTTACTCTCCTTTTCGAGGTGGCGTTGAGCTCTTTTCCCGGACTTTGAAACAATATATCGAGTTTCTTGCAAATAGGAGACGGTCTATCTCCTAAGTTCCTCGATATATATCCAAACGTCCATATTCTTTTGGCGATTCTACCATTCAAATCCCAAAGAGTTGTTGGCTCAATATGAATGCATCAAAATCTAGAAGCATAAGACTAAAAGCCAACTAATAACAAGCTAATTCAACAAAGAAAGTACATATGCAAATACAACACATAGTATAAGCACAAAGTATGTGGTTTTGGAAGGGCATTCAAGAAAATCCTCTTGAATGTACAAAGCCCTTGTTCTAAGGTTGTATTATACCTTTCAATCTTGGTTTCAAGGCTCTTCAAATCTGATCTAGTTGCACAACAAAACCTTAATAGAAAATCTTCTCATACTCTTCTGAATCTTCAAGGCTAACAAGTCACAAACCTTGTTCTTTCGTCGATCGTTTTCGAAGTCGTGATTCTTAACTTGAAGTACCCTGTTTTCAATCTGAAAATACATCAAATATGTCTATAAGAACATCAGCAAAAACTCAAACAATATCCAGCTCAAGCAATCTGGACTCAAACTTGATCATTTTTTAAACCGACGGCGTCACGGTATGGAATCGATAACCAAAACTGAAATCTAACCAATCTATCATCCAAATAAACTTTATATACATGATGATATACCAGAAAAATACATCAATATACCAGCATATCAGCAGCTACAGGTTGTAAAATTCATAAGAAATACAAACGGTATCCAATCGTCGACCCGATTTTGATAATACAACACATAGAATATCAAGAACACCTATTCATGCTGAAATTATGAGTTCTTCACACACATAATTTCGAAATCTACTGAATCTCATCAATTCTTACATCAATTTGTAGCTCTTGAATAGAGGATCGCAGAACTATGCCCCGAATTAAAATCGGTCGGACGGATCTTGAGATATTAAAGATTTAAGATCAAATTCAAAGAAGAAAATGGAGCTCTCGGTTCTTGGGGATAAACTAATCTGAAAATCTGATCATGTACATGTATTTACACGTTCCTCTCCATAGAAAAGACATGTGTCCCACTCAATGTAAGAAAATTGTACTTTGGCCCCTCATTTCTTCACTAGTTGCAACTTAGCCCTTGAAACTTCTTTTTAATTCAATTTCAAATCTAAATAATTTAAGAATATTAGAATTTAAATCTAAACTCCAAAAATTCTCATATTAAATATTCTTGGATTAAAACTAAATAATCTCGGGCCTTACAATTCTCCCCCTCTAAGATATGATTTCGTCCTCGAAATCGCATGCAATCTGTACGCACATAAGACAATAAAATAACAGAAATACTGAATAAGTCTCACATCAGTTAAATAGCTCTGGAAAGCGTTGTCTCATATCTGATTCGACTTCCCAAGTTGCTTCTTCAACTCCATGACGACTCCACCAAAATTTCACAAGAGGAATAGTCTTGTTTTTGAGTTGTTTCTCCTTCTGATCAGGTTTCTGCATAGGCTTCTCAAAATAACTCAGTGTCTCGTCCAGTTCATCCTTTTCTAGCTGAAGTACATGAGAAATGTCAGGCTGATACTTTCGCATCATAGAAACATGAAAGACATCATGTATCCCAGAAAGAGCTGGAGGAAGATCATGTCTATAGGCAAGATTGCCTATCCTGTAGAGAATCTCATAAGGACCAATAAATCGTGGAGATAACTTCCTTATCTATCCGAATCTGACAATGCCTCTGAAAGGTGAGATCTTCAGGAATACTATGTCTCCCTGATCAAAACACAAAGGCATGCGTCTGGCATTTGCATACTTGAATTGTAGATCTTGTACTGTCTTCACTCTTTTCTGAATCAGTCTTACTTTCTCGGTCATCTCTCGAATCATATCTGGCCCAATATCAGGTGTCTCTAAAATATCATCCCAATAAAGAGGATATCTGCACTTCTTTCCGTACAATGCTTCAAATTGAGCCATCTCGATACTAGTCTGGTAGCTGTTATTGTATGAGAACTCCACAAGTGGTAATGAATCTTGCCAACTAGTGCCATTTATAGTACTACAGCTCTAAACATATCCTCGAGTGTCTGGATAGTCCGCTCTGACTGTTCGTGAGTCTGAGGATGATATGCAGTACTCAGGTGCAATCGAGTTCCCAGAGCTTGCTGCAAGCTGTTCCAAAAGTGTGATGTAAATCTAGGGTCTCGATCTGAAACGATAGATTTAGGCACACCATGTAATCTTACCACTTCTCCGACATAAAAATCCGTCATCTGATCATGTCTGTATGTCATTTTGTAACGAATAAAACAGGCTGATTTCTTCAATTTGTCGATAACTACCCAAACCGCATCACACCCTCTGGATGAACGTGGTAGCTTTGTAACAAAATCCATAGAAATATGATCTCACTTTCATTCTGGAACAGGTAAATGATAAGTGCATTTTGTATGCATTAGTTTGTGTTATTTTTATATTTATTTTGTATGCATTCATATTGTTTGTATGTGTGTTTATGTGTTTTAGTGCATGTGTGTGTATTTCACTCTCCCGGTTAATTTTGTAGGAAAATGAATTTTTAAAAAGTGAATTACGGATCAGTTTTGGTCGAAAAATAATTTTTAATTTTATAAAGATCAAATCCAATCTCCACCGTTCAGAATGAAGATCAAGATGTTTTGAAGCTGCTGTCCAAATTTCAGGTCGATCCGACTGGTAGAACTCAAGATATGAATTTTTCAAAATTGTCAAGCCGAGCAGGTTGAAAGTTGCGCTGTTGGTGAATGATGATGCGCGATTGCACAAGAGTTTAGCACTAGGAGAAGCGCAAACGCGCAAGGGAGAAAGGGATTAGTGCAAAAAATTGTGCGTGAAGGTTTACTCAAGACAGAAAGTGTCTCGCTCGAGCGAGACTTGTGCTCGCTCAAGCGAGCGAGATGGGAAATTATTTTTTTCGGAACAGAGAGTCTCTCGCTCGAGCGCATCTTGTGCTTGCTCGAGCAAGACGTCGGGAGTAGAAAAAAATTAGAAAGTTCGGAATTTAAAAAGTCTTATTTTTTGGGCTTTATTCTATGGGTTTTCTAAGACATATAAATAGAGGAGATTAGAACGTGAAAAGGGTTCCGGATCGGAGCAGAGCGAACACAACGCAGAGGCGACTACTACTCAGGCTTGGGAGAGAAGATTTCTTCTTCTTTTCTTATTTTCTTTTGATTATTCATGATTAAAAACCTTGTTTAAATCATGATTTTATTTATTGAGTAGTTTTTCTTTTTCGATCAAGGCCGCGTGATTGGGCCAGACAATTTATGTAGAAAACTTGATTTGTTTATTTGAGGATTTTTAGACTTGATTTTATTTTATTGATTATCGAATTTATATTTGTCTTGTGAATTTTCTGGCCAGTTCTTTGCTTGCATGTTAATTGATTCCAAGTCGACAGAGGAGGTTTCGATTTGATCACTTCGATATTCAACATAGTGTAAAACTGACTAGAAATAGAATTTGGTTTCATTATGCGGTTTGAGTGTAAACTGAATTTTCACAGTTATTCATGCATTCAAATTTGATTAGAATTGCGAAATATTAATCCCTCAATATTTGAATAGGTTTGATTGTTCTAGAAATAGTCCTTTGAACAAATTAGGAGAATTCCTGTGAATTAAGATTAAGTCTGATGTCTTAAATCGACTGCTTGTTACATGACTTGTCTGGTACCTACGTGAGTCCTTGATCGAGCTTTTCCCAAATTTGAATTAAATCCAAATTTTCCTGTTGCGTTTTAGTTAATTTAATTTTATTTGCAATTTTAATTATTACTTTAAAATTTGAATCACTTTTATTCATTGTTCTAGATTAAGTAGGAATAAATATATTTTGGTATTCATATTTATACATTCCCTGTGGATTCGACATCTGGACCTTTGTCCACTATATTATAATTTGACCTGGTACGCTTGCCAGTTGATTTTTATCATACCGATTTTAGTGGTCAAGTTTTTGGCGTCGTTGTCCGGGACTGTTTTGATATCATAATTTTTATTTTGCTAGAGATTAGACTGTTTTTATTTTATTAAAATTCTAAAATTTTTTATTTTTCTTTGTGATTTTCAGGTACTATCTTGTTGTTCATGCATAACATTCGATCTAAGGAGCTTCTACCACTTGATTTGGAGATCGAACGCATGCTCAGCAAGATCCGAAAAGCAAGGGAGAATCTTAATCTAGTACTTGAAACAGAATCTGAATCAGAAGAAGACATGGCGGACAACCGTACTCTTTGGGATCTGATTAGACCTCCAGTTGAAGGTTATGGATCTAGCATAGTTCGCCCCGCTGATGAGGCGAACAATTTTGAGCTGAAACCCTCTACTATTCAGTTGATCCAATTGCAAGCAAGATTTGGGGGCACATCTGTGGAAGACCCCTATGCTCATCTGGAGCGATTCCTGTCGATCTGCGACACACTCAAAGTTAACGGGGTAACCTCTGATGCAGTAAGACTGCGGTTATTCCCATTCTCTCTACAAGGTGAAGCGACTGAATGGCTCAATGATCTACCTACAGGATCTATCACAACCTGGACTGAACTTGTTCAAATCTTCTTGAACAAGTACTTCCCTCCTACGAAGATGGAGAAATTATTTTTAGATATTATTTCTTTCAAGAAAAAAGAAGGTGAATCTTTACATACGGCATGGACCAGGTTTAAGAAAATGCTGAGGATGTTTCCTCAACATAATTTCACACAAAGACAGCAGACTCAGACATTTTACAATGGAGCCGATCAGTCGGTTTGATCTATGCTGGATGCTGCGGCTAATGGATTCTTGTTCAGGAAAACGCCAGCTGACACCTGGGATATCATTGGAAACATGGCTGAAAGTAATATAGGGTGGCCGGATGTGAAGAAGGAAAAGAAGGCTGGAATTCTAGAGGTCGATGCTTTGATGGCCCTGAATGCGAAGATCGACGCTCTGACACATCAAGTGGCACTCATGAAAGTATCGTCAGTGAATCACGCACAAGGGAATCTACAAGAAGAGCAACAGTTGTTTGAAGTTGAAGCGACTAATTTTGCAGGAAATCCCGGACGGCAGCCGTACAACTCCTACAACAACTATAATCAGAACTGGAAGCCCAAGCAAGAGGAGAAAAAGCCAAGCTTTGAGGAGATCATGATGAAATATGTTGCAGGAACTGAGACTATGCTGCAGAAGTTGGTAATTCAGATGGTTCAGATCGCATCCCAATTGTCAAATCGCCCTACTGGAACTTTACCAAGTAACACCGAAACAAACCCTAAGGACGTGAATGATATCATGGTCGTGACTTGAGCACATTCTAAGGAGCAGAAAATGGACAAAGAGAAGATGATGGAAGAGCCGAAAAGTTCAGTCTAAGGAGGATATGCTTGCTGAAAATTCCTCAAAGGTAGGTAAGAAAGGTAAGACTTCAAAATTTAAAGTTAATGATAATGTTGATATTTCTACCCTACCTTACCCCCAAAGAGCTAAGCAATTATTGTTTGATTCTCATTTAAAAATGTTTCTTGAAATTTTCAAGAAACTACATATTAACATACCTTTTGCAGATGCATTAGCTCAGATGCCGAATTATGCAAGATTTCTGAAGGATTTACTGAGGACCAAAAAGAAGCTGAACGATCTTAAGCATGTTACACTGAATGAGGAGTGCTCGGCAGTGCTAAAAAAGAAGCTTCCACCAAAATCTCAGGATCCAGGGAGTTTTTCTATACCCTGTCAATTTGGAAGTTTATCATTTGCAAATGTTTTGTGTGATTTAGGATCGACCATAAATTTAATGCTTTCTTCTCTTGCTCAAAAATTAGGCATAGAAAATATTGAACCTATATCTATTTCTCTCAAATTTGCTGATGGATCTATTAAATATCCGAAAGGGATAGTAGAGAATGTCCTAGTCAAGATAGACAAGTTGATTTATCCTGTAGATTTTGTTATTCTTGACATGGATGAGGATTGTGTGGTGCCTATGATTTTAGGGCGTCCTTTTCTTGCTGCTAGTAGAGCGTTAGTTGATGTTGAGAAGAGAGAGTTAATATTGAGACTGAATAATGAGCAAGTGGTGTTTAATATGCCTAAGTTGGCTACTGATAGCCCAAATTTAAAATCTTGCTTAGCCGTCAAATTTATTGATGTGTCTTATGATATTGGTGATGAATTTCAGCAGGTTCAGTTGTCCGCAGGAATTGGTCCATTGCAAAATCGCTATAGAGTTGAAGCATGCAAGTGCAGGACTGATCTGAGTTTTTTCAAGACGGTGGATAAACCACCTTGACTGTCGCCACTCAAGAGAGGAGTATAGTCGGGCTATAGACTATAAATTTAGCGCTGATTGGGAGGCAACCCAGTGTTATTTCTTTTACTTTTGTTTTTGGTTTTTGGTTTTTGTTTTTTTTCTTTTATTTGATTTTTGTTTCTTTCCCATGCCAGTTTGTCATGCCTTCCAATATATCTAGACTGCTGCCGCCCCAATTGATTTTGTTCAGAAGGAAGAGGATGAATCAAAAACCAAGGGAGTGTTATTTTTGTTTTATTTTTCATTGTGTTTTTGTTCATCTTGCATTTGTGTGTTTGTTATTGCATTTTGTTCATTATTTTTGAAGCATTGAGGGCAATGCTTTGGATAAGTATGGGGGGTAGACTAGTTTATTTTATTGTTTTTTTTTTGTTTTTGTTGCATTAGTAATGTTTTGTGTTTGTTTGCATCTAGTCTATTTTTGTTGTTGTTTATTTTGTCTTGCATGAATAGGATGTGTCATAATAGCCAATGATGATGAAATTTATTTGAAAAAATTGGATTTTTGAAAAAATTTGCTCTTGACTGGACATGAGAAACTGTAGGTTGAACCGTTAATATTTATAAGCACTTGTGTTAGACCAGTGGAGTGTAACGAAAGATTTGATGAAGTTTCTGTCTGTTTGACCATTGCACAGCAATAGGTGGTTTGTGGATCTTGATTGTGTTCTATGAATTTTGATGAGGCTCTAGTTTGCACTTATGATCTTGGGCGCTCCTAGAAGAAAAAAAAATTTTACAACTCCATCCGGGCCTAGACAATGATTGAAATCCTAATCATTGCTCCATAGCTAAGTTTGCGGGTAAAATGGGGTTGATGCTCCATCCGGGCTATAGACGAGGGGATTAAAAAAAAAAGAAAGATTTTTCGTATCCTAGCCAGTTATAGCTAAGTCAGCGGGTAATTGTTGGGGCTAAAGCAATACCGGGTGCAAAATCCGTAGGTATGTAATTCATTATCTCAAGGGAGGTGGGTTTAGTCTAGAGGTCGTTGGAAGGAATAGGCACTTGAAGAGTGAAAATTGCACTAATTTGTCATAGGTCGCTAAGCAGTTTTGAAACGAATTCGGTCTAGGTTGTATGAAACTGGAATGACAGTTCACACACGCACGTTCACGTTAAACCGAAGGTGTATTATGAAAAGTTGAGAGTGTTTGTGTTTTTGTTTTTGTGATTGAACTTCTCGGAGGCTGTGCACTCTCATGAATCGTCCTTACTTATGTTTTTGTGTACATATTGTTTTTTGCATGTCTTGCTCGAGGGCGAGCAAGGTTTAAGTATAGGGGTGTTGATAAGTGCATTTTGTATGCATTAGTTTGAGTTATTTTTATATTTATTTTGTGTGCATTTATATTGTTTTTATGTGTGTTTATGTGTTTTAGTGCATGTGTGTGTATTTCACTCTCCCGGTTAATTTTGTAGGAAAATGAATTTTTTAAGAGTAAATTACGGAGCAGTTTTGGTTGAAAAATCATTTTTAATTTTATAAAGATCAAATCCGATCTCCAATGTTCAAAATAAAGTTCAAGATGTTTTGAAGCTGGTGTCCAAATTTCGGGTCGATCCGACGGCTAGAACTCAAGATATGAATTTTTCAAAATTGTCACGCGGAGTAGGTTGAAAGTTGCGCTGTTGGTGAATGATGATGCACGATTGCACAAGAGTTTAGCACTAGGAGAAGCGCAAACGCGCAAGGGAGAAAGGGATTAGCGCAAGAAGCTGTGCGTGAAGGTTTACTCGAGACAGAAAGTGTCTAGCTCGAGCAAGACTTGTGCTCGCTCGAGCGAGCGAGATGGGAAATTATTTTTTTCAAAACAGAGTCTCTCGCTCGAGCGCATCTTGTGCTCGCTCGAGCGAGACGTCGGGAGCAGAAAAAAATCAGAAAGTTTGGAATTTTAAAAGTCTTATTTTTTGGGCTTTATTCTACGGGTTTTCTAAGACATATAAATAGAGGAGATTAGAACGTGAAAAGGGTTCCGGATCGGAGAAGAGATAACACAACGTAGAGGCGACTACTACTCAGGATTGGGAGAGAAGATTTCTTCTTTTTTTCTTATTTTCTTTTGATTATTTATGATTAAAAACCTTGTTTAAATCATGATTTTATTTATTGAGTAGTTTTTCTTTTTCGATCAAGGCCGCGTGATTGGGCCAGACAATTTATGTAGAAAACTTGATTTGTTTATTTGAGGATTTTCAGACTTGATTTTATTTTATTGATTATAGAATTTATATTTGTCTTGTGAATTTCCTATCCAGTTATTTGCTTTCATGTTAATTTATTCCAAGTCGACAGAGGAGGTTTCGATTTTGATCACTTCGATATTCAACATAGTGTAAAACTGACTAGAAATAGAATTCGGTTTCATTATGCGGTTTGGGTGTAAACTGAATTTTCACAGTTATTCATGCATTCAAATTTGATTAGAATTATAATAGATTAATCCCTCAATATTTGAATAGGTTTGATTGTTCTAAAAATAGTCCTTTGAACAAATTAAGAGAATTCCTGTGAATTAAGATTAAGTCTGATGTCTTAAATCGACTTCTTGTTACATGACTTGTCTGGTACCTACGTGAGTCCTTGATCGAGCTTTTCCCAAATTTGAATTAAATACAAATTTTTCCTGCTACGTTTTAGTTAATTTAATTTTATTTGCAATTTTAATTATTACTTGAAAATCTGAATCACTTTTATTCATTGGTCTAGATTAAGTAGGAATGAATATATTTTGGTATTCATATTTATATAGTCCCCGTGGGTTCGACATCTGGACCTTTGTCCACTATATTATAACTTGACCTGGTACGCTTGTCAGTTGATTTTTATCATACCTATTTTAGCGGTCAGTAAACTATGTAAAAGACCACCTGGTTTCTTTATTTCGGCCTTTACTTGCTGGCAATTCAGACAACGAGATACAAACTCTTTAACATAAGATTTCATTTGCTTCTACCAATACTGAGTTTTCAAATAATTGTATATTTTTCTGCCACCAGGATAAATACTGTATCTGCTGCAGTGAGCCTCTTTCAAAATTCGTTGTCTCAAATCTGAAACATCTGGAACAACAAGTCTGTTATTCGCATATAAAACACCATCTACACTAACCTTGTATTAAGACTGATGCCCTGATCTGACCATGTCAACGGACTTCTGGATACTCTGATCATTTCTCTGTGCTTCTTTGAATCTGACTAGCAACTCTGGCTCAGCTTGAAATGCACAAATTCTGATAAGCTTCATATCTGTTTCAAATACAAATCCAGAAATACATCAATCTTCTACCAATTTAGTGATACCTATCGTAGATAAGGATAAGGCACATACCTTTCTACTCAAGGCATCTGCAGTTGCATTGGACTTTCTCGGATAATATTTGATCTCACAGAATCTAGCCATCTTCGTTGCCTCATAATCAGTTCAGACTGTGAAAACAGATATTTCAAAATTTTATGGTTAGAATAAATCTCAAATTTCTCACCGTATAGATAATGTCGTCATATCTTCAATGCAAATACGATGGCTGCAAGTTCTAGGTCGTGGATAGGATATCTGGTCTCGTGTGGCTTTAGCTATCTTGAGGCATAAGCAATGACATGTCCTCGCTTCATAAGAACACAACCTAATCCTTGGTGAGAAGAATCACAATATACGGTAAAATCACCAGTACCTAAAGAAATTGTCAAGACTGGTGCACTCGTCAATCTCTTCTTCAACTCAATGAAACTGGCTTCACATGCTTCAATCCAGACATACGGTGCCTTCTTCTATGTCAGCTGGGTTATAGGCTTGGCAATGCTGGAGAAATATTTAATAAATCTGCGATAATAGCCTGCTAAGCCCATAAAACTCCGTATTTTTGGTACGAATGTAGGTCTTGGCCAACTAATCACAGCTTCAACCTTGCTAGGATCAACAGAAATCCCATCTCCAGATATAGTATGCCCAAGGAAGACCACTTTCTTCAACTAGAATTCACACTTTTATAGTTTGGCATACAACTTTTCTGTTCTCAAAGTCTTTAAAATAATTCTGAGATGTTCGGCATGATCACAAAGGTTCTTAGAATAAATCATAATATCGTCAATAAAGATAATAACGAAGTAATCAAGATATTTCTGAAATACCCTATTCATAAGGCCCATAAATACTGCAGCAGCATTCGTCAGACCAAATGGCATAACGATAACTCAAAATGACCATACCTTCTTCTGAATGCAGTCTTCGGTATATCTTCATCCCGAACTCTCAACTGATGATACTCGGATCTCGTATCAATTTTGGAATACACTGATGAACCCTACAACTGGTCAAAAAAATAGTGGATATTTATTCTTTACCGTTGCCTTGTTCAGTTGTCGGTAGTCAATGCAAAGTCTCATTGAGCCGTCTTTCTTTTGTACAAATAGAACTGGAGCGCCCTAGGGTGCAAAACTTGGTCTAATGTACCCTTTTGCCAAAATATCTTCCAACTAGTCTTTTAACTCTTTCAATTCTATTGGTGCCATTCTGTAAGATGCTTTAGAAATCGGTAACGTACCTGGAATCAATGCAATACTGAAGTCTATCTCCCGAGCTGGAGGTAATCCTGGAATTTCTTCTGAAAAGACATTAACAAACTCACTAACCACTGGCAAATCTACCAATTCTGGGCTCATTTTCAGAACATCTACTGCATAAACAAAGAATCCCAATGCTCTTTTCTGCAATAAACGAGTCATAGATAGAACTGATATCAAAGGAATTCGAGATCTCGAACCTTTACCGTAGAACTTCCATTCTTCTTCCATTTCTGGTCTGAATCTCACAATCTTCTCAAAATAGTCTACGGTAGCCCTGTACTTGGTTAACATATCGATACCAATAATGCAATCAAAGTCTGACAACCCAAGCACAATACAGTCTATTTCTATCGCATTACCTTCAAACTGTAGTATACAATTTCTGACAGATTTCACTGATACTATACCACTCCCCAAAGGTGAAGATATAGATACTACAACAGATAATGACTCGACAGGCAATGCATGAAATATAGAAAATTGTTCAGATATAAACGTATGGGATGCACCTGTATCTATTAGCACATAAGCAGGATAACCACAGAGAATACAGTTACCTGCTATAACGTCGTCAGGTTCTGCCTGAGCCTGCTTTTCAGTCAAGGCAAATACTCGAGCCTGTTGTCTCGGAGTTTGATTCGTTGCTTGGCTACCTCCTGCTCTATTCAGTTGCTGAGGCTGTGGCTGGAAGGAGTGTACAGCAGATGCTTTACATTTAGCTGATCCACTGATCGTGATGACCCTGCTCCTCAAGACCTCATTGCACCACGCCGTAGACATACTTTAGCAAAGTGCCCTAGCTGATGCAATATGTTACAACTTCCAAACACACCTATGCACTGATCACTGGGATGTCTTCCTCCACATTTGCTGCAATACATTCTTGTGTACCCTCAACCCTGTCCAGCACTGCTCTGTCTTGGCCCACTAGAGTTGGACGAACCACTGCCTGACTTCTTAAACTGCTTTCCTCTTGCTTTCAGATAATCTTTCTTACCACCGTTGCTGCTACCTCCCTAAAATCTGGGGGATGGTTGCTGAAACTGAGCTGGGGGTTGTGGTTGCCATTGAGACTGTGCAACAAACGATGCTCCTCTCTGTTAAATCAACCCTGCCTCTACTCCCTTTGCTCTATCAAGTGCATCAGCAAAGTTATTCAGCCTCCCAAAATTCACAAGGATAAATACATCTGGTTTCAGTCCATTGATGAACTGATCAGCTTTAGCCTCTTCGTTCTCAGCAACATGTGGAGCAAACTTCAACAATGTAGAGAACTGGGCCACATATTCTTCCATGTTTAGATTCCACTATTGCAGAGTTGCAAACTCTGCACCCTTGTCTTTTCTATATGACATTGGAAAGAAACGTTGATATAATTCAGTTTTAAAGATCTTCCAGGTAATAGTCCCACCCCGGCTTTCAAGAGCTCTCTTGATTGTGATCCACCAACTCTTTGCAACATCATGCAATTGGTGCCCAATCAGTCGGATTCGTTGGTCATCTGTATAATCTAGGGAGTCAAACAACATTTCTATATCCTCTAACCAACCTTCAAATTCCACTGAATTCTCGGTTCCTTTCAGAGTAGGCGGCTTGAATGATTGAAACCTCTTCAGCAAGGTTTCCATAGGCGTTGTTGTAACATCCATCGGATCGTTAGATGTACTGCCTTGTTCTTGTCTAGGAGCTTCTACGGCCTATGGCACATTTGCATGTTCTGGCTATGGAACGGCCACTGTCTGTCTAGTAATAGGTGCTTGACGAGGAGACATATGTGATATTCAAAAGAGTTAGCACACAGTCATATCAATATATCAGACTCAACCATTCTGTTTCAGTCCCCCTCTGATTAGCATATTCATGCCTTCTCTACAGATCAAGTTCTGATCCAAAAACCGGTAAGAATATATTCTTAAAGCGTAAAACATGCTTGTAAAATCAATACACATAATCATGTGATCAATTTAATCTAAAAAATTAAATCATGCTAGAATAAATAAATTAATAAAGAGGACTCAATCTACCCCGCTTGCTTATCTCTAATCAGTCCAGAACTTAGGCTTTGATATCACCTGTTGTGGGGACCTTGGGTGCTAATCTCAATTCATAACATATAATCTATGTTAATCAACATTGGAGCAACATGGTGCCTTGGTTAGGCGCGGCCGTGCCATCTGGGCTGGGCAGGTGTGTCTAGCCCTCGGATTCCACTTTCAAAGAGCTGAAAAATGATGCTTTTGCCCCTGTTTTGATCCTCAAACATAATCCAACATATATAATATAAATCCAACATCAAAATCTATATGAAAGCATGGAATATCATAAGGTGTTTAAGGATCCAAACATTACAAGTTGTTATCTTAACTCATGCTAGAGAATTTAACATTATTCAAGCTATATAAAAGCCATACATAAATTCTTGTCAAGGCTCATACAAACATTTATCTAGAACCTAAACATAAGTTCTTGGCATCATCTTCTACCATTCTAACCCGAAGTCACCACATATATCTTGATCTCGTTCTTTCACGGGCGTCCCTGACTCGTTCCAGCCCCACCTATTACCATGCACACATACAAACAAAGCGATAGTCGGATATCTCTGGTGAGAATTGAATCTCAGTATAAAACAACTATATCATGCATAACATAGCATTTAATGACATAAGAATATAAACATTTCAACAAGCATTAAACCAATCTAATGCAATGCATGAGTTTAAAATTTGCTATCAAATTCTATATCGGTTCTTGGGATTCCGGGGAAAAAGAACACAACAAATCTCCCACCTACTATCCCTTTCACGGTGGCGTTGATCTCTTTTCCCGGACTTTGAAATACTATATCGAGTTTCTAGCAATAGGAGTCGATGTATCTTCTAAGTTCCTCGATATATATCCAAACGTCTGTATTCTTTTGGCGATTCTACCATTCAAATCTCAAAGGGTTGTTGGCTCAATATGAATGCATCAAAATCTAGAAGCATAAGACTAAAATCCAACTAATAACAAGATAATTCAACAAAGAAAGTATATATGCAAACACAACACATAGTATAAGCACATAGTATGTGGTTTTGGAAGGGCATTCAAGAAAAGCCTCTTGAATGTACAAAGCCCTTTTTCTAAGGTTGTCTTATACATTTCAATCTTGGTTTCAAGGCTCTTCAAATCTGATCTAGCTGCACAACAAAACCTTAATCAAAAATCTGCTCATACTCTTCTCAATCTTCAAGGCTAACAAGTCACAAACCTTGTTCTTTCGTCGATCGGTTTCAAAGTCGTGATTATTAACTTGAAGTCCCCTGTTTTCAATCTGAAAATACATCAAATATGTCTAAGAACATCAGCAAGAACTCAAACAATATCCAGCTCAAGCAATCTAGACTCAAATTTGATCATTTTTCAAACCGACGGCATAACGGTATGAAATCGGTAACCAAAACTGAAATCTAACCAATCTATCATCCAAATCAACTTCATATACATGATATACCAGCAAAATACATCAATATACCAGCACATCAGCATCTATCATGTCCAAATACATGTTGTAAAATTCATAAGAAATAGAAACGATATCTCAAGAACACCTATTCATGCTCAAATTCTGAGTTCTTCACACACATAATTTCAAAATCTACTGAATCTCATCAATACTTACATCAATTCGTAGCTCTTGAATATAGGATCGCAGAACTATGCCCGGAATTGAATCGTTCGGACTGGTCTTGAGATATTAAAGCTTTATGATCAAATTCAAAGAAGAAAATGGAACTCTCGGTTCTTGAGGCTAAACTAATCTGAAAATCTGATCATGCACATGTATTTACACGTTCCTCTCCATAGGAAAGACATGTGTCCCACTCAATGTAAGAAAATTTCACTTTGGCCCCTCATTTCTTCACTAGTTGCAATTTGGCCCTTGAAACTTCTTTTTAATTCAATTTCAATCCTAAATAATTTAAGAATATTAAAATTTAAATATAAACTCCAAAAATTCTCAAATTAAATATTATAGGATTAAAACTAAATAATCTCGGGCCTTACACTTTCAAAAAAACTTTCTCGCCTACTTCGAACTGCAAAGATGTGCGCTTAACATTCGCATAATTAGCCTATTGATCCTCCGCAGTCTTAATTCTCTTCTTGTTCTGTCCAACAATATCAATAGCCTACTACACTAACTCTGATATTTCTACCTGTCGCTCCCCCACTTCTTCCCAGAACAGTGGAGTATGACACCGTCGCCCGTACAATGCCTCAAACAGAGCCATCCCAATACTGCGATGGTAACTGTTGTTATACGCAAACTCAATCAATGGAAACTGATCTTGCCAAGATGGACCAAAATCCAAAGTACATGCTCGCAACATGACTTCAAGAGTACAAATCGTGCTCTCTGACTGCCCGTCAGTCTCTGGGTGATATGTTGTACTCAAGCTGAGAGTAGTACCCATAGCGTGCTGAAGACCCCCAGAACCTGTAAGTAAACCTGGGGTATCGATCGCTGACTATGCTCATAGGCACTCCGTGCAATCGAACAATCTCCTGGATGTACAAACGTGCCATCCTATCAAAACTATAGTCCCAGTTATAAAGAATGAAATGTGCAGACTTGGTGAGTCGGTCCACCACAACCCAGATAGCATCACAATTCCTCGAGCTCACCGGTAAATGGGTCACGAAGTCCATCGTGGTCAACTCTCATTTCCACTCAGGAATGGATAAACTGTGAGGATTCTCAGATTTGGTCTCAAGGGTAAGCTGTCTCCCAGATACATTGGTCCGTTTGAAATCTTAGAGCGCATTGGTGAATTGGATTATCGGTTAGCCTTGCCACCGTATTTGTCTAGTATCCATGATGTGTTCCACGTATCCCTGTTGCGACGGTATGTGGCAGATCAGTCTCATATTTTGCAGCCTTCTGAAGTTCAGGTGGATACTGATTTGACTTATGTAGAGAGACCGATTCGCATCCTGGATCATAAGGATAAGGTATTGTGGAATAAATTTATCCCTTTGGTTCTAGTTCAGTGGCAACGTCGAGGCACTGAAGAAGCCACTTGGGAGATTGAGAGAAGGATGCGTTCAGAACATCCTAAATTATTTTGATTTTGTTCCAGTTTTGTATTCAATTGAATGATGTTTTATCTGAATAAAGAATGTTTCTGCATATTGTTTGTACTTTCATTACTTAAGATCTGATTTTGAGGACGAAATATCTTAAGTAAGGGAGAATGTAGTAGCCCGTAACCAAGTAAAGTAATTAAGGAAAATAATCTCAATTAAGAATCCTAAGTTCGGACGATCCAAAACAAGGATCGGAGGCTCCAAACGCGTTCGGATGCTCCGTAGGCAGGTTCGGATGGTCCGATCGGGATCAAGTATTATGTCATTGATTACGTCAGCAAAGTGACGTCATGACTAACGCATTGATGGGACTTCGGATGACCCGAAGTCCAGATCGGACGCTCCGATCATGTTCGGACGCTCCGAACCCTATCTATAAATAGAGGTGCCGAGATTCATTTTCAGACGCACCAATCACCTCACTTCTCTCAATTCATTAGTCTTCTAGCTTAGATGTAGGGAATTCTAGGTGTCCCATTGGGAATTCGGAAGTGGCATAGAGATCCAGGCTTCGTAGCGGAGCTGTGGCCTAGTTTTGAGGCAAGCGACAACAACAGACTGACGATGGATGCAGGTATAGCTTTTGCTTCCTAAAAATATTTAGGAATATGAGATAGCTTAGTTAAGGCTTTTGGAGCATTATAATGATATTAGTATCATTTCACAGTGTAGTTCGGACTTTATGCATGGGACTAGAGAGCTGGCAGAGCTTGCCTAGTAGTTGAGGTACGAAAATACTGTTCAAGATATTCTGACTGAGTATGCATTTATTGTGTGACTATATGGTTTATTTGACATGATTTTATGCTGCATACATTTGAATATTGATCTATCTCCTTCGAGATGTCTGGTAGTAGGGTTTTACCCTATCCTGTTAGTGGATGGACTTACCGAGTATCCACTGGTTTTTGGTATGTGAGCCACCTCCTGAAGCAACGGCACAACCTGCTACATACCAGGGCCCGGTCTATCTTTGTTATCCGATTCTTGGCCTCTAGTCCGTAGGCGGTACACTTGCATGCATGTATACTCATACTCTTGTGATGAGTGTTTTATGTTCATGTCTCGTACTTTGTGTATCTGGACACCCTATTCCATGGGGCAGGTTTGCGATTGGATGAGGCGGGTGGTTCCAAGAGAGGCTGGGCAGTGGATTGGACAGCTGGAGCTTCGCCTAGGGTTTTATTTTATTGTATTGGGTTGATACAGTATTCGATTTGGTTGTATAACTATTTGGGGTAATTGCAGATTCTTTTCCTTGGGATTGTATATTGTTATTGCTTCTGCAGTTTAATTCTGGTTTACTGTTTAATTAAGTTAATTGCATGCCTAAGTTTCTGATCAGTAGGTGATCTCGGTAAGGGTCACTACATGATGTTTGTCGAAATGATGAAAGTTATAATAAGAATTGGGAGAAAGAAAGACGAGACCATGGCTTTGGTAGAGGGAATAGAGAAGCGTTATATGAGAGATATACTGATGGGTGTAGAGAGGAAATATTAGTAGTATTAAGATGAAAATCCCTTCGTTTCATGGGAAAACTGATCCTGAAGCATACTTAAAGTGGGAAAATAAGGTAGAGTTTGTTATTGTTTATCACCACTACTCCGAGCTAAAAAAGGTTAGGTTGGCGGTGGTTGAATTTTTGGATTATGCCGTTATTTGGTTGTTCAACTTGTGACTACTAGGAGGAGATGTGGTGAGAGGCCTATTGAGACTAGGGATGAGATGAAGAGGGTTATGAGGGAGAGATTTGTACCTAATCACTACTATCGTGATATGTTTAAGCGGTTGCAGAATTTGAAGGAAGGTACAATGAGTGTACTTGATTATTACAAAGAGTTGGAGACTGCCATGATTAGAACCAATATAGAGAAGGAAAGTGAGGTTACCATGGCACGATTTTTATGTTGTTTAAATAAAGAGATTCAAGACCAGGTGGTGCTTAGGAACTGCTTTGATCTGGATGAGATGGTGCAGATGGTTATTAAAGTGGAGAAACAACTCAGAATAAGGGGGATTGGTCGAACCAACTCAGCTGGATGTTATTCGACTTGTGGCGTCAAAACACTGCAAAACAAGTGGATGGCAAGACGGTGTCCAAGCCAAAAACCGACACCAAGAAAGAGATACCAAAACAAGGAGCGCAAGGTAAATCTAAAACTCTTATTAATCGTTCTAGAGATATTTAATGTTTTAGGTGTCAAGGGATTGTCCATGTTGCAAGTCAATTCCAAAAAAAAAATAGGGATGATGGTGAATGCGTATGAGGAATTTGAATCTGAAAGTGAGGAGGATGTTGAGAATTATGATGATATGCCTGCGTTGGAAGATCCAGATGAGGGATGTGGGGCTCTTGTTGGAGAATTGTTAGTGACGAGGCGGATTATGAGAGCCCAACATAAGGAGGAGGAGGATATCCATAGGAAAAATTGTGTAATTTTATTATAGATGGTGGGAGTTGTACCAATGTGGCTAGTTGTGAACTTGTGGAGAAGTTGAGTATTCCTACATTGAAGCATCCTCAACCATAGGTTGTAGTGTTTTAATGACTGTGCGGAAGTGCGAGTGAGCAAGCAAAGTCTTGGTATCGTTTTCTATTGGCAAGTATGTGGATGAGGTGATGTGTGATGTTCTGCCTTTGCATGTTTGTCATATTTGATTGGTACACCATGGCAATATGATAGGAGGGTGGTACATGATAGTTTCAAGAATAAATACTCATTCACTTTAAAGAAGGAACCCATTGTATTACTGCCTATGTCTACAAATCAAGTGTTAGGGAATCAATTGAAAAAAAAAGAGGCCGAAAAAAAGAGTGAACACAAAAGTGAGATGACCTTAGAAAAAAAAATATGAGAGAAAAAAATTGAGAAAAAACCCAAAAAAGTGAGTTGAGAAAGATTTTACACACACACATGTTCCGCTTGTATTAATTATTTATAAGGAGTTTCTCCTAAACCCAAGTGATATCGCCGGATCTCTTCCGAGCAATGTTGTTTCCCTTTTGCAGGAATTTGAAGATCTATTTCCGGAGGAATTTCCTCAAGGAATACCGCCTTTGAGAGGGCATGAGCACCAAATTGACCTTGTCCCGAAAGTGCATTACCAAATCATCCAGCTTATAGGAGCAACCCGGAGGAAACCAAAGAACTACAAAGGCAGGTAAGTGAACTTTTAGATAAGGGTTTTGTGCGTGAATCCATGTTACCGTGTTCTTTACCTATGTTGATAGTTCCTAAGAAGATGGATCATGGAAAATGTGTGTGGATTGTAGATCCATTAATAATATTACCGTCAACTATAGATATCCCATACCTAGAATAGATGATATGTTGGATGAATTACATGGCTCAAGTATTTTTAGTAATATTGACCTTAAGATTGGTTATCATCAAATTAGAATGAGAGAAGGTGATGAGTGGAAAAATAAATTTAAACTATGTATGGGTTATATGAGTGGTTAGTCATGTCTTTCGGACTAACATGAAAAAGTGTGTTTTGTACAAAAGAAATTGTGTTTCTTGGATTTGTTGTATGTGCTCAAGGGGTGCAAGTTGATGAAGAAAAGATGAGTGCTATTCGAGATTGACCATTGCCTATTATTATTGGTCAAGTTTAAAGTTTTCATAGACTTCCAAGCTTCTATAGGAGGTTTGTGAAAAATTTCGGCACTTTGGCGGCACCAATACTACGGTGATAAAGAAGAATGTTCCATTCCATTGGGGCGAGGAGCAAGAGAATTCCTTTATTAATATTAAGCAAAAATTGACTAATGATCCTTTAGTTGTTTTACCTTATTTTACTAAAACTTTTGAAATTGAATGTGATGAATCAGTTGTAGGTATTAGAGGAGTCTTGAGGCAAGGAGGACGGCCAATCACGTACTTTATTAAAAAGCTTAATGGAGCAGCGTTTAACTACCCGACTTAAGAAAAAGAGTTCTACACATTGGTGAGGGTTCTTGAGACGTGGCAACACTACCTAAGGCCCAAGGAATTCGTGATCCACACGGATCATGAGTCTCTGAAGAACCTTAAGGGGCAGCAGTAGTATATGATGGAATTTTTGAAACTTATGGTTAGATCATGCTTAGGTTGGGACTATGGTGTGCTATGGGTTTAATTGACTGTTCTTAATTTTTTGTGTATCCGTTGGGAATTTTCTGAGTGCAGGGAAGATTATCGTTAGATGTTAATGCTATGTATGCATTGCAAGATTCCGGAGCTACGCATTCATTTATCTCTCAGGAGTTTATTAAGCGGGTAGGAATTATACCCGAGGATGCTATTACTGGTTATGAAGTTACCTTGCCATCCGGCGAGATTCTTACTATAAACAGTGTGCTCAGTGGCTTTGAGTTAGAGCTACAGAGGAATATGATTAAAGCCGATCTTGTGGTACTACTGATTTCAGGATTTGACCTCATTCTGGGCATGGACTGTTTGACAGTCAATGGAGCTTCGATAGATTTTCGGTAGCGGACAGTATCAGTGAACCCGTCGAGCGGAGATTCCTTTATTTTCTTTGCAGCTCAGAGCAGTAGTGCTTCGCATGTCATTGATAAGTGCATTTTGTGTGCATTAATTTGTGTTATTTATATATATATTTTGCATGCATTCATATTGTTTTATGTGTGTTTTTATGTGATTTATTGCATGTGTTCATTTCACTCTTCGGGTTTATTTTTGTAGGAATTTGTGAAGAAATCATGATTTTTGGAGCAAGAGAATAGCCGCAAAAATAAATTACGGAGCAGCAATGGTAAAAAAAATTATTTTTGAAAATAGAAACATCCAAATCTGATCTCCACCGTTCACAATCAAGTTCAAGATTTTTTAAAGATGCTATCCAAATTTCGGCTCGATCCGACAGTTAGAACTTGAGATATGTTTTTTCAAGAAAACTGTGCGCTGGAAAGGATAGATGCATGGACCCAGTCACGGACCTGGCCCGTGTCCATGCATATTGCAGAAAATTAAGATTTGGGGCAGAAAGTTGCTCGCTCGAGCGCATCTTTACGCGCTCGAGCGAAAAATCGCGCAGAAAAAATAATTAGAATTTTTGGGAATTAAAACTCTGGACTTTTTGGGCTTTATTTCGTGGGCTTTCCAAGCCATATAAATGGAAGATAAAAGAGCATATTAAGGGGGTTTGAAACGCTGAGATCGTGAGGCGGCTAGGAGACTTGGAGATTGGAAATCTGCTCCATCTTCTTCATAGTTTTTTCTTCTTTTCACTTATGATTATTAAAATTGTTTATTGAATTATTGTTTTAAATTATTGATTAGTTTTTATTTCAACCAAGACAACGTGATTGGACCAAACAAATCTATGTAGAAAACTTGGATGTTTGTTTGGGATTTTCAGATTTGGTTTTATGTTATTGATTATTAGATTTATTTATGTTTTGTGAATGATCTGGTCATTTGTTTGCTTGAATGTTAATTGATTTCAAGTCGACAGAAGAGGAATTGATTTCGATCACTCTAATAATTAACAGGAGGTCAAATTGACTAGAAATAGTATTCGATTTCATCGTGCGGTTTTAGGTGCAAACTGAATTCTCATAGTTCCTAATGCATTTGAGTTTGATTAGAATTATGAAAATTAATCCGTCAATATTTGAATAGGTTTAATTGTTCTAGAAATAGACCTTTAAAAAGTTAGGATAATTCACTATAATTTAATATTAAATCTAAGTGTTGAATCGGCTACATGTTAAATTATTTGTTTGGTACCTGCGTGTGTTTTGGTTGTCTCAATTTAATTGAATTTATTCTTCTATTTTAAATTATTATTTTTTAATAATTTATTTTTTTCTAAATAATTAATTTTTGAGAATTGACTACAGTCTCTGTGGGATCGATACTTGGACTCTCTGTCCACTTTACTATAACTTGACCTAGTGCACTTACTAGTAAATATCGAATTAAGTGGTCAGTCATATCTTGTGCGTGCAGGGAAGCTGTTAAAAAGGGGTTGTCAGGGATTCCTTGCGAGTGTGGTTGTAATGCCCCAAAATTATCTTAATAAACTTTATTTGGGATAATCAGAGATTTTAGAAGTCGAGGGCCGATTCGATTATGATCAGGGACTAGAATGCAATTTTTGAAATTTTCAGGGCCTAAAATGCAATTTTGGGATTTAATAGATATTTAAGCCCCTTTTGACTTTCTATTTCACTCCATCATCATCATCCTCCTCGCCTCCCACCATGGAAACCGCCCCATTTCATTTCCCAAGCTTTGGGATTTCCATTTTTGATTGATCCGTCCGATAGAATTGATTTCTGACTGGATATCTACGATCACAGCGACGAGTGATCCGTTTGGAAGTAAGTATATCTTAATTCTGAGAAGTTTGAATTTTTGGACGTTGTTAGAATTGATTTATATTCAGAGAGGATGATTATGAGATAGCTGTGATAGTATATATAAGACGGTTCGAAGATCTAACGATGATCGGAATTGATATGAATTTTCTAGTTATTTTCGAAAATAGAGCTTTTAGATATGAAGGTTTTGAATTGTTTTGATGATATTGAGATGATTATGAGTATATTGGATTGTTGAATTGCTGTCTGCGTTTCCGGTTTGATCAGTTTATAGCCGTTATGCCATCAATTTGAGTTTTGGATATCGTTTCGATGTTTTGATCGTATCGAGTTTGATTGAGTTTCGAATGAATTGATTGGATATTGATTATTATCCTTATTATTTATTTTCAGATTGAAGTACCTTCGAAGTGAATTAGGTAAAAGACGACTTAGACTTGAATGGAACGATTAACTCGAATTAGACTGGATTCGAGTGTTCCAAAGAAATCACATACTTGCATGATTGAATGCTTATTTGAAATCATGATTGAATGCTTAGTTGAAATCATGATTGAATGCTTATTTGAATTGGTTATTGAATTTATGATTGAATGCATGAGATGACATATGCATTCATATTGAGCCGAATGATTATTCGTTTTGAATTAGACGATCTGGTGATATAGTTGAGTGGCCTTGTAGGCGAATTACAACATGTGCGGAAATAACTCTCTATAATGCTCCGAAGTCTAGAGGATTAAAATATGCCTCGTCCACCTCGAGAGGGTAGTCGGTGTGATTGTTGGATATTTTAACCTCGGGATCCCAAACCGAAGAAAGAAAGAAAGAAGAATTCCATTTGATTATCTGAGTCTGATAATCCAGAAGTTTTACTGGCATGCATATCATTTTAATTCAGTACTTGAATGAATTACTTGAATTATATCTAAAGTTGATATACGAGGTGAATTGATGCATATCATGTTTGATATGTTTATTTGATATAGCATGTTGTCTCTTTTACTGGGAATTCAATTCTCACCGGATTATCCGGCTGTTGTCTTTGTTTGTATGTGTACTTGGCAACAAGTGGGGCAGGACCGAGTCATAGACGACAAGGATAGATTGATATCGAAGATTAGAAGTGAGACTTCGGTTTAGAACGGAAGAGCATGTCAATCTAGTCTTTTGTTTTAGGTTGTATTTGTGTCAAACCTAGAACCGATGCATGTTCTCTTCGACGAAGAAATGTATAACTCTAGAACTAACATGTATGTTGAATGATCTTTAAGCATGGTTGTATATTGTTGTTTATGAATTATGATCATCTATATTGAGTTGAATTGATGATTGGAATAGAAGTGCATGTTCTGAATTTTCAGATTTTTTAAGCAGACCATGCGCTCGATCGCACGAGTTCGTGAGATCGAGCGCGACCTTTTTTTTTATTGAGGCAGAGACTTGCACAAAATGGTGCGCTCGATCCTGGCTTTTTGCCGGATCGAGCGCGGCACATATTATTTTCTCGGCAAAGAGTTTCAAAATATGGTGCGCTCGATCCTGGACATTTAGAGGATCGAGCGCAGCACCATTCATCAGAAAAATAATTTTTTTTGTTATTTATTTAATGTCTTATCTTTTGGCCTTTGATTGATTATCGATAGGACTAACTCTTGATTAGATTATTAGAATCGGGGTCTCACATTAAAGAGCGATAAGTTTTTGGATTTTATTTCTAGAAGTGAGCGGGGTAGATCGAGTCCGCTTGAATTTAATTTCTCGCATGTGATTGATTAATTCTATGATTGAAGAATATGCGAGCATGCTTTATGATTGAGAATTATTTGAATTACTTGGATATGTGATTTAAATTTTAAAGCATGAATTAATTGAGATACGAACTGTTTCGGATTACTGGTTACATTGGTTACTCTTGAGATCGAATGAGTATGTCGAGCTGAGGTTGTTGGACACTGGATAGATGTATTTGAGATGTTGTATCCTAATCCTATTGAATCAGATTTTCTACTCGGCAAGTTTTGAACAGGATTCAACTAGTAGCAAACCCGATTGTACAGAATTGTTCTGTGATTGAACTGATGGATGTCACTCCGAACTGATGGGAGCATTACTGATGAGATTTCAGTCTTTTAACCCTTCAACTCTGAGGAGTTCTGAGAATGAGTTTGGGTGTGAAAGTTGATTAGAAGAGATCGATCAGTTGTTTGATTCTTTAGATTACACCGACGAATGACGGATTCAGTTAGTTGGTTACCAAATGCAAGACATTGCGAAAAGTTGGTGGATAGCAAAGAAGAAAGCCTTAGAGAAACAAGGTTTGGTCGTTTCGTAGAGTTTGTTAAATCCATGTTTCTGTGACAGACTTTAGTACTTGCTTTTACCAAGGATTCACAGACTCTAACTGCTCCTGACGATGACGAAGCAGGGGAACCGAAGTTGATTTCAGACAGTTGCCAGATTCAGATCCGAGACGATAGACGAATGGATTTCCTCCGGTAAGAATTCCTGAATTAAGAATTCCTTTCTTATTGTTTGTCGATTACCGTTTGCTACAGAAAGATACGGAGGAATGTTTGATGTATGTAGATGATGTCTTCAATCAGCCCGTGTTGGTTGATTTAACAGAGATGTTAAGTTTGCTGATGTTGTTCTAGTTGAGATTCCAGATTTGCGTTCGAGTCGAGAGGATGAGTTCAACATTAATTTTAGATCAGACATCATCGACTGATAATCTGAAGGGAAGAGGTTTCAGAGATTGAATTCGAAATGAGGTACGACCGATTTGAATTTTCATCGTACAGATTGAATTGGAATTGCATCTGCAATGTTTATGAGTCCTTTAAACCGAATCTTCCAGAGATTTGTAGATGAGTTCTTGAGTATTCTTATCGATGAGTCTCTTATCCTTCGAAGAGCCGTATTGATCTTTCGGATTCTTTAAGAATTGTTCGCAGATTTTCATGTCGATCAATTATGCTATTCTTTTGACATCTGAATCTTGTAAGACCGAGTTGTATTTTCCTCGATCTTTTATCTAGGAAGATGGAATTTTATTGAATACCTCAAGACTAGAGCTGTTATGAATTGATCTGGATCGACGCCCTTATCTGAATTTGAAGATTCTTGGATTTAGCAAATTCTATCGCGAATCCTTTGAGAATTCTTATTGTTGAGAAGACGATTACTCAGCAGATTATGTTCTTCTGCTTAGTTTGTATCTTTGAGACCCGTTTTTATTTAATTGAAGGAGAGATTGATCAGCACCTCAGTATTATTGACTTCTTCGGTATTGATGACCTTTCGGTGCTTTGCACTCCTTCTTATTGATAGTTGAGACTTATTCTTGTTCAGAAGAACTCCTTGTTATCTTGAGCATCGAAGAAGTTGAAGACGCTCGAGATGCAATGTTAGTTTCCGATTTGAGTCTCACAGAGATCTTCTTGCTTGGAAGATCTAGCATCTTTTTATTTGCTTGGAAGATTTCAGTAATCTGTTCTGATCTTGGAAGATAGAAGTTTTGATTTTTGCAGTTCGAACTGATTATGAGTTGGGAAAGAGAGTTATAGAGGACGATTAATCTGAATGTGAATTCTATTGTTATCCAGAGAACTGATTGTAACAGCTAAGATTTTAAGCTGAATGATCTGATCTTATTTTATCTACTTCAGTTGTCCTCTTTGATAGATGATTGCTGCACTTCTGATAGTCTGGAACAGATGGAACGTTTATCTTGACTCTTTCATTCGACTTCGAACCAGAGTTGATTGAGAAGATTGAGAACGCTTTGGAATCTGATTCGACCTTTCAGAATCCGGTGAAGATAGATCAGATCTGAGTATAATCTGAGTTTCAGGTTTTTATTGATGCCTTATTAGAGAATAACTTTTGTTGTGCCAGATGTTTCGGTTTGAGACAGAGTATCAGGAGATTGGCACTTTGAAGTCCATTCAGTGTTCTTCTAGATGATCGTGAAAGAGTGGGTGCCCGGTGAGCCAACTTGTGGCTAAGGGCTTTTATGACTCTATGTATAAACAATCTTTTGTTTAATATAATTTACACTTTTATGGCATTTACTTTATCTTTTATCATATTATTATGTTGTGACATACTATAAGATGTTTAGATGAAGACCTTGAATATACTATAGTGTATATAAGATGTGGTGGCACATGGGGATGGCTATCATGAAACACATCTTATAGTCACTGTATATTCTAAACAGTTCCTAGTCGATTGAGCCGTCCGTTAATAAGGATAAGGATCGCTCGAGATTGAGACTAGCATTTGCGATGCCGAGTACCACGTTTCATTGGTATGGAACATAGAGATGTTCAAAGCATGCAAATGGATATTCATACGATAAATGATCGAACTACCCTATCCAGACTTTCCAAGTGGTTATCACTTATCGAGTGGATAAAGTCCGCGGTTTTGGTTGTACACCATTAGTCCTTACTACTTGAAACATCATTGAGACTCTATATGCTAGTACTGTACTTTGACTCGTTTACCGACTCTATTGGGGTCATCAGGTGTCGGGATTGGGTACAGTTACGACACATATAGGAGTCGATGCTTTGTTGTCAAGGATTCACCACATACTTGCTAGTGTGGATATCCTATGCAATCTGAGGAGATATTAGTGTGACGAATCTCTGGCCAGAGTACATGATGTGTTTTAAGAAATGGTTTCTTAGTAGCATATGCGATGTCACTATTTGATCTTCAAGATGCATTGCATAGTTATCGAATCTTGAACGAATCTTGATTTACCAATAGTTGTTGATTCGATCGGGATATATGGATGAAGGGACCATACTGTACGCTAACCAAAATCTATTGGTTCTTGCAGGCACTATCAGTGATACCTAGGGAATCATGGGGAGATGTTGCTAGGCGCTCTTACCATGATTCGATGGGCAAGTCGGAAATTGTTGTTCTGAGTCACAAGGAGTTGTGAGCCCACGGCTAGTTGTATCCCTGAACCATTGAGGGTCACACAAGTAATGGATTTTTAATCCCCGTTGAGATAATTAAATTTAAAGAGTTAAATTTAGTGAATAAAGAAGTGGGAGTTCTTATTTAAGAGTAGAGGGAGTAAGATTTCCTAAAATGACATAGTGATGGACATATTTGGAAACCACTGAATTCGGATTCAGAAAATTTATCTTGACTTTAAAAGATGCAGAAATGGTTTCTGTGCGCATTGGTGAAATTGGTTTATCAATCTGAGTCACGATGAATTTTATATTAACTTCTGAACATGCGGGCTTTGCTTGTCAGGCATGAACTTATGACTAATGGGTCCTAAGCTGTTAGCAGCCCACATTATAAATAAGTTATTGCAGTACAGAAATTACACACAACAGAGGTCAAATTTTCGAAAACCCTAGCCTCCAGTCTTGAGAATTCGGCCGCCCCCCTCTCTCTATCTTAGAGAATTTTCAGTCTGCGAATTTCGAATTTGCAGTCTGAATTAGCAGATCATATCTGTTCTATCTCTTCGCAGAAACTTCTGATAGACTTTCTAGTGCAGTCTATCAGAGGGATTAAAACTTCTGTTCGTGGACCTGATTGAAAAATTGTTCGTTCATCAGTTCCTGGGATATACAACAAGAGCAGTTTAATCTGTTGGTGTCCATAATCTCGTTTCGAGATTTCAAGGTAAAAATTTAATTGTTATTTAAGTTTTACATGCACAATTTAATCGTAAAGTTTTGATACCCATGATATGGAATCGTTCCATATAAAATTTTAAAACTTCTGCTGCACCGGATATCAATTTTGATTGATCTGAACACGGTTTTCCAACAGTGGTATCAGAGACAGGTTGCTCAGATCAAGCGATTAAATTAATCGATTGTACAAAAAATTTTTAAGCCTTGGTTTTTGAAACAAAAGAATTTTATAAAAATTTAAAATTAATGGGCAAACCCGGGGCAGCG